>NW_012102254.1:2065103-2065908 GCF_000951045.1 Mandrillus leucophaeus | reverse complement strand
TTCTGAACCACCATGAACATTCCAGAGAAGAGGTAGATAGAAAGCTAGATTCTGGAGGATGTGCTGCAGTGAGCTAGGCCCTCAGGCAGGTGGTGGTGCCCAGCAGAAATGGCAGTATGAGCCCAGGCTTCCCTGGTCCTAGGCGAATGTTTTAGACTAGACGTCTAGGAGAAAAGTCTGGGCACTGTCTTCATAGACCTGCATCAGGCTGGTCCTAGGTCTCCTGTTCCAGCTACATAGTGGACACCTCCCTCTGGGCTATAGCACACAGGGCCACAGCGCAACTGGGGCTCTTCCTCCTCATACCAGCGCTGTTCACTGAAGTCAGGGAAGAAGGCTGCAATCTCTCTGCTGGCTGAAACCACAGAGTCTGTAAGGGGAGATAAGACAGAGAAGGGGTTCTCACATGGTAGAAGCAGGATGCAGTCATAATCAGGTTGAGAATCCTGAGCCTCTACTCTGCCTGCCCCTTCAGTCCTGGGGCATGTAAAGAAAGTCCACAGGCCACATCTGCCAACATGGCTACAAAGACCAGAAACACAAATGGAAGAAAGCTCATTGGAGGGACCTGGTTGTCAACTCTATCACACAGCCTGCCCGCTAACCCCAAAATATCCTATGGCTATGGACAGGGGACTCACCCGAACCGTGGGTGGTGTTGCGGGTGTCGGTGAGGCCGAAACTCCCACGAATGGAATCTGGGGCCACGTGGCGTGCTCGGAACACTCTGGTGGGTCCCATGAGCGTCCTCCAGAGCTGGATGGCATCCTTGTGGGCAAGGATGTAGGCTCGGATTGGCCCGCTG
>NW_012102254.1:2059011-2059838 GCF_000951045.1 Mandrillus leucophaeus | reverse complement strand
AGTATCTCCCCAAGATTGTGGTTCCTTAGCAGTGATGCAAACCTGCTGTGTGTAACACTTGCCTGGGCCTGCCAGTGTTGCCCTGTGGGACTTGGAGGGCAAGTGGGACCAAGGCTAACACACTGCCTGCTGTGCCCTGAGCAGTAGTCTCTGTCCAAGTAGTCTTGTGTTTTCTGCCAGCATTCATGAAGCCGGCTCCCTAACACAAGAAGTTCTTGAAAGTTCTGCTCAGCTTCTTAGCTTCTCAGCTGCCTCTTCCAGAATCAGCAGGTGCCCTTATGGGAAAAGTGGCTCTAAGTCCCAGGCTCACTTCTCTGAGTTTCCTTCTTGTCCGGAATTTTGGTTCTGTATTGCCAGCTGATGTTTTAGACAGATGCTGTTTATATTTTGCACAGCTTTTCTAGCTGTTCTCTATGGTCAGTGGGTCCAAATTTCCTGGTCTACCATTAGTGAAAGTGGTAGATGGTGAAGGGAATTTTCAACTCAAAGGTTTCAAGGCCACCAAAAAGAAAAATACACATGTACTGAGAAAGAAAAGTCAAGACCTGTCATAAAAAGTATCACAGGTTTCTTAGGTCACACACATACCAAACTGACCCATATATTCCTGAAAATAAACAGACTGTCTAGTGCCCCAGACCCCTCCTATGGGTACCCTATTTGACCCTGAGGCTTAGTTTCAAAGCCAGCTACATCTTTTATAAAAGCCTTTCCATCCTATCTCCTTCACCTCCTCACCCAGCCAAAGGAAACCTTCTTTCCTCTGTTCTCCCACAGGAGTTTATACCTGTTAGGGCACTTCTCCATCTCTGCCACATGTTGGCTGA
>NW_012102254.1:2024625-2056936 GCF_000951045.1 Mandrillus leucophaeus | reverse complement strand
CTGCCACCATGCTGGGCTAAGTTTTTGTATTTTTAGTAGAGACGGGGTTTCACCATGTTGGCCAGGCTGGTCTCAAACTCCTGACTTCAAGTGATCTACCCGCCTTGGCCTCCCAAAGTGCTGGGATTACAGGCATGAGCCACTGTGCCTGGCCTGATTACAACTTTAAAGAATGGCAGTGAAATGAACAAATCCATTTAGGGGCAGGGGAGATTCGCCTCAGTGGATAAAGATGCTGGAACCAAATTAGAAGTACCTGGCCATGAATTCCACCAGCCGCTGATAGAAAAAACGCCCTGCAAAGAGAGAGGACCTTCATCAAGATACCTTCATCCTGGTGCCCAAGGCAACTTTCTGTACTTCTACCTCCTTACCTAGAATAAAAATTGTTTTAGAGAAAAGAACAAGCACCTTGGAGTCTGACAAACTTGGGTCTGAATCTAAGGTCTGCCACTTACAACCTGCGTAGTTTTGGGTAAATCATTAACCTCCAAAACTTGGCTTCCTAATCTGTATACGAGGGATACAAGAACACCTACTTTTTAGAGTTGTTGGGAAAACTGAATGAAAAAATGAGCATGAGGACGATGTCTGACGGTGAACATTCATTCACTATATGTTAACTACTGACATCAGGACATAAAACTAAGTTTCTGGTTGGGACTACAAGGTAGAACCCTCCTTGGGAAAAAAAGATGGATAATCATGAAAAGTGTGTGTTTTAAACCAAGATTTTAGAAAACTGGCTGCAACTGTACACGGTTGGTAGGTCAGAGAGCCTGCCATTGTGTTCCAGGTAAAATCTCTCTTACGGGCCTCTTTGGATTGAGGCACCTTCCGTTCAGAGGACTACTGATCCTACCTTCGTGCTCTCGGTAAAACCTCTGGCAGTCTTCCTTTCTCCACAGTAGTTCTCTCATTCGTACAATCAGGAACTTGTTGCTTAGAATCTGCTGATGAACAGCCTGAATAAAGACCACCCCCAAAATAAAAATCAATCAGGAGACTGAAACTGACCAAAAGAAACCATGAGGACCACTTGTTGCTCAGGACTTGAGGGTTTGTCCCATTGGAGGGTGAGAAGATGAGGTGGGGTGAGGTCAAGACCTTCAGTCACACAGCTACAGTGTGCACCTTGGGTGAAAGGGGATAGGATGCACTGTCTCTACTCTTCTATACCTGTAACCCCTTGAGCTCAAGACCACAGGACCCCCCACTCAGACCACCGTAAAAGTCTTATTAGTGGTCCTGCCTTGAGTTTCTCTCACTCCCTCCAAACTATCACACTTGATAGATGAGAAACTCTAATTTACATGTCACACTCTGGTCAGGTGTTAAGTAGTTCCTGTTATTCAAGGAATGAAATGCAACCACTTTAGCCCAGTGCTCAAGGTTATACTTTCCTTGCTCTGTACCAATTCTCTAGCCTCACCAATCCAGGCTGCCTGCGGCCCTCAGACCCATCACATGCATTCTTTTCTCAGCATCTCCCTTCTGTGCAACACCTGTCCTCCTGGCACTAACCAAAATTTACCATTCCTTTGAGGCCCAGTTGAGTCCTGCCACTTCCAGGCTCCCATTCCTGACTGCTTGGATCTTCCTCTGCACCATAGTGGGCTTACTTAGCAGTGCTACTCTGTTAGTATTTATTAAACTGTGGTATGCAGAATGTGAAAATGACCCCGAGCCCCACCAAGATTTCCCACCCGAATCTCCAGGGCTGTGAATATGATGCAATATGATTATGTTACATTACATAACAATAGGGATTTTAGAGGTATAATTAAGTTACTCATCAGTTGATTCTGCTGTAATCAAAAGGGAGATTATCCAGGTGGGCCTAATCACGTGAGCCCTGTGGGATTAGAATTGTGAAGGCTTCTCAATGCCAGGCATTTTCTCTGGCTAGAGGCTGAGGAAGTCAGATTCAAAGCATGCGAAGGATTCGATGCACTGTAGCTGTCTTGAAGATAGAGTGGGCCATGTGATGAGGGATGTGAGTGGTCTCTAGAAACTGAAAGGAGTTCCTGCCTGAAGGCCAACAGAGAAATGGCAGCCTCAGTCCTTCCATCATAAGAAATCAACTCTGCCAACAACCTGAATGAGTTTGGAAGTGAATTCTTCCCCCAGACCCTCCAGATAAGGGCCTGGTCAGCCAATACCTTGACTTTGGCCTTTTGAGACGTTAAGCAAACAATTTAGCCAAGTCTATGGACCTCTAAACTATTGAACTGTGAAGTAACAAAGGAGTGTTGTTTTAAGCTCTCAAGTCTGGAGTCATGTGTTATGTAGCGATAGAAACGAACACAGATACATTGTCTTGAGATTTGGTTCTATTATTGCTTTGGGTCCTTTCTTATATTTTAGATCTGTCTCAAGTCTCCAATAGATACTTAGCCTCCGCAGGTCAGAGTTCACGGCTTCTAGCTTTGCCTCCACAGCATCCAGCACAAGTCTGTGTTGCCAGTCACCGTAAGTGGCCTGATGGCACCTGAAGCAGTGGCAATTCCCAGGGCATGTGGTAGAGGCTTAGGATTCATTCTTACCTCCAGAATCAGCGGATGGGCGACTGCATCAGGCTTGATCAGGGCTAGAGTGAGCTGGAGAGCCTGAGGGCTTCGCAAGATTGAGGCCATCCCACTCCTGCCATTAGAAAGCTGTATTAGGAACCATTCAGGACTGCACTCCCAGCCTTCCCTACATTGAAGCCATGTAGCCTTGCAAGCCAACGAGTGCTCTCACTCCTGACACTCATAAAGAACCTGACAGTTTCATCTTAAGGCCATATACATTATTTTATTTAATTGCCCATTTGGGGTCATGGGATCAAGGGAGGGGAGTGGTAGAGGGAGCATTCAAGTTTCCCCGTGGAGTGTACAATCTGGTGCAACTGTAAGCCTATGAAGGAATTACCCATTCAAAAGAAACTCAAGTTTAAATACTACCTGTCTCTGCCAATATCCCTTCCTAACTTCCTTTTGTATTTTACAGAGGATTTGCAACTTACACTTCTCAACAGCCTATCCACAAGGGTATAATCTCTTAAAATCTTCCATCCCATAGTGCTCTCCTATCAAATCTAGAATTGGAATATTGATGGACAGGAACTGAGGTGCTGCCAGGATACCAAAAAGTCTGCTGGATAAACACCATCTCTATTCTAATATTATGGAGAGATCAGGATCTCCTGTGCCCAAATCAAACCTGTTAATACACTCAGCTGTCCTCAGTGGCAAGACCTGTCAACACGCAACTCCAATGTCAGGAACAAGTCATAACCATTTTGCATTTGAAACAGTGCCTGGCACAAAGGTGCTTGATCAATTTTATTTACTAAATAAACCTATATAGTCTTATTTCTATTCATCTTTGTATTCCTAGTGTCTAGCATGGTGTAAGAGCTCAACATTGTAGAAATGATATAATGGACATAAAAGCATTTTATAAACTGGACTAACGGGAATTTTGAGGTCTTTTCCAACTGTGAAATCCGAGTTATATGTGAGAAATTGATCACCTCTGCAGGAGTAAAGACTTTGTTTCAAAATCTTATCTCAATATTATCTCTCATTTGGCCATGTGTAGTGGCTCACACTTGTAATATCAGTACTTGAGGCCAGGAGTTTGACCTGGGCAACAAAGCAAGACCCTGACTCTACTATATATGTGTGTGTGTGTGTGTGTGTGTGTGTGTGTGTATAAAATCTCTCATTTGTCAACAAATACAGAGAAGGCTTCCATGAACACAGGCAGGGACAAAGTCTAGACAACATTCTCATTTATTTTATCCTAAAGCCTGTCAATCATGTTAAAGGTGGTATTAGAATTTGGCGCAAGCAATTATGTCATGGTCTCTTCTATTCATGTCCTTTCTACAGCTTTCAACCTGATTTTCCACTCAAACCATAAAGCCACGTCCAATCTAACCAGCACAAGATCAGCCAACCCACTCTCCCTAATGCCACAGGTGGTAACATGTCATTTTCAGCAGTTGTCTACAGAGACATCCATGACACCTCCCCTCCCTCACTCTTCATATCCACACAATCACTAACTTCGGGCAACCTACCTAATATATCTCAAAACCCATACCATTCTCCAACCCTCAACTACTATCACCATAACTCTAAGACATCATCATTCCTCTCTGGACATCTTGACAGCCTCCTCTTTGGTCTCCCAGTTTCTGTCCTGCCAACCTCTACAATCTCCACACAGCAGCCAAAGTGAACCAAACATGCAAATCTAATCATATGGTTCCCCTCCTTAACCCTTTAAAGGGCACCCTGCTCTTAGAATAAAAACCAAAATCCTTATCACAGCCTCCCAGGCTCTGCATGATCTTGTGGTTCCATACGTACCTCTCTAGCCTCATCTGGAACCCCACACTCCGTAAGTTTCTCTAGCTCCAACCTCATGGGCCTTTCAGTTTCGAAAGACCTTCTGGCTTGACAGCCTTTGTGTGAGTTTTCACAGTCCTGAACGTGCTTTCTGTGGTTGCCTCCTGCTCACCTTAATGATCTTAGCTCACTTCCCGTTGTACTTTCTCACAGCTCCTTGCAAATTCCCTTCAGTTCCATCTTCCCCACCAGAAGGTGTAAGAAGTACCTAGCACACAGCTGGCTCTTAAAAGTATCTGAAAGAACCAATGAATGCATCTGATCCAGCTATTCCAAGGCCAGGCTGCTAGGGGTTCTCGTAGCAAGAACACGCGGCCTGTAGGGAGAACATGGTTCCTTTATTAATGCAGCTAAGTTGTGGCGGTCTTCACTCTTGGTTTACAACAAACTGACACGTCGAGAATCCTGTTCGACTTAATGGTGACTCCATCAGAGAATTAAAAATTTTAGGCAGGGCTTGGTGTCTCACGCCTGTAATCCCAGCACTTTGAAAGACCGAGGCGGGCGGATCACGAGATCAGGAGATCAAGACCATCCTGGCCAACATGGTGAAACCCCGTCTCTACTAAAAATACACACACACACACACACACACACACACACACACACACACACACACAAATTAGCCAGGCGTGACGGCGTGCACCTATACTCACAGCTACTAGGGAGGCTGAAGCAGGAGTATTGCTTGAACTCTGGAGGCGGAGGCTGCAGTGAGCCAAGATCGCGCCATTGCACTCCAGCCTGGCGACAGAGCCAGACTCCGTCTCCAAAAAAAAGTAAAGCTATCGGTACATTGCCCCCCAGCACTCGAGCGGGCCACCACTCGGCTTCCTGGAGGGCGGCGGCCCAGTCCCACCTAGTCCACCCACGCGCGGCCCGGATCTGCGCCTCTACCCCTGTGGCCCCGCCCTCCAGCCCCCCGGACTCCCGGCTTCAACTCTCGACCCAGCCCCCTACTTCTCTAGGCCTACAACCGCGCAGTTCTCGTACCCGGGGCCTAAGCCCACCCCAGATTCTACGTCATTCGGAGCCCCAGTGCAGCGGAAGTCCGGCTCCGGGTTCACCTTGCCCTCCCGCACAGGGCCCGGCCACCAGGCACCACGCTGGATAGCCTGCGGCCCTCCCGGGGTCCTTCAGGCGCTTGTTGGGCAGCCCTGCTCGGGGTCCTCGTACGGTTGCGCCGCGGGGTGAAGCGAGGTGTGAGGAACTCTAGCGGGCAGCGGGTTTCCTAGGCGGGTGCACTTGCCGCGACGGGACTAGAGGATGCAGCCGTCCTGGGCGGCGGAACTGGCTTGTGGGAACCGCCCCTCGGAAGCCGGCATGGGCGCCCTCGGCGGGAGGGAATGCCGGGCCGGATGCCGACGCAGTGCTACGCAGAGTGGCGGAAGCCAGAGGACCGGACGGGCCCGTTCAGGGTGGCGGGCCGGCGGGGGCGCTGCTGGCCAAGAGGGACACCGACGGGAACCTTGCCCACCTTGTTATTTTCTATGCCTAGGGTAGTTCCTGGAACATGGTTGATGCCCAGTATTTGTACGCGGAGGGCAAAGAACTTCAGCGCTGGATCGCGAGGGCACAGGCAGCCCTTCAAAGTCTTTTGAGCTGGGAGCGATACATTGGCACGAAGGATCGTAGCTAATATGGGGGTTGATGAAGGAGAATCCTTGGCTGGAGCCCAGGTGTGCATAGGGCCTGAGGGAAGCAAGTCATAACGGCCTTTCACGTGTAATTAGGAATCTGGGCAGCAGGTTGGTGGTTGCGTTACTTGAGTCTATTGAAGCAGCCCAGGGTGAGGAGATTAGAACTGGGGGTGTTCCTGGTGTGTACTTGGATGTATGGAGAGGATGGGGACAGGGAGAATGGATCGGGGGTCACCTGTGGCAGGTGTGAGCAGAAACTTGGTGACAGGCTTAATAAAGGTGGTAAAAAAAAAATGTGTTTTGGTTTCTTGGAGTTTTTTTGAGGGAAATCACTGAGAATGAGAAGAGTGAAAATAAACGATAACTGTCATCAATTTAAAGACTTAACTTGCACATTTAAGTGACTTCAGTGTCTGCCTACACAAGGTATTGCCCTCTTGGAAGGTTTGTCCCCAACTCCTCATGACTTCTCTCTCTGCAGCAATAAGAAGTCACTTCCCATTAGTTTCCTGATACCCAGTCACCTTTGGGAACTTCTGAGGAAAGTTTTTCCAGTCTCTCCAGAGACCCTTGCATTTCTTCTCTTTTTGTTTTGACCCCTGACGACCACCCCCTACTCTAACCTTAACTCCTTTGATACTCAGTTCCAATCCTAACCCAAGCCCTAGTCCCTAAATTTATAACCCTTTAATCCTAGACCTGGTCTCTGGATCCTGAGGCCTTGATGCTTATCTTCTAACCTCCTAATCCCAACCTCTAATCCCTAAACCTCAACCCATGACCTCTGATTCTCAAACCCCAGGCCCCCAACCCTGACTCCAAAAATGACAACCCAGTACTTCTCCCTACCCTGAATCACAGACAGAGGGAGTTGTAGCAACTGAAACTGCAGTAGGCCAAAGGACCCAGTGAGTTAGCCAGCAAACTACTCTAAATACAAGATATGGTGGATAACAGCAAGCCTAAACAAATCTTCCTCGAAGATGAGCAACAAAAATCCCAGTCATTATGACTACGCCTCTGTATCCCAACAAAGGGGCTTAAATCAGCAAGTCATCCCAGCCCCTGAAGGAAGAGAACAGTCCTTGTAAGTTGCAAAGCTCTCAGACAGAGGACATGAGTGGTTCAGTAAAGCCCCTGTGCTAGGACACAGCAAAATAAACAACACAATAACCACTATGGCCCAGCAGATGAGGGCCACAGCCAATATGGCCATCCCTGAGTCTTCCTTTGCAGAATGATCATCAGGACTCCAGAAGTCCCAGCAAACCAGTAGCAATCCAGCTGAACAGAAGACCAGAGCCCTATGTGAAGCCAGATTCCAGACAACTGATATAGATGGCATTCCAAAATCTACAGCATTCCAGCATGTAACAAACTGCAATAAGTGACACAGATCTCTCCCCAACAGTCACCTTATGAGAAGTAAGGGGAAAAAAATGCTCCAATAAAATGGAATCCCAGAATCCCTTTACCATCCCACCCTCAAACCCCTCCCCATTGCCAGGATGCTATGGCATAAGAGACAAAGGACAATTCACAGTAGTAATAAAAAAAACATTTACTAACCACTGAGAAACAGTACTGACCAGGTGCCTCATTTGATGCTACGCTTATGTGAATTCTGTATGTATACTGTACTTAGATACAATTTTTAAAAAATTGATACTGCTAAAGCCTTGCTTAGATGGAAATTTGTAGCCTAAAATACATATATTAGAAAAGAAGAAGGACTGGAAATTCAGTAAGCCTCCATCTCAACAAGTTGGAAAAAGAGGAACAGAGCCTCAGAAACCTGTGGCACGTCATCAAGCATATAATATTGTTGTTGTTATTATTATTATTATTATTATTATTTTTGAGATGGAGTCTCGCTCTGTCGCCCAGGCTAGAGTGCAGTGGCCCATCTCTCCTCACTGCAAGCTCCGCCTCCCGGGTTCACACCATTCTCCTGCCTCAGCCTCCTGAGTAGCTGGGACTACAGGCGCCCGCCACCACGCCCGGCTAATTTTTTTGTGTGTTTTAGTAGAGACGGGGTTTCACCGTGTTAGCCAGGATGGTCTCGATCTCCTGACCTCGTGATCCGCTCGTCTCCGTCTCCCAAAGTGCTGGGATTAAAGGCGTGAGCCACCGCACCCAGCGTTGTTATTTTTTTTGAGGCGGAGTCTCGCTCCGTTGCCCAGGCTGGAGTGCAATGGTGCGATCTCGGCTCACTGCAGCCTCCGCCTCCTGGGTTCAAGCGATTCTCCTGCCTCAGCTTCCCGAGTAGCTGGAATTACAGGCGCCTGCCACCACGCCCGGCTAATTTTTGTATTTTTAGTAGAGACGGAGTTTCACCGTGCTGGCCAGACTGGTCTTGAACTCCCAACCTCAGGCGATGGATTGCCCGCCTTGTCCTCCCAAAGTTTTGGGATTACAGGCGTGAGCCACTGCGCCTGGCTGTTATTATTTATTATTAGCTCTTGCTTTATGCAGTTGTCTTTTAAGTCATATAGGGTATAAAAGATTTACAAACAAAACCATATATTTATACTGTCTTTACCTGTGTAGTTACCTCTACCAGTTCTATTTCCCCATGTTGATTTAAGTGTCCTTTCATTTCAGCCTAAAGTATTCCCTTTAGTATTTCCTGTAGGGTGGATCTGCTGGACACAAATTATTTCAGTTTTTATTAGTTTTGTTGGTCTATCTTACTTTCTCCTTCATTTCTTTTTTTTCTTTTCTTTTCTTTCTTTTTTTTCCTTTCTTTTCTTTTTTTTTTTTGAGATGGAGTTTTGCTCTTATTGCCCATGCTGGAGTGCAATGGTGCAATCTTGGCTCACTGCAACCTCTGCCTTCTAGGTTCAAGCAATTCTCCTGCCTCAGCCTCCCAAGCAGCTGGGATTACAGGCATGCAACACTGTACCCAGCTAATTTTGTGTTTTTAGTAGAGAGGGTTTCACTATGTTGGCCAGGCTGGTCTTGAACTTCTGATCTCAGATGATCCACCTGCCTCAGCCTCCCTGAGTGCTGGGATTACAGGTGTGAGCCACCGCTCTCTTTCATTTCTGAAGGATTTTCTTTATGGATATAGAATTCTTGGCTGATATTTTTTTCTGTTAGCACTTTGAATATATTATCTTACTGCTTTCTGGCCTCCATGGTTTCTGATGAGAAACTAGATGTTAATCTTACTGAGGATCATTTGTACTTAATGATTTACTTCTCTTTTGCTATTTCAAAATTCTCTCTTGGTCTTTGGCTTTTGACGGAGATTATGATGTGTATAGGTGTGCATTTCTTTGAGGTCGTCCTACTTGGAGTTTGCTGAGTTGCTTGGATGTGCATGTTAACATTCTTTGAAAAATTTGAGATATTTTCAGCCATTATTTCTTCAAATATCTTTCTGCCCTTTTCTTTCTTCCATTCTCCTTCCTGGACTACTATTATCTTCATGTTGTCTTGTTTGATTATATCCCACAGGCTTCCAGGGCTCTGTTCCTTTTTCTTTCTGCTCCTCATACTGGATAATGTCAATCTTTCTTCAAATTCACTTGTTCTTTCTTCTGGGCCTGTTCAACTTTGCTATGAAGCCTCTCTAGTGAATTTGTCATTTTAGCTATTGTACTTATCACCTCAGGAAAGTTATATTTTTTAAAAATAATTTCTTTATGATGTTCTCTACTTGTTCACACATCATTCTTATACTTTATTTCTTTAGACATAGTTTATCTCTTTGAAAAAATATGTATACATGTATGTATGTGTATTGTTTTTAATAAGGCCTTGCTGTCACCCAGGCTAGAATGCAGTGGCACAATCATAGCTCACTATAGCCTAAACCTCCTGGGCTCAAGCAATCCTCCCACCTCAGCTTCCTGAGTAGCTAGGACTACAGGCACATGCCAGCATGCCTGGTAATTTTTTATTTTTTTGTAGAGATAGGGTCTTGCTATGTTGTCCAGGCTGGTCTTGAACTCCTGGCCTCAAGTGATCCTTTCACCTCAGGCCCCCAAAGTGTTGGGATTATAGCCATGAGTCACCTGTCTGGGCTGATTTAAAGTCTTTGTCTAGCAAGTCCAACATTGGAGCTTTCTTGGCAACAATTTCTATTGACTGATTTTTTTTCTTGTGTATGGGCCAGTCTTTCTTGTTTCTTTGTTTGTGTCATAATATTTCGTTGAAAACTGGATGTTTTAAATAACATAATGTGGCAACTTTGGAAATCAGATTCTCCCCTTCCCCTGGGTTTGTTGTTGCTGCTATTAATTTGTTTAGTGATTTTTATCAACTAATTTTTTAAAGTATGTATTCTTGGTAGTATGTAACCATTGAAGACTCTGTTCCATTAGTTTAGTGGTCATCTAATGATTGGACATAGTGTTTTTAAATACTTGGAATCAATAAGTCTTTCTGCCTTTGCTGAGGTGTTCCGTATGTATTGAGCCGTGCCTTCAATGGTCAGGCAGGCAGATTGCAACTCTGCTTTAGACTTCATTTCTTGCTATTCAGAGCATTAAAGTCAGCCAAGGTGAGCATATAGGGCCTTCTAAAGATTCTCCTAGACATATTACAGACCTGCTCATGCCCATGGTCTTCTAGGTTCCCAGAAATATGCCAGAGCTTTTCAAAAGCTCCGTGGACATTCTATTCTCAGCTTTTTCTTATAAGATTTTTTTTTTTTTTTTAATTTTAGGTTATTTGTTTGTCCCAAATGTTATCACTGCTTAAGGTTTTTGCAAATTTTAAAAATTGAGGCTGTTTTTGACAGATGCCTCAGGGAAAAAGTTCTCGGTGAGAGAACTCTCAGTCAGGTTAAAACAAAACAAAACAAAAAGTCAAAGGCAAGCCTGCTAGAGGAGGTCTCTAGGGAACTGTCAGGCAAATCAAATAATGATCATTTTCTGGAAATGGTGTTTTTGGGGACCTCCAAACCTGTTCTTCCCCCTTTCGTGTCTTTTAGGAGCTGGTTTCCACCATGATATCAGGGTTGGTTTAATTTAAGCCTACAGCAGAGTTGGGGTAGGGAGAATGGGTATA
Organism: Mandrillus leucophaeus; assembly: GCF_000951045.1. Lineage (NCBI taxonomy): Eukaryota > Metazoa > Chordata > Mammalia > Primates > Cercopithecidae > Mandrillus > Mandrillus leucophaeus. Next base: position 2,045,877 of record NW_012102254.1, on the reverse strand, counting down.
AGGCAAGTTAAAAACACCACAAAATTTGCTCTTCTTACTAAGATTTTAGATTTCTGTGGTCATTTGCTCACAATCTGTGTAAGAACAGAGGGAACCCATGGCATGAGTCATGTAGATTTGGGATGAGAAAATAGAATATCTGATATTTTTTAAAGATTCTTTTTTTTTTTTTTTTGAGACGGAGTCTTGCTCTGTCGCCCAGGCTGGAGTGCAGTGGCCGGATCTCAGCTCACTGCAAGCTCCGCCTCCCGGGTTTACGCCATTCTCCTGCCTCAGCCTCCCGAGTAGCTGGGACCACAGGTGCATACCACCTTTTTTTTTTTTTTTTTTTTTTTTAAAGATTCTTTTTTTTTTTTTTTTGAGACGGAGTCTGGTTGCTCTGTCGCCCAGGCTGGAGTGCAGTGGCCGGATCTCAGCTCACTGCAAGCTCCGCCTCCCGGGTTCACGCCATTCTCCTGCCTCAGCCTCCTGAGTAGCTGGGACTACAGGCGCCCGCCACCACGCCCGGCTAGTTTATTTGTATTTTTAGTAGAGACGGGGTTTCACCGTGTTAGCCAGGATGGTCTCGATCTCCTGACCTCGTCTCAGCCTCCCAAAGTGCTGGGATTACAGGCTTGAGCCACCGCGCCCGGCCTAAAGATTCTTATTAACCAAGAGAAATGTTTGCCAGCCAGGTTTTCTGCTGAGAACCATTTATTGAAGACAGAAATCAACGAGTTTGATCCAACCATTAGTAATTAACGGGGATGTATTTGAAGAGGCAACCATTGTGTTTCACTTGGCCATCTGGAGATTCAGTAGGTTTTCTAATTCTTTGTGGTACGTTCAAGAGTTTTCCTGCAAGAGAAGTATCTGCTTAGAGAAATCAAATTTGAGGAAGTTAAGAGAAAAGCCACCACATTGGTAGCCACAACCATGGTCCAGCAGGGGAAATGCTAAACAATTATTCTCTGAGTTAAGGCAGGTTAGAGACATTCTAATTTCACTGGAGAAGAAAAAAGCAGAGTGGAAGTGGGTAGAAAAGAGGAAGGCAAAGGATGGGGATGTCTGGGTGAGCCTTTGGACCCCAGGAGAGCCTCTGGAAACTCCCAAGCGGGTAGAGGCAGTGGAGTTGACATGAAGCAGGATCCTGGCAGAGGCCTGTTGGGGGATATGGGAGGCATAGAAGATGGTGTTAAAGAACAGAGTCTAGAGATTGACCCACTGGATTCAAGGCCCAGCCCTGCCAGTTCCTAGCTCTGTGGATTTGGGCAAGTCACATGGACTCTCTAGACCTCTGCTCCTTTGAATATGAAATGTAGCTAATAGCAATGCTTTCCTCATGGCAGGGCTGTGAGGAACACAGAAGTGGAGATACAGGCAAAGCATATGATGCGGTGCAGGGCACATGGCTGGCAATCAGTGATATCACTAGTCTTCCTGTTACAGATCTCTTTTTTGTATGTGTGTGAGATCCTATCAAAAACAGTTTCTATGCTGCTTTGCTGAAGGGCTGTAGGGAGGAGCCACTATTCATTCATTCATTCATTCATTCACTAATTCATTCATTCCCTTTCTCCTCACACCAGAGCCAATGATTTCAATGAGTTCAGTGTGTGTCTTTTTATGTTTGTGCCAAATATATATAGTGTTTATTTTTAGTTTATATAATGCTGTCATGTTACTTGTTTTATTCCGTCCCTTGCTTTTCCTCTCAGTGTGGTATTTTAAGATCTATCCATACTGCTAATGGCACATCTCATTTCTTCTGAAAGCTGCATTGAAATCTGTAAGGACTACCTTCCACAGTTTACCTATTGATTTCTTGACTAGTCTCACTCAGGCTGTCGCCATACCTGCCACCTGCCACATTGAATAACCCTGCAATAGACATACATGTCATTTCACGAAGCGATGAGGGAATCTTTTTGTGATTTCCTAGGGTTGGAAATGCTGGACCATGAGATATGAATATATTTAATTTCTTACTTTGCCTAAAAATGGCAGATTGCTTCCCAAAGTGTCTGTAACCATCTTCACTGTCACCATAGATCATGAGAGTACAGATATCTCCAGGTCCAACCAACACTGGACGTACCCAGCCTTCTGATTTTTTCTAGTATGATAGGCAAATAGGCATCTCATTATATTTCAATTTGAATTTGCCCCTGATTATTTATAAGCTTTTGAATATCCTTTATATAATTAGCCTTTTGTCTTTATTCTTCTATAATAAAACCATAGCCTTTGCGGCTGTCGGTTTTCTTGTTGCTTATTTGCATGTACATTCTATTTTCTAGCTTATTGCAATAGCTCCTCTAGTTCTGTGAGCTGTTTACTCACTTATCCATAGTGTTTTTCATTTATCAGCGATCTTAAATTCAACTGGTTATTGATTGGGAATGAAATGAAGTTTTAGAATAGAGAAAACTAACATAGTCATAATACTTAAGTTATAATCTGGAGCATAGACTGTCTCTCCATTTATTCATATGATCTTAAATATCCTTTGGTCAAGTTTTAAAGTTTTCTCCTTTGAGTTTGCTCATACATCCAGCAGAATTTCAGAACGCCCCCACCGTTTTGTTTTGTTTTTTGAGATAGTTTCACTCTTGTTGCCCAGGCTGGAGTGCAATGGTGTGATCTCGGCTTACTGCAACCTCTGCCTCCCGGATTCAGGCGATTCTCTTGCCCGAGCCTCCTGAGTAGCTGAGATTACAGGCATGCGCCACCATGCCTGGCTAATTTTTGCATTTTTAGTAGAGACAGGTTTCATCATATTGGTCAGGGTGCTCTCGAACCCCTGACTTCAGGTGATCCACCTGCCTTGGCCTCCTAAAGTGCTGGGATTACATGCGTGAGCTACCGCGCCTGGCCCAGAACCCCCTTAATAGTGTTAATATTTGTGATTCAGCCCACGCCAGAATTGATGATTATCATATCATTGTTCTTGTCAAAGTGTCATTTAGCAAACAGACACAAAAACGGAAAGACTCAAGGAAAATAACAATGCTCATGTAGCAGTCTCTGGGGAGGTGCTTTGCCTTGGAGTGCAGCCATCTTCCAAGAAGGGATTTAGTGATAGGCTTTGTGATGGTTACTTTTATTTGTCACCTTGGCTGGGTCACAGTGCCCAGATACTTGGTCGAATATTGTTCTAGATATTTTGGTGAGGGTGTTTTTGGATGAGATTAACATTTAAATTAGTGGACTTCGGGTAAAGCAGATTGCCCTTCATAATGTGGGTAGGCCCCATCCAATCAGTTTAAGGCATTAATAGAACAAAAAGAGCTACTCCCACCCAACCTCCCACCCCGAACAACAAGTAATTCTACCAGAAGATAACCTTCAGACCTGAACCGCAAAGTCAGCTCTTCCCTGGGCCCTGAGTCTGCTGGTGCACCCTGCATATTATATTAGGGTGGATGGTTAGCAATCTCTTCTACACTTTGCAAATATTATATATATATATAGAGAGAGAGAGAGTAGCTCAGGCTCTCTGGTATTGTGTTAAACAAGTGTTCATGACTTGTGTCTAAACTCAAAGGGAAGGAATCTCAAATTTCTGTTTTGTCAGATAGGTTTGTAGCTTCAGCTTTCTTTTAGCTTATAACTGATTCTCATGCTTGGGTGCATATATTTATTTTCTGTTTTTCTGTGTCCTTTAAAAATCAAGTATGTCTTTGTAGGCAACATTTTGTTGGATCTTCTTTTTCTTTATCCAGTTATCCAGTCTGAGACTATCTGTCTTTTAATTCACTGAGTATAACCTATTCATATTTACTGTAATTACTGTTATATTAGGATTTTTTTTCATTTAGTATTTTCCTCTTTCATCTCTCTCTTGCCCACTCCCATTTAAAATTTTCTTTTCTTTCTTTTTTTTTTTTTTTGAGATGGGGTCTCACTCTGTCACCCAGGCTGGAGTGCAGTGGTGCGATCTCGGCTCACTGCAAGCTCCGCCTCCCGGGTTCACGCCATTCTCCTGCCTCAGCCTCCCAAGTAGCTGGGACTACAGGTGCGTGCCACCACACCTGGCTAAGGTTTTGTATTTTTAGTAGAGATGGGGTTTCACCGTGTTAGCTAGGATGGTCTCAATCTCCTGATCTCATGATCCACCTGCCTCAGCCTCCCAAAGTGCTGGGATTACACCTGGCCTCTTTTTTTTTGAGATGGAGTCTCACTCTGTTGCTCAGGCTGGAGTGTGGTGGCACGATCTTGGCTCACTGCAACCTCTGCCTCCTTGATTCAAGCGATCCTCCTGCCTCTGCCTCCTGAGTAGCTGGGACTACAGGTGTGCACCACCATGTCTGGCTAATTTTTGTATTTTTTATTATAGATGAGGTTTTGTCATGTTGATCAGGCTGGTCTTGAACCCCTGACCTCAGGTTGTCTACAGACCTCGGCCTCCCAAAGTGCTGGAATTACAGGCGTGAGCCACCACACCCAGCCATTAATTATATTCTTAAGAAAATAACTTTTTATTATGTTTGAACATTTGAAAGATAATTTGGGGTTGGGTATGGTGGCTCATGCCTGTAATCCCAGCACTGTGGGAGGCCTAGATGGGAAGACTGCTTGAGTCCAGGAGTTTGAGACCTACCTGGGAAAAATAGTGAGATGCCATCTCTACAAAAAATACAAAAATTAGCCCAGTGCAGTGTTGTGTGCTCGTAGTCCCAGGTACGTGGGAGGATCGGTTGAGCACAGGAGGTTGAGCCTACATGGGCTGTGATTGCACCGCTGCACTTCAGTCTGCATGACAGAGTGAGGCAAGGCAAGGCAAGGAGTAAGGAAAGGGGCAAGGGGAAAGGAGGAAGGGGAAATGGGGAAGGGGAAAGGGACAAAGAAAGGCAAGGAGCAAGGTAAGGCAAGAAGCAGGGAAAAGCAAGGTGAGGGGTGGGACAAGTGGTAAGGCAAGGAATGAGGGGCAAGTGCCAAGGCATGGGACAGGGCAAGGAAAGACATAAGGCAGGGTATGGGGCAAGGCCAGGGGCAGGGCAAGGGCCAGGTTATGGGGCAGGTCAAGGGGGCAGGGCAAGGGGCAGGGCAGGGGACAGGGCAAGGGGCAAGTCATGGGGCAGGGCAAGAGGTATGAGGCAGGGCAAGGGACAAGGCATGTGGCTGGGCAAGGCTAGATGTGAGGGACAGAACCAGGGGAAAGGCCAGGGCAAGGGGCAAAGCCTGGGGCAGGACAAGGCAAAGACAAAAAGACAAGGGCGAAGGTAAAGGCAAGGCAAGGCAAGAGGAAAGGAAAAAATAAAGGAAAGGAAAGTGAAGAAAAATGAAAGGAAGGGAGAAGAAAAGAAAGAGAAACAGAAGGAAGGAAAGAAAGAAGGAAGGCGAGAAAGAAAGAAGGAAAGAAGGAAAACTTGGCTGGATATAACATTCTGTGATATATATTGCTATGGTTTGAATGTGTCCCCCAAAGTTCATGTCTTGGAAAAATAATCCCCAATACAACAGTGTTGAGAGGTGGAACCTTTAATTACTTATGTCTTGAGGGCTCTGCCCTCATGAATGGATTGACGCCATTATCACAGGAAAGGGTTAGTTATTGTGGGAGCAGGTTTCTGATAAAATGATGAGTTTGGATCCCTTCTACTCTCTCTCTCACACACACATGTGCATGTGTGCATGAGTACATGCTTTCTGACCCTTCCGCCTTTTGCCATGGGACAACACAGCAGGAAGTCCCTCACAAGATGCTGGCATCTTGATAGTGGACTTCCCAGCCTCCAGCATCACAAGCAATAAGTTTCTATTGTTTATAAATTACCCAGTTTGAGGTGTTCTGTTATAGCAGCACAAAACAGATTAAGATATATATTTTTTCCCTTTTAACTTCTAAGGATTATATACACACATTACATGTACACACATATTCCTTGTCTTGTTTTTTGTTTGTTTTTTTGTTTTGAGATGGAGCCTTGCTCTGTTTCTCAGGCTGGAGTGCAGTGGTAAGATCTCAGTTCACTGCAGCCTCTGCCTCCCGAGTTCAAGTCATTCTTTTGCCTCAGCCTCCCCTGTAGCTGGGATTACAGGAGCGTGCCACCACTCCCGGCTAATTTTTGTATTTTTAGTAGAGACAGGGTTTCACCATATTGTTCAGGCTGGTCTCGAACTCCTGACCTCATGATCTGCCCACCTCGGTCGCCCAAAGTGCTGGGATTACAGGCAAGAGCCACCACACCTGGCCCGTTTCTTGTTTGTTTTTTTTTTTTTTATGATGGAGCCTCGTTCTGTTGCCAAAACTGGAGCACAGTGGTGTGATCTCGGCTCACTGCAACCTCTGCCTCCTGGGTTCAAGTGATCCTCCTGCCTCAGCCTCCTGAGTAACTGGGATGACAGGTGCCTGCCACCACGCCTGGCTAATTTTTGTATTTTTAGTAGAGATGGGTTTCACCCTGTTGGCCAGGATGACCTCAAATTTCTGACCTCAGGCGATCTGCCCTCCTCAGCCTCCCAAAGTGCTGGGATTACAGGAGTGAGTCACTGTGCCCGGCCTTCCTTGTCTGCATGCATCCAGTGTTGTGTGAAATCTGATGCCAGTCTGATGTTTTTTCTTTAGAGGGAATCTTTTCTCTAGAAGTTTTTATAATTTCTCTTTATCTTTGATATTTATAATTTTATTATAATGCTTCCATGTGAAGGCATCTTTCCTCTTTGCCACTCTACTGAGCACTTTCAAACTGAGGTCCTTCATAGTTTTATTTCTGGAATAGTTACTATTATTTATTCAAATATTTATTCTGTTTTTATTTTCATTATCTTCTGGGACCCCTTACATAGATTTTGGCACAAGTAGCTTATTCTTCATATCTCTTTGCTTTCCATATCTCCGTATCATTTAGAAGGCAGTCTCTCTAGTATGTAACCTACCAGCCTTGGTGGTTTGGAGAAGGAGAAAGGAGGGGTAAATGCCAAGGGTAACTGGCCAGTCCCCACCTCTTTTCATCAGTTCTTTGCCCCAGTGAGGCTTTAACACTGCCATGACATTATTCCTCAGAAATGGCCCTGCTCTCAGGGTTGTTGCTGCCATTTTCTATAGTGAAGGGTCAATAATTAACACTCCCGGGTGCCTGTAGTCCCAGCTACTCGGGAGGCTGAGACAGGAGAATGGCGTGAACCCGGGAGGCGGAGCTTGCAGTGAGCCGAGATCGCGCCACTGCACTCCTGCCTGGGCGATGAGCAAGACTCCATCTCAAAAAAACAAAACAAAACAAAAACAACACTCCCAGGCTGCATGAACTAAGGTAAGGGTAGCACCCAATCCTGCAGGTGCTGGATAGGCAGCACCCTATCCTCCAGGCCTCCTTTGTATTGATACCTCTGGTCACCCTCCCTCAAGGGGGCCATCCTCCTCCACCAAGCATGGGTCAGTTCAAGACAGCTTTGCATCTCCCAAAGAGTGCCTCAGGTTTCCCCTTCCCCTTCCCCTCTTTTTCCTTTCCTTTCCCTTCTCTTTCCCCTTCCTTTTTTCCTTCCGTCCTTCCTTCCTTCCTTCCCTTTTCCTTCCTTCCTTCCTTCCTTCATTTTCCTTCCTTCCTTCCTTCTTTTCCTCCCTTCCTTCTTTTTTCCACTTCCTCTTCCTCCCTCTCCTTCCTCCATTTTCATATCTTCTTTTCTGCTTTCTCTTCCTACTCTCTCTCTCCCTCTCCATCCCCCTACTCCCCACCTCTTCTGGAATTATTAGTTTCCTCAAACTCCAATTGATTCTCTAAGGACTGATTTAGGGGAAGGTGCCAATAGCTCATTGTACTTCATCATTATGGTTGGCTCTTAATGCAATTATATATTCATATATATGAGTACATATCTTTATTAAGCCTACATCTCATTTGAGTTCATTCAAGTGTATATCTCATTTGAGTTTCATGATAACCCAGAGAGATGAGTTCTAGCTGAGTCATAGAGGTATTAACTGAAAAACTTGTGACTTTTTCTTCAACGCTCTTCCCCAGACATCACATTCTGTACTTGGGGTAACTGGGTTCACTACCTATACATAAGAATAACTAAAGCTGTCAGTGGTACTAGCTCTAGATCACTTAGTTTGTGCAATGAGTTCTGACTTCAGTCTGCATTCTTAATCTCTGCAAATCTTTGGCATCCGAGCTTTCTGAATTACTTTATAAAAGCAATATTAATTATATCAACAATTTCATCAGAGCCTTGGTAGAGAGAGAGAATTGTGCTCTGCAGTAAAATTTTCAGGTGGTCTCCTATAGTTAACTTTTCATCCATGGCACAATTAATGTTTGCATTTGAAATAAATGAATAAAATGCATCTTTGTCTTAAATAGACGGTTGAGGTCCCAACATGATATAGGGATCTGCCCTAGAAGATTTAGGATTTTCTAGTCCAAATGTGATGAAAGGAAGCTCACTGTATTTGGATGCCACACAATTCTTTTCTAGATCATTCTGATTTAGGGAAAATTCTATCGTTTTATACTGATGTGATATCTTCCTTACCAATCGCTCTTTCTACATGTCCCTAAAACTCTTCTCCCCTCTTAAATACTAGTCTTTATTTTGGTGCATAAGTGATTCTTAGAACACTTTGAACACCATTCTATAGATATCCTTAAGTTTAAAACCACCTCTTTGATGTTAAAAGTTTAAAATGGATATAAGACCAGAGAGTTATTTGACAAGAGTCATAGACTGAGGTATGGTCCGGGTATGAAAAGAGGGATTTAGCAGGATTTTAAATGAGTGAGCCCAGCTCAGCAAGAATCTGACAGAAGTAGAAATCATGTGAGATCTTTTCATAGTTACCCCAAATCATGAAAGTGTCTAAAAGTTCTTGTGATTTCTCTTTAGTGGAACTGGAGAACATTCAGGTAATGGACTGTCACTAAGTGAGTAGTATGTGTGCTCATCTGTAAATCAGATGAGCCCTGTGAGTTTGTCATGGAGATGGTGTCAGAAGACCTTGTTGTAAAATTATTACTAAATTATATAATTGTCCTGTTTTACCTGCTTTACCTCCCACCCTCTTTATTTTCTTTTCTACATTGATTTCTCCCAGTCTTGTTGTCATGCCTCATAATGCAATAATGATCTCTATGGCTTTGGCTGAGTTCTTGCTTTGGAATATAACCCTGAAGTCAGGGACAGAATCTCTAGACCTGGGGCTCAGGCAAGTCCTGGCCCATTCACTCTCGGAATAACTGTTCACATTTCAATTAGTGTCTTTCATTAATATCCTAGATATTGGACATGAGAGGGAAGAGCAAGGGTGAAATAGATGTTCCTTACAGCTGAATTATCAGGCTAAATTACATTTCTTCCTCCAGAAGGTATTATTTTTGGGTGGGGAGATTCAAATATGAAGTATGTATTAGAAGATGACAATGAAATAATTAGTTGTAATACGACATTTTGAGTATGTAAGGAAATGCCCAAACTTATTAGAGAGGAACTTTGAAGTATGTAGGAGTGAATGACATGATGTCTGAGACCTGTGTTAATATACTTCATCAAAGAAAAAAGAGAAATAAAAGAATAGAGGGAGGAAATGTGGCAAAACATTATAATTTATTGAATACACATGATAGGCTTATGGGATCTATTATTGTCTCTTATGTATGTTTGAAACTTTTCATAACAAAACATTTAAAACCCTCTAAAACAGTGAGCTCTTATCTAGTTTACTTCTGAAAATAAAAAATAAAAGTGTCTTTACTTACACATTGTCCATCATACAGTTTAGTTATGTTAAGCCCTTCAAATCTGAAAGAAATTATATTTTGAAATTACTTTTGCTGTATGGTATATCATAAATTGTGACTACATTTTACTTGATAATCTTTGGCTAAGTTTGGGAAATAAACATTCTGCTAATAATGAATTCTTAACAAATATTAAAAAATTCTACTATATGAATTATTATTTGTCAAAGAGATTGAATATGTAAAACATACTCAGCCTACAATAAAATACAGAAGTTCAAAATAGCCTTTGAAAATTCAAATAGAAATACAGAGGATTAGAAAAAGAATGTGTCTTAAAATTAAAACATGCATTTGATGAAAGCTGAAACTTCGCCACTGACCTTACAGAAACACAAAGGATTATAAGAGAATACTATGAACAATTGTATGTCAACAGATTAGATATTCTGAATGAAATGAACAAATTCCTAGAAACACACAAATTATCAAAACTTACTCAATAAGAAATAAAAAAATCTCAACCAACCTATGACAAGTAAAGATACTGAATCAGTAATAAATGTCCCGACAAAGACCAGATGGCTTTACTACTGAATTCTACCGGTTTTTGTTTTTTTTTGTTTGTTTGTTTTGTTTTTTTTTTTTGAGAAGTAATTTTGCTCTTGTTGCCCAGGCTGGAGTGCAGTGGCGTGATCTCGGCTCACTGCAACCTCCGCCTCCTGGGTTCAAGCTATTCTCCTGCCTCAGCCTCCCAAGTAGCTGGGATTACAGGCATGTGCTACCAGGCCCAGCTAATTTTTTGTGTTTTTAGTAGAGACTGGGTTTCATCATGTTGGCCAGGCTGGTCTGGAACTCCTGACCTCAGGTGATCCACCCGCTTCGGCCTCCCAGAATGCAGGGATTACAGGCATGAGCCACTGCGCCTGGCCTACCAAATATTTTTAAAAGATTTAATACCAATCTTTCTTAAACTCTTCCAAATAATAAAAGAGGAGGGAACACTGGGAGCATTACCTCCTCATAGAGGCCAGCATTACCATGTTATCAAAGACAGGCAAAGACATCACATAAAAGAAAACTATAGACCAATATCCTTTATGAATATAGATGCAAAGATTCTCAGAAAAATACCAACAAATTGAATCCAACCACATATCAAAAGGATTATATACCATGACAGAATGGGCTTTGTCCCAAGAATTTAGAGCGGTTCAAAAAAAAAAAAATCAGCCAATTTAATAATATCACATTAACAGAATGACAGAAAAATATCGCATGATAATATCAATTGATCCAGAATATACACACATAATATTCAACAAAATCCAACATCATTTCATAATAAAACACCCAGAAAACTAGGAATAGAAGAGAACTTCTTCAACATGATAAAGAACACTTATGAAAAACCCATAGCGAACATCATACTCAATGGTGAAAGACTGAAAGACCTGTCTAAGATCAGGAACAAGACATGAATACCTGCTTTCACCACTGAGATTCAACATTGGACTGGAAATTCTAGGCAGAGCAATTAGGCAAGAAAAAGAAATAAAAGGCATCCAAATTGGAAAGGAAGAAGTAAAATGATCTCTATTCAAAGATGACATGATTCTATATGTAGAAAATCCCAAAGAACTAATATAAAAAATGACTAAAGCTAACAAATTCAGCAAGTTGCAGAGCACAAGATTAACACACAAAAATCAGTTGTATTTCTATAACTATAAATCAGCAATGAACAATTTGAAAATAAAATTAAGAAAACAATTCAGTTTACAACAGCATCCAAAAAGAAAATACTTAGTAATAATCCTGGAGGTGAAAGACTTGTACACTGAAAACCACAAAACTGAAACTGCTGAAAATAAATAAAGAAGGCCTAAATAAATGAATGATGTCCCATTCTCACTGATTGGAAGAATTAATTTAAGATGACAATACTTCCCAAAGCAATCTACAGATTTAATGCAATCCCTTTCAAAATTCCAGTGGCGTTTATATTTTGTGGAAATAGAAAAGTCAATCTTGAAATTCATACAGAATTGCAAAGGGCCCTGAGTAGCCAAAATCATCTTGAAAAAGAAACAAAATTGGAAAACTCCAAATGTCTAGTTTCAAAAACTTACTACAACACTATAATAATCTTGCAGTCTCAGCAACTTGGGAGGCTGAGGCAGGAGGATTGTGTGGGCCCAGGAGTTCAAGACTGCAGTGAGCTATGATCATGCCACTGCTCTCCAACTTGGGAGACACAGTAAGACCCTGTCTCCAAAAATAAATAAATAAATAAATATACAATAATCATTGGTACTGGTACTGGTATTAGGCTATAAACACAGAACAAAAGAAAAGAATCAAGGATCCAAAAATAAACTCATATATCTATGGCCAGTTGATTTTCAACAAGGGTGCCAAGGCCATTCAATGGGGGGAAAGGATAGTTTCTTCAACAAATAAAGCTGGGACAACTGGATAACCACATGCAAAATAATAACATTAGACAGGACGGGCATGGTGGCTCACGCCTGTAATCCCAGCACTTTGGGAGGCCAAGTCGGGCAGATCACCTGACGTCAGGAATTTGAGACCAGCCTGACCAACATGGTGAAACCCCATCTCTATTAAAAATACAAAAATTACCCAGGGTTGGTGGTGGGCACCTGTAATCCCAGCCACTGGGGATGCTGAGGCAGGAGAATTGCTTGAACCCAGGAGGCGGAGGTTGCAGTGAGCTGAGATTGTGCCACTTGCACTCCAGCCTGGGTGACAGAGCGAGACCCTGTCTCAAAAAGAAAAAAAAAAAAAAGTTAGACCTCTATGTCGCACCATTTATAAAATTTAATTCAAAAATGGATCAATGGGCTAAAACTACTAAACTCTTAGAAGAAAAATTATAAGAAAATCTTTATGCCTTTGTATTTTACAGTGGTTTCTTGGGTGTAATATCAAATGCAGGAGCAACAAAAGAAAAAATAGACAAATTGACTTCATAAAAATTAAAAACTTTGTGCATCAAAGAACATTATCATGAAAGTAAAAGGCAACCTATAGAATGGGGGGGAATATTTGAAAATCATAGTATTTAGTATTCAGAATATATAAAGAATTCTTACAACTGAAAAATAAAAAGACAACACAATTTTTTTAAATGGGCAAAGGACTTGAGTAGATGTTTCTTCAAAAAAGATATATGGATAGCCAAAAAGTACATGAAAAGATGTCCAACCTCATTAGTCATTAGAGAAATGTAAATGAAAACCTGATGAGATACCATTTCATACCCACAAGGATGGACATAATAATATTTTTAAAAAGTAGTAGCAAGGATGTGAAGAAATTGGAACTCTCATATTTCTGGAAGAATGTAAAATGGTTAGCCCCTATGGAAAAGTTTGATGGTTCCTCAAAAAGTTAAACACACAATTACCATATGACTCAGCAAATTCCACCCCTAGGTGTATAACCAGAAGCCTGAAAACAGGCACTCAAATAAATACTTGTACACAAATGTCTGTAACAGCACTATTCACAATAGTTAAATGTGGAAACAACCCAAATTTCCATCAATGAATAAATAAAAAAAAATTGTGGTATATACACGTAATGGAAAACTATTCAGTAATACAAAAACAAATGAAGACATATGCCACAATGTGGATGAACCTCAAAATGATTATGTAAGTGAAAGAAGCCAGACACAAAGATCATATGTTGTATAATTCCAGTTATGTGAAATACACAGAATAGTAAATCTGTAAAAACAGAAAGTCTATTGCTAGTTGCCAGGGACTGTGGGGAGCAGGGAATGTGAAGTTAATTGCTTAATGGACATGAGGTTTTATTCTAGAGTGACAAAAATGTTTTGAAAGTAACAAAAGTGGCAGTTTTATAACATTGTAAATGTACTAAATGCTACCAATTTGTTCACTTTAAAATGGTTCATTTTATGTCATATGAATTTTACCTCAATCTTTAAAAATATGCATTTGCACCCATTTATAGTTTTAAGAACTTTGATAAGTTGCTCCCCTCAGGTCTCAGTGTCTTCATTCAAAAGTGAGCCCTTTGGCATGGACAGTGAAAATGGAGAAGAACCTTTAAAAATTTTCTCCTCCACAAAAGCAACAAGAACACTGACAAAAAAAAGTCAGAATCAAGTTTTCAAGAATTCTGGGAATTAAAAAAAAAAATCAAACCATGCAGCAATCCAAGGAACATCTATTCAAGAAAAATTGCTGCATCTCAGTAAGAATAGTGAGCTTCGTGGCATTTTATCTTGCTCTGAACCCATTTGCAGCATCCCCAGTTCCATGGTAGTAATGAAAAACAACCACCCACAATCATGGTGAAAACCAGCAGCCTGGTAGCACCTAGAGGGAGAAGACTGGTGTTGGAACACCTGTAATCTCAGCTCTTTGGGAGGCCGAGGTGGGCAGATCACCTGAGGTCAGGAGTTTGAGACCAGCCTGGCCAACATGGTGAAACCCCATCTCTACAAAACACAAAAATTAGCTGGGCTTGTTGCTGTGCGCCTGTAATCCCACCTACTTGAGAAGCTGAGGCAGGAGAATCACTTGAACCCCGGAGGCAGAGGTTGCAGTGAGTTGAGACCATGGCATTGCACTCCAACATGGGCAAAAAGAGTGAAACTAAGTCTCAAAAAAAAAAAAAAAAAGAAAAAAGAAAAAAAAGCATTTATTTATTTATTTATTTGAGACAGAGTCTTGCTCTGTCTCACCCAGGCTGGAGTGCAGTGGTGTGATCGCGGCTCACTGCAAGCTCCACCTCCCGGGTTCATGCCATTCTCCTGCCTCAGCCTCCTGAGTAGCTGGGACTACAGGCACCCGCCACCATGCCCACCTAATTTTTTGTATTTTTAGTAGAGAGGGGAGTTTCACCATGTTAGCCAGGATGGTCTCAATCTCCTGACCTCGTGATCTGCCTGTCTCGAAAGAATTTTGCTCCGTTGCCCAGGCTAGAGTGCAGTGGCATGAGCATGACTCACTGCAGCCTTGAACTCCTGGGCTCAAGCAATCATCCTGCCTCAGACTTCCAAGTAGCTAGGACTATAGGCATGTGCCACCATGCCTGGCTAAGTTCTTAATTTTTTTGTAGAGACAGGATCTCGTTATGTTGCTCATGTCTCAAATCCCTAGGCTCAAGCAATTCTTTTGCCTTGGCTTCCCAAAGTGTTGGGATTACAGGCTTGAGCCACCCCTCTAGGCAAAAATATTTTTAAAGATTTTTGTAATTAAGTTGGTATTGATCCAAATTAGATTGGTATAAATTAAAATTTAACTTGTAATCTCCAGTGCAACTGCTAAGAGAATAATTTCTTTCTTTCTTTTTTTTTTTTTTAAGACAGAGACTTGCTTTATCTCCCAGGCTGGAGTGCAGTGGTGCAATCTCAGCTCACTGCAACCTCTGCCTCCTGGGTTCAAGGGATTCTTCTGCCTCATCCTCCTGAGTAGCTGGGATTACAGGCATGCACCACCACACTTGGCTAATTTTTGTATTTTTAGTAGAGACGGGGTTTCGTCGTGTTGGCCAGGCTGGTCTCGAACTCCTGACCTCAGGTGATCCTCCCACCTCGGCCTCCCAAAGTGCTGGGATTACAGGCATGAGCCACCGCGCCCAGCCAGAATAATTTCTAAGATACACTGAAAGGGAGCTCTTTGGAGGCCATCTCTCAGATGTCTCCTGGTTCTAGCATCGTTTGACCCTGTGATGCTGCGCATTCCCCAGCTGATGTTTTCTGATAGTCAGGTGTTGGTGTCTGTGCCAGTGATTGAGGCTGACACCAAAGTTGTTTACCTTACAACTCTTTTATGGGTTCTAGTGTAAGCTTTAGTGTTTATTCAGCCAAGAATCCAAGAAAGTCCGATCCTGCCCAGCCAAATATCTCTCATCCTGATCAAGAAGATTCTTATTCCTTCTCTGGAGGAGAAGCTAAGAAGAGGAAGGAGAGAGAGAACTAACTCTGATCTACTCTTGTGTTTTTACTTTTCTCTCTTAAGATACTGCACTCAACCTGTAAGCCTTAGTTAGACAAGGGTGTAGCTTTTCTCCTTAAAGGAGAAAGCAGATGTCAGAGAATCCTCCTCCTATCTCTATAGGGAGTTTCCTTAATGCAAACCCCTCCTCCTTGCTATTCCCCTTGGGCTCAACAATTGGGCATTTCACTTGCGTGTTACTCAAAGCTTCTAACATGTGATAGGTGCAGAGACAAAACCACATACTAAGTTGAAAGCTAAAGAAAGTTGTTTTGGAAAATAATATCCATTTTAGGACCAATAAACTCTTAGCTGGGAAGATTCTTCACCCAGCTTCCTCTTTCTCTTCTTTTTGTTCTTTGTTTCTGTTCTTTGGCCTGAGGGGGCATGAGGATGACCTTCATGTAAGGTCACATGATCTAAATACTGTGGCTGCTTGTTTCTGAGTGCCTCCACTTGAGGCTTGAACAGGTCACACACAGTGCCCTCACCTTGTGGATTTCTGTTTCTGCATTGTCTGAATAGGATCACATGTACCTTTTGAGGTCACAGAGAGGGATGGAAGAAAGGGAGGAACAAATACTGGAGGCATGTCTGGAGAGAAGATCTCACTGGATGATGTAGGAAGTGGGCTGAGGTCATCACCCTCTTTTGACCACCCTTAGCCTCTTGATTTGAAAGAAAGGGAGAACAAAATTAGGACTTACAGAATTTTGGAGCAGAGATGGCACTCACTACTGTAGGTAACCTTGTCACTGCCACAAATAGGTTCACTGGGCTTGATGTAGGACAAAAACCAGCAGTTATTTATATTCTTGAGGCATTCAACCTGAAGGTGAGACACACACAACTGCTTCAGACACTTTCATCCAGGTCCTTTGG
Source organism: Mandrillus leucophaeus (assembly GCF_000951045.1). Lineage (NCBI taxonomy): Eukaryota > Metazoa > Chordata > Mammalia > Primates > Cercopithecidae > Mandrillus > Mandrillus leucophaeus. The sequence goes on along the minus strand of NW_012102254.1, from coordinate 2,029,337 downwards.
CCATTACGATGTGTAGCTTGGGAGGTGGATGGAATATGAGCACCAGACCAGGAGTTCAGAGAACAGAATTCAGAAGCCTCAGTGTTTGACCCCAACAGTTACCACCCACAATATGTATATAATTGTAAAATAATATAAAATCTGTGTACTCTCCAGTCTCCCATAAATTCTTTATTAAGAAAAAAATACCAGCCTGGCGCGGTGGCTCAAGCCTGTAATCCTGGCACTTTGGGAGGCCGAGACGGGCGGATCACGAGGTCAGGAGATTGAGACCATCCTGGCTAACACGGTGAAACCCCGTCTCTACTAAAAAATACAAAAAACTAGCCGGGTGCGGTGGCGGGCGCCTGTAGTCCCAGCTACTTGGGAGGCTGAGGCAGGAGAATGGCGTGAACCCGGGAGGCGGAGCTTGCAGTGAGCTGAGATCCGGCCACTGCACTCCAACCTGGGTGACAGAGCAAGACTCCGTCTCAAAAAAAAAAAAAAAAAAAAAAAAAGATAAAAATACCTGCCCTCTGTAACATAACAATCATATTTTTGTACCAACCACAAAATATAGTTGTTAGGTTACAGAGAACAAAATTAGGGAAATGTCTTTCCAGGTTAAAATTTCTAATGAATGGCCAGGCATGGTGGCTCATGCCTGTAATCCCAGCACTTTGGGAGGCCAAGGTGGGCAGACCACGAGGTCAGGAGTTTGAGACCAGCCTGGCCAACATGGTGAAACCCCATCTCTACTAAAAATACAAAAATTAGCCGGGCATGGTGGCGGGCACCTGTAGTCCAAGCTACTCAGGAGGCTGAGGCAGAAGAATCGCTTGAACCTGAGAGGCTGAGGTTGCAGTGAGCTGAGATCGTGCCACTGCACTCCAGCCTGGGCGACAGAGTGAGACTCCGTCTCAGGAAAAAAAAAAAAAAAAATCTGATGAACATTACCATATGTGATGTCTCAGATGGCAGGGGCTCAAACTTGTCACAGCAGGTTGAAGGCACCAAAGGAAGGAGATGGAGAAAATACCACATAGGGCCTTGGTATGAGGGAGGCAGGGGGTATGCCTGGCATATCACAGTGGAAGGAGTGTCCACTGCAGCATAGGACCTACCTGAATTTGTGCCACGACATCCTCATCCATTTATTGGTGCAAAATACTTGCTTTCTACCCCACAGGTGAGTTATGTAAACTGATGGGGAGAACCCTTGAGAAGAGGGCTCAGGAACACATAAAATGTGCTACACATACTTGGTGACTCAGCTTTTATTGTTCTGTTATTCCCATGCATGTCCCTTCCACTGCCCACCTCCCAGAAGAAAGAGCTGGGGCTTTTGGGGAAACTGGCTCTCTCCCCATTCCTATTCTTGGGAACCAAGGAAGCAGTACTCACTTTTGTTTCTCCTAGCTGACCTCTTTCAGAGGCCATAGGAAGGGGGAAGTCTGGAAGACAAAAGCACGTACAGAAAAGTTGCTTCTCTGTCTTCTGCCGTCAGGGAAAAAGGTAAGACGAGGGGAACCCTAGTTGGCACACAGGAAGCATCAAACCCCATTAGAAGAGACTGGGATCCTCTTTGATGCAAGCTGCCCTCTAAAGGAGTGAAGAATCAGGAAATACCTGCCTTTACCTTCTTGTAAAATGGAGAGCTTAATTCTAGCCCTTCCATTTCATAAGTAACAACTTCTATAATCCTTGTCAGTTATTTTTAGTAAACATGCTCTAAGTTACAAATTACCATGAATTCATTATATTGAGATGCCCTAAAAGATGCTGAGTTTCATTAAGGTTTACATATTCAATCCAAAGCAATATTTGCAATTACATAGTATATAAAATTTTATATAAGTATATATTATAATCATATGATATAATAGTATATAATATGTATGATATGTTATCAACTCTCATATATATCAGCTTTCTGGAGTATAATTCACATATCATAGAACTTTACCAGATTAAAAAAAAATGTTTTGACCAGCCTGGCCAACATGGTGAAACCCTGTCTCTACTAAAAATACAAAAATTAGCCAGGCGTGGTGGTGCATGCCTGTAGTCCCAGCTACTTGGGATGCTGAGGCAGGAGAATGGCTTGAACCCAGGAGGTGAAGGTTGCAGTGAGCCAAGATTGCGCCGTTACACTCCAGCCTGGGTGAAACAGCAAGACTTCGTCTAAAAAAGAAAAATGTTTTGAGACAGAGTCTTGCTCTGTCACCCAGGCTGGAGTGCATTGACAGGATATTAGCTCCCTGAAGCCTTAACTACCTGGACTCAAGTAATCCTCCTACCTTAGCCTCCCAAGTGACTGGGACTACAGGCATGCACCACCATGCCCGACTCATTTTCTTGATGTTTTTTGGTGGAGCTGAGGTCTCACTATGTTGTACAGGCTGGTCTTGAACTGCTGGGCTTAAGCAATTCTCCCACTCAGCCTCCTAAAGTGCTGGGTTTACAAATATGAGCCCCCGTGCCCAGCCGAATTTACTGGTGTTTACCATCATATAGAGGATTTTTTTTTTCTTTTTAAATGATTCACCGAAAGTGTACAGTTTGATGGTTCTTAGTATATTCACAGTTATGCCACCATCACCCCAAAAATAAAACCTGTAACCATTAGCAGTGGTTTATCATGCCCCTCTCCCAACAATTTCCCCTCCTGCCCCACCCTCGCCCCTGAAGAACAATAATCCACTTTCTTTTTTTTTTTTTTGGACAGAATCTCACTCTGTCACCTAAGCTGGAATGCAGTGGCACGATCTCGGCTCACTGCAACCTCCGCCTCCTGGGTTTAAGTGATAATTCTGTCTCAGCCTTCGAAGTAGCTGGGATTACAGGTGCATGCCACCACACCTGGCTAATTTTTGTATTTTTAGTAGAGATGGGGTTTCACTGTGTTGGCCAGGCTGGTCTCGAACTCCTGACCTCAGGTGATCTGCCCACCTCAGCCTCTCAAAGTTCTGGGATTACAGATGTGAGCCACCAAGCCCAGCCTCTACTTTCAGTTTCTATAGATTTGCTTCTCTGGACATTTCATATAAATGGAGTCATGCAAGGAAGTATGTGGTTTTTTGTGTCTGTGTTTTAATGTTTTAACTATATTGTAGCTTGTTTCAGTACTTCATTCCTTTTTATAGCTAAATAATATTCAATTTATGTATATTCCACATTTATCCATTAATCAGTTAATGGACATTTGAGTTGCTTTCACTTTTTTGCTGTTATGAATAAAGCTGCTATGAATATTTATGCACACATTTTGGTGTGGGCATGTGTTTTTACTTCCCTTGAGTATATACAAAGTGTGGAATTGCCAGTCATATTTAAACCTTTTTTTTTTTTTTTTTGAGACAGAGTCTCGCTCTGTTGCCCAGGCTGGAGTGCAGTGGCGCAATCTCGGCTCACTGCAAGCTCCGCCTCCCGGGTTCACACCATTCTCCTGCCTCAGCCTCCTGAGTAGCTGAGACTACAGGCGCCCGCCACCACGCCCGGCTAATTTTTTGTATTTTTAGTAGAAACGGGGTTTCACCGTGGTCTCGATCTCCTGACCTTGTGATCCGCCCGCCTCGGCCTCCCAAAGTGCTGGGATTACAGGCGTGAGCCACCGCGCCCCGCATATTTAAACCTTTTAAGGAGTTGCCAGGCTATTTTCCAAAGCAGCTGCATTTTACATTCCCACCAGCAATGCACGATGGCTTCAATTTCTTCACATCCTTGCTAACACTTGTTACTATCTCTCTTTTTGCTTATAGCCATCCTAGTAGGTGTGAAATGGTATCTCTGTTGTTTTTGTTTGTTTGGTTGGTTTGGTTTTGTTTTTTGAAACAGAGTCTCGTTCTGTCACACAGGTTGGAGTGCAGTGGCATGATCTCTGCTTACTGCAACCTCCACCTCCCAGGTTCAAGCAATTTTCGTGCCTCAGCCACCTGAGTAGCTGGGATTACAGGTGTGCACTACCACGCCTAGCTAATTTTTGTATTTTCAATACCTCAGGTGATCTGCCTGCCTCAGCCTCCTAAAGTGCTGGGATTACAGGCGTGAGCCACCACTCCTGGCCATATTGGTATCTTTATTGGTATTGTTTGAATCACAAAGGTTTTTAAAAGTCCAATTGATCTTTTTGTTTTTGTTGTTCCTTTCTGCCTTTGGTGCCATCATTAAGAAGGCTTTGCCTAATTCAAGGTCACAAAATTCATTCATATTGTTTTCTTCTAATAGTTTTATAATTTTAGCTCTTACATTTAGTTCTGTGATCCATGTTAGGGCATTATAATTTGTGTCCATGGTGTGAGGAAAAGGTCCAAATTTATTCTTTTGTATATAGATATCCAGTTGTCCTAGTAGCATTTGTTTAAAAAGATTATAGGCTGGGCGCGGTGGCTCAAGCCTGTAATCCCAGCACTTTGGGAGGCCGAGACCATCCTGGCTAACACGGTGAAACCCCGTCTCTACCAAAAAATACAAAAAAAAAAAAAAACTAGCCTGGCGAGGTGGCGGGCGCCTGTAGTCCCAGCTACTCGGGAGGCTGAGGCAGAAGAATCGCTTGAACCTGAGAGGCTGAGGTTGCAGTGAGCTGAGATCGTGCCACTGCACTCCAGCCTGGGCGACAGAGTGAGACTCCGTCTCAGGAAAAAAAAAAAAAAATCTGATGAACATTACCATATGTGATGTCTCAGATGGCAGGGGCTCAAACTTGTCACAGCAGGTTGAAGGCACCAAAGGAA
>NW_012102254.1:2019426-2024575 GCF_000951045.1 Mandrillus leucophaeus | reverse complement strand
AGTCCCAGCTACTCGGGAGGCTGAGGCAGGAGAATGGCGTAAACTCGGGAGGCGGAGCTTGCAGTGAGCTGAGATTCGGCCACTGCACTCCAGCCCGGGCGACAGAGCGAGACTCCGTCTCAAAAAAAAAAAAAAAAAAAAAAGATTATCGTCCACTGAATTGTCTTAAGACCTTGTTAAAATCAATTCACTCCAAATGTAAGGTGTTTTCCCCCTGGATTCTTATATTTTATTGATCTGTATTTTTCTTTTTCATAAAACGTATGACTCAAACATTGACCTGTATTTCTGTTCTCATGCTAGTACCAAACTGTCTTGATGTCTGTAACTTTGTAGTAAGCTTTGAAATTGAAAAGTGTGAGTACTTCAACTTTGTTTTTTTTTCAAGATTGTTTTGTCTATTGTTAGTCTTTTGCTTTTCCATATGAATTTTAGGATCAGCTTTTCCATTTCTGTGAAAAAGCCAGCTGGGACTGTGATAGGATTTGCATGGAATCTGTAGATTGATTTCTAGAGTATTGACATCTTAACAATGTTAAGTCTTCCAATCCATGAAGATGGGATATTTTTATGTTGGTTTAGGTCTTCTTGAATTTCTTTCATCAATGTTTTGTAGTTTTCAGGTACAAGTCTTTCACCTCCTTTGGTAAATTATCCTTAGGTATTTTATTATTTTTGATGCTACTGTAAGTGAAATTGGTTTCTTAATTTCATTTTCAGGATGTTCATTAGTAGTGTGTAGAAATACAAATGATTTTTGTATATTGCTCTTGTATTCTGCAAACTTGCTATTAACCCTAACAGTTTTTAGAGTATTCCTTAGGACTTTCTATTCACAGAATTATGTCATCTACAAATAGAGGTCATTTTACTTCTTCCAATCCTATCTGGATAACTTTTATTCATTTTCTCTTGCCTAATTACCCTGTCTAGAACCTCCAGTACAATGTTAAATAGTAGTGGTGAGAGCAATGTTGCTCCTACTCACCTTCTTTGTGCTGTTATTGTCAAATATATTACATTTCTATATAGAGAACATACAGAAATACATTCAAAGAAATATTTCTATATAGTAGAAAAAGTACTTTACTTTACTTTACTAAAAGGATTTCAGTCCTTTTAGATTTATTGAGGCTTGTTTTATGATCTAGGATATAGCCTATACTGGAGAACATTGCATGTGCACCTGAGCAGTATGCGTATTCTGATGTTGTCAGATGGTGTAGTCTGTAGATGTCTGTTAGATCTAGTTGTTTAATAGTGTTGTTCTAGTCTTCTATTTCCTTATTGGTCTTCTGTCTAGCTATTTTAGCCATTATTATTTTTATTTTTTATTTTTTGAGATGGAGTTTCACTCTTGTTGCCCAGGCTGGAGTGCAATGGTGCAATCTCAGCTCACCACAACCTCTGCCTCCTGGGTTCAAGTGATTCTCTTGCCTCAGCCCCTCAAGTAGCTAGCATTACAGGCATGTGCCACCATGCCTGGCTGATTTTTGTATTTTTATTAGAGACAGGATTTCTCCATGTTGGTCAGGCTGGTCTCGAACTCCTGACCTCAGGTGATCTGTCTGCCTCGGCCTCCCAAAGTGTTGGGATTACAGGCGTAAGCCACCACACCCAGCCTATGTTTTAGCCATTATTAAAAGTGTGAGGTGATGTCTCCAACTATTATTGTTGTATTATCAATTTCTCCCTTCAATTCTGTTAGTTTGCTTCGTATATTTGGGGCTTTATTTTTAGGTACATATATGTTCATAATTGTTTTATCTTCCTGATAGACTGACCCTTTATCATAGAATGTCTCTCTTCATTTGTAGTAACATTTTTGTTTTGAAGTCTATTTTGTCTGATATTAGTATAACCATTCCAGCTTTTTATGGTTGCAGTTTGCATGATGTATTTTTCTCATCATTTTATTTTCAGCTTATTCGTGTTTTTGAATCTAAGAAGTATCTCCATAGAAAGCATATAGTTGGATGTTGGTTTTTTTTCTGTTCAGTCTGACAGTTTCTGCCTTTTGATTGGATTGTGTAATTCATTCACATTTAACATTTTTATTGGTATAGTTGAATTGACTTATACCTGCCATTTTACTTTTTGTTTTGTATATGTCTCCTTTTTTCTCAAGTCCTCCTTCACTGGTTTATGTTGCATAAGTGAGTATTTTTTAATGTAATGTTGTAATTTTTTTTTTTTTTTTTGAGACAGCTGCTCACTCTGTTGCCCAGGCTAGAGTGCACTGACACATTCTTGGTTCACTGCAACTTCCACCTCCCTAGTTCAAGAGATTCTCCTGCCTCAGCCTCCCCAGTAGCTGGGACTACAGGTCTGCACCACCATGCCTAATTTTGTATTTTCAGTAGAGATGGGGTTTCTCCATGTTGGTCAGGTTGGTCTCAAACTCCCGACCTCAGGTGATCTGCCCACCTCGGCATCCCAAAGTGCTGGGATTACAGGTGTGAGCCGCCATGCTCGGCCATCCTTCCTTTTTTTTTTTTTTTTTTAGATGCCGTCTCACTCTGTTGCCCAGACTGGAGTACAGTGGCACAACCTTGGCTCACTGCAACCTCCACCTGCCAGGTTCAAGCGATTCTCCTGCCTCAGCCTTCTGAGTACCTAGGACTACAGGCACATGCTGCCACGCTCTGCTAATTTTTTGTATTTTTATTAGAGATGGGGTTTCACGATGCTGGCCAGGATGGTCTCAAACTCCTGACCTCGTGATCCACCCGCCTTGGCCTCCCAGAGTGCTGGGATTACAGGCATGAGCCACCATGCCTGACCCATCTTTTCTTATATTAACCTTCTTATTCGCCATTTTTTGTTCTCTTCATTTGTTCCTATAGATTTAAGTTACCATCTGGTGTCATTTCTTTGCATCAATCCTGCTTTGTTCCCACTCATCTCTTTTGTGCTTTTATTGTCAAATACATTACATTTCTATATGCTGTAGGCAGATATAATCGCATACATATGGTCTAAAAGTTTTTAGTAATTTATCTTTTAAAAGATGGGATCTTGCTATGTTGCCCAAGCTGGCCTCAAACTCCTGGGCTCAAACAATCCTCCCATCTTGGCTTCCCAAAGTACTAGGATTATAGACACGAGACACCATGCTGGCCCACATATATGATTTTATACAATAATTTTTTTTTTTTTTTTTGAGACTGCGTCTTGCTCTATCACCCAGGCTAGAGTGCAATGGCATGATCTCGGCTCACTGCAACCTCCACCTCCCGCGTTCAAGTGATTCTCATGCCTCAGCCTTCCAAGTAGCTAGGATTACAGGCACACTCCATCATGCCCTGCTAATTATACAATGATTTTAAACTCAGTTAAAATAAGAAAGGAGAAGAAATGTGCATTTATCCTTTTATAATTACTTATCTTTACCTTGCTGTGTGTTGTTTATGTGGATTTGAATTTTTGTCTGCCTCTTGCTTTCAGCCTGAAGAACTTCCTTTGGTGTTTTTAGTAAGGTAATTCTGCTAGAAAAAAGTTCTCTCAGTTCTTGTTTATCTGGGAATGTCTTAATTCCACCTTTTTTTTTTTTTGGAAATGTCACTTTGCTGCATATAAGATTCTTGGATGATAGCTTTCTTCCTTTTAGCACTTTGAATATGTTATACAACTGCCTTCTGACCTTCATTTTTTTTTTTTTTTTTGAGACAGAGTTTTGCTCTTGTTGCCCAGGCTGGAGTACAACGGCATAATATCGGCTCACTGCAACCTCCGCCTCCTGGGTTCAAGCGATTCTCCTGCCTCAGCCTCCCGAATACTTGGGATTACAGGCATGCACCACCATGCCCGGCTAATTTTGTATTTTTAGTAGAGATGGCATTTCTCCATGTTGGTCAGGCTGGTCTCAAACTCCCAACCTGAGGTGATCTGCCCAACCCAGCCTCCCAAAGTGCTGGGATTATAGGTGTGAGCCACTGCGCCCGGCTTATGGTTCCTAATGTGAAATCAGTTGTTAATCCTACTGAAAAATCACTTGCAAAGAAGTTTTGCTTCTTTTGCTGCTTTCAAGATTTTCTCTTGGTCTTTGTCTTTAGGTAGTTTGATAATGATGTGTCTACATATGAATGTTTTTGTGTTTGTCCTACCAGAAGTTCACTGAACTTCTTGGATGCACAGATTAAGGTTTTTCATCAGAATTTGGAATTTTTCAGCCATTATCTCTTCAAGTATTTTCATTCTCTTCTTTTTCTCTTTCTCCTCTGCTTCTTTCATTATGTGTATGTTCATATTCTTAATGGTGTCCCGCATTTCTAAGAGACTTCTCTTTTTTTCAGTGTTTTTTTCTCTCTGTTCTTAAGATACCATAATCTCAGTTGTTTTGTCTTCAAGTTTACTGATTCTTTCTTCTGCTAGAAGAACAATCTACTGTTGTGCTTTCTAGTGAATGTTTTTATTTATTATAGTTTCCAACCCCAGAGTTTCCATTCTTTTTAAAAATTGAATTTGTCTCTCCTTATTGATAAGACATCATCATTTTATCTTCCTTCACTTCTGGAAGCATGAGTTCCTTCAGTTTTTGTAAATATTTATATTAGTTCCTTTGATGGTTTTGTCTGGACCCTCTCACAGGTAGTCTCTGTTGCTTGCCTTTTTCCTCCTTTGTATGGATTTCATGCTTTTTTTTTCTTGTCTCATAATTTTTTATGAAAACTAGATATTCAGATAGTGTATTATAGCAACTCTGGATACTGACTTCTCTCCATTCTCAGGATTTGTTGTTGTTTGCTTGTAATTTGTTTAATGACGTTGCTGGAATGTTTTAGTGAAATCTATTTCCCCTGCAGTGTGAAGCCTCTGATGTCACCCTTTTCTTTTCTTTTCTTTCTTTCTTTATTTTTGAGACAGAGTCTCACTCTGTTGCCCAGGCTGGAGTGCAGTGGTGTGATCTCGGCTCACTGCAACTGCTGCCTCCCAGGTTCAACCAATTCTCCTGCCTCATCCTCCCAAGTAGCTTGGATTTCAGGCATGAGCCACCTTGCCTGGCTAATTTTTGCATTTTTAGTAGAGACAGGGTTTTACCATGTTGACCAGGCTGGTCACAAACTCCTGACCTCAGGTGATCTGCCTGCCTCAGCCTCCCAAAATGTTGAGATTACAGGTGTGAGCCACTGTGCCCGGCCTGATGTCA
>NW_012102254.1:2004744-2019376 GCF_000951045.1 Mandrillus leucophaeus | reverse complement strand
GCTAATTTTGTATTTTTAGTAGAGATGGCATTTCTCCATGTTGGTCAGGCTGGTCTCAAACTCCCAACCTGAGGTGATCTGCCCAACCCAGCCTCCCAAAGTGCTGGGATTATAGGTGTGAGCCACTGCGCCCGGCTTATGGTTCCTAATGTGAAATCAGTTGTTAATCCTACTGAAAAATCACTTGCAAAGAAGTTTTGCTTCTTTTGCTGCTTTCAAGATTTTCTCTTGGTCTTTGTCTTTAGGTAGTTTGATAATGATGTGTCTACATATGAATGTTTTTGTGTTTGTCCTACCAGAAGTTCACTGAACTTCTTGGATGCACAGATTAAGGTTTTTCATCAGAATTTGGAATTTTTCAGCCATTATCTCTTCAAGTATTTTCATTCTCTTCTTTTTCTCTTTCTCCTCTGCTTCTTTCATTATGTGTATGTTCATATTCTTAATGGTGTCCCGCATTTCTAAGAGACTTCTCTTTTTTTCAGTGTTTTTTTCTCTCTGTTCTTAAGATACCATAATCTCAGTTGTTTTGTCTTCAAGTTTACTGATTCTTTCTTCTGCTAGAAGAACAATCTACTGTTGTGCTTTCTAGTGAATGTTTTTATTTATTATAGTTTCCAACCCCAGAGTTTCCATTCTTTTTAAAAATTGAATTTGTCTCTCCTTATTGATAAGACATCATCATTTTATCTTCCTTCACTTCTGGAAGCATGAGTTCCTTCAGTTTTTGTAAATATTTATATTAGTTCCTTTGATGGTTTTGTCTGGACCCTCTCACAGGTAGTCTCTGTTGCTTGCCTTTTTCCTCCTTTGTATGGATTTCATGCTTTTTTTTTCTTGTCTCATAATTTTTTATGAAAACTAGATATTCAGATAGTGTATTATAGCAACTCTGGATACTGACTTCTCTCCATTCTCAGGATTTGTTGTTGTTTGCTTGTAATTTGTTTAATGACGTTGCTGGAATGTTTTAGTGAAATCTATTTCCCCTGCAGTGTGAAGCCTCTGATGTCACCCTTTTCTTTTCTTTTCTTTCTTTCTTTATTTTTGAGACAGAGTCTCACTCTGTTGCCCAGGCTGGAGTGCAGTGGTGTGATCTCGGCTCACTGCAACTGCTGCCTCCCAGGTTCAACCAATTCTCCTGCCTCATCCTCCCAAGTAGCTTGGATTTCAGGCATGAGCCACCTTGCCTGGCTAATTTTTGCATTTTTAGTAGAGACAGGGTTTTACCATGTTGACCAGGCTGGTCACAAACTCCTGACCTCAGGTGATCTGCCTGCCTCAGCCTCCCAAAATGTTGAGATTACAGGTGTGAGCCACTGTGCCCGGCCTGATGTCACTCTTCAGAGGATACAGCTTTGGCCATGTGCCCAGTCATCTTGGGGTGACAGTGGTTTTAGCAGGGCTAAGTTTGACTATCTCTTTCTCTGATTTCTCTGTTAAGATGTTGCCTCTATTGGTATCACACCAGATGTTACATTCTGCTAATTGCTACATGATTGCTCTATTGCTTTCAACAATTCTCTGAGGCATAAATTCTTCCACAGTCTGATCCAATTAAATTTGGATCCCTCTACACGATCGTTCTGAGACCAGCCTCTGAGGTTTGCCCTGACCCCTCTACCCCCAGGGGGGGCTCTTTTTAGCAGTCTTTTTCCTGATTCTTTCTGGTAGACTAGTTGACCTATGGCTTAGCTTATTGTTTTCATGGAGCCACCTGCCTTCTCTTAATTGCTGCCCATCAAAATCTCTCTTGTTTTTGAGAGTGCCTGCTATGGTTTGAATGTGTCTCCCAAAGTTCACGTATTAGAAACATAATCCCCAACACAACAGTATTGAGAGATGAAGTCTTTGGGAAGCAATTAGGTCATGAGGGCTCTGCCCTCATGAATGGATTAATGATGTTATTGCAAGAATGGTTCCTGATAAACAGATGAATTCATTCCTCTTGTGTGTGTGCACACATGTGCGTGTTCTCTTGCCCCTCCACCTTCTGTCATGCATGACACATCAAGAAGGACTTGCAAGATGTGGGCTCCTCAACTTTGGACTTTTCACGTTCCAGAACTGTAAGAAATAAACCTCTGTTCTTTATCAATTACTCAGTCTTAGGTATTCTGTTATAGCAGGACAAAATGGACCAAAACAGTGTCCTTAGGCTTAAACTTCACCACACAAATATGGTCAGAAAGTGTTTTTCTTTATTTGGTTGGTTGATTTTCAGAAATCTCTGGAGATCTCTGTTCTTATGACCTGCCTTTCTCCCTAGACAAAATATCTGTGTCATTGCTCTGGACAGTAGCCTGCTTATTTCAGAGCAATAACCTGCTTTACAAGCAGAACACTGTGTAATAATGGTAAGAATGCTGTTCTTGTGATAGCCTCGAATCTTCTCAGTTTGTTTCTTCCAGCATGGAACCTCCCACCTACAAGCTAAGTGATATGATTTGTGTGTGTCCCCAGCCAAATCTCATCTCAAATTGTAATCCCCACCTGTGTCACCTGTTAAGGGAGGGGCCTAGTGGGAGGTGTTTGAATCACAGGGGTGGTTTCCCCCATGCTGTTTTTGTGATAGTGAGTGAGTTCTCACGAGAGCTGAGAGTTTTAAAGTATGGCACTTCCTTGCTCTCTCACTCTCTAAGTCTCCTGCCTCACCATAGTAAGATGTGCCTTGCTTCCCCTTTGCCTTCCAGCATGATTGTAAGTTTCCTGAGCCCTCCCCAACCATACTGAACTGTGAGTCAATTAAACCTCTTTTGTTTATAAGTTACCCAATCTCAGGTAGTATCTTTATAGCAGTGTGAAAATGGACTAATACACTAAGCTAGGGTGAGGGCAATCATGGCCCCACTACTCTCAGTCTGCCTCACCTGGGATAGAGCCTCAGTCTCACAAGTAGCAGATGGGTGGGAAAAGACAGGACTCTGCCTCTTGGACTCATTCTCCTGGAATTTAGCCTCAGCAACACAGAGGTATGGGGGAATGAAAAGTGTTGATGACGTGTCCTTCCCAGGGAGATATACCATTGTCCCCTGTAAGCTTAGGGAGAGAAGAAAAACTCATCTTGGCCATATCTGTCCAGAGTAGATCTTCCATCACATTGCGCTGGGAAGGGGAGGGGAAAGATAGGCAGTGGCTTAAGTTCTACACATTCTCACTGTTCCTACCTTTTGAGACACTTATCAAAATGTGTGGCCGGGTTGGGTGTAGTGGCTCATGCCTGTAATCCCAGCACTTTAGGAGGCCGAGGTGGGCGGATCACCTTAGGTCAGGAGTTCAAGACCAGCCTGACCAACATGGTGAAACCCTGTCTACTAAAATACAAAAATTAGCCAGGCATGATGGTGGGTGCCTGTAATCCCAGCTACTCAGAAGGCTGAGATGGGAGAATCACTTGAACCTGGGAGACAGTGGTTGCAGTGAGCCAAAATGGCGCCACTGAACTCCAGCCCGGGCGGCTAAGGGAGACTACATCTCAAAAAAAAAAAAAAAGTGTGGCTGGGTGAGGTGACTCATGCCTTAATCTCAGCACTTTAGGAGGACAAGCCGATGGATCACTTGAGGTCAGATGTTCGAGACCACCCTGGCCAACATGGTCAAACCCCATCTCTACTAAAAATACAAAAAGTTTAGCCAGGCATGGTGGCACATGCCTATAGTTCCAGCCACTTTGGGGGCTGAGGTGGGAGACTTGCTTGAACCCAGGAGGTGGAGGTTGCAGTGAGCCGAGATCACACCACTGCACTCCAGCCTGGGTAAAAGCAAGACTCTGTCTCAAAAAAAAAAAAAAAAAAGTGCGTTCATATTTGGAATGAACCATGATATCTATACACCTTCCACCACTGGTGTGTTCAGGTACCATTCCTGCCACGTAACCAGTGTCTAGCCCAGTTACTGGCATAAGGTCAATGCACAGTATGTATTTATTGGATGTGTAAATAAATGGGTGCTGGGAAACCCAGCATAGTAGTTAAGGGCCACATCACAAAGGCTTTTGTGTTCATTACAGCAGAAGTAAGGTAAGATTTGCACTAAAAATGACAACTATTGTAGCAGTGGTACATGGGTGAGAGTAAGTCAAGTTAGAGGCAAAGGGAATGGTTAAGGAGAATATAAAAACATTTTCATGAAATGATGAGAACCTTCACTGAGGAAGTCACTGTTGTGGAAATGTGGAAAATGCACAAATTTACATGGTATATGAAGTGTTCTATCAATGGAACTTAGTCACAGGTTATGGGCATACAGTGGAGAAATAGGTTTGAGGAAACAATATGAGGCCATACAACTACGAGAACAAGGAAAGGGTGATTTGCAAGAAAGATGGAGTGGTCCACCTTGGTTGAGTTATGATGTGTTCCCAACAGAGGATGAGACTCAGCCAGAAGGGAACACAGCAGGCTTGCAGGGAGGCCAATGCCAATGACTGATACGTTCAGTAGCAGTGGGGGTGAGGATTGAATGAAAGGTGAGGAAGTGTAGAAATATACCTAAATTTGTCAACAGATGATTAAATTGGAGAGGGAAGGGGAGGAGAGGGACCAGGCCTATTTGTTTTTTTACGTAAGGTATGAGAGTTATGAAAAATAGTTTTCAGCCTGTTACAGAACTCTCCTAAGATGTGAGAGGCTTGAAAAAAATGTTTTAAGTGAGACACAGTACCAATGGAAAGTAAGAGATTGAAGACAAGTAGGAAAGAGTTGCAGAAACTGAATAGAAAAATGACATGTTGAGGCCTTCAGAGATTCCCTACACTTAACTATAAGCACAACTTTTGCTAAAACCCACCATTAACCAGAATAATATCTGAGTCTATTTCCACATAGCCTAATGAGGTTCTTTTTTTGATTTGAGATATGTAAATATACAAACTCTAGAAATGTACATTTCTGAGGTTTAAATACCTTAGGTAGTAACCTGGCATTTTGGAAAGTTCAATGTTCCTGGACTTCGATGGTTTGGATTCGACTCCTAGCTTTGATACTAACAACATTGTGTGAATCCTTTCTCTGGGTTTTAATGTCTACTTTTGTAGCATGATAAATTAGGATTAAATAAAACTGAACAGCACTTCCACTTCCATCTCTAATTTTCTCATGATTCTAGATTTACTGCAGAAAATGTGGGCAGAGCAAGGACACATAACTCACCAATTGCAAAGGCCATCCACATGGAGGTAGCTAGAACAAGGATGGTATCTGAGCAGGTCCCCTTCATGGTGACAGAAGAACTGTGGAAATATGCAACTTTTTATGTAGGACAAACATCTATGCGAAGTACAAGTTCTCACAGAGATCCCTCACTGACCAGGAAATGAAGTCTAAATACTTTGTCCTTTCCTCAGGTCATTTGGAATGAATTGTGTCTGATGCAACTCAATTGTTTAATTCATTTCCCTAAAATCATTGGACATTTGGAAAAAAAAAGTTAAAAAAAGAATTTTAGAAGATGCCAGAAAAAGAGTTAGTAAAGAATACTTGCAAGGGAAAGAATAAACACCTAGAGTTTTTCAATAAAATATTTAAAAGTAGCCGGGTGTGCCAGGCGTGGTGACTCATGCCTGTAATCCCAGACCTTTGGGAGGTTGAGGTGGGTGGATCACGAGGTCAGGAGATCGAGACCATCCTGGCTAAC
Organism: Mandrillus leucophaeus; assembly: GCF_000951045.1. Taxonomy (NCBI): domain Eukaryota; kingdom Metazoa; phylum Chordata; class Mammalia; order Primates; family Cercopithecidae; genus Mandrillus; species Mandrillus leucophaeus. The sequence continues at coordinate 2,013,742 of NW_012102254.1, read as the reverse complement.
ACGGTGAAACCCTGTCTCTTCTAAAAATACAAAAAGTTAGCTGGGTGTGGTGGCGGGTGACTGTAGTCCCAGCTACTCAGGAGGCTGAGGCAGAAGAATGGCGTGAACCCACAAGGCAGAGTTTGCAGTGAGCTGAAATTGCGCCACTGCACTCCAGCCTGGGTGACAGCGAGACTCCGTCTCAAAAAAAAAAAGTAGCTGGGCATGGTGGCTCATGCCTGAAATCCCAGCATTTTGGGAGGCCAAGGCAGGAGGATCACTTGAGCCCAGGAGTTCGAGACTGGCCTGGGCAACATAGTAGGACCCCATCTCTGAAGGGCAGTCACTCAACAACATGTGTAAGTCAACAGACAGTAAGAAACAGGAAGGGACAAAACACCAAAACCTCACTCCTATACTTGTAATCTTCCCTAGTGTTGTTACTTTGGTGTAGCTTCTATTCTCTTCATCCTACACATTTTCCAGGCAAACATTTTTCATTCTATATCTAGGTAATTTCTACCCAAGACCTCCCCTGAGAAAAAAACAAGTAATAAATAATACAACCCTTTAAAGTTTGCAAATTTAGAAGTCCACTTTACCTGCTGTGACTCCCACGGTTGCTCTGAGAAACTGGCTGAACAGGATGGTTTTTGTTGATAGTTTGTTCATAATGAACAAGGAAGAGAGGCAAAGCTTATTTGTCTTTTCAAGGTTCCAATGCCTGGCAGTAGAAGAGAGTGAGCTTTGAAATTAGGAAGTATAGATATGATTCAAATCTATTTCTTTCAACTCGAAATTCTATAATGCCTAAATCTTGTGAGTTCATATTTCAAATTTCTGAGGGTGGTATGTACTGTCCAGTACTACGCCAAAATCTAGCTGTTCTTGCCAAAGCTGAACCCACCATTTTAGATAGATGTCATACACAATTTTTGAATTCCTGCATTATAATTATTACATTCAAGATGGCTTCAGATATTGACACAATACTATAAATTACCACATCTGCATGTGCAGTTATTTTATCAAGTCAAAAGTATTCACTTTATTGAAACATCTACTTTTGATTATTTCTGTATTGTCTCATAGAAGTTCTATTTATTTTTATTTCTTTAGAGACAAGGTCTTGCTCTGTTGCCCAGGCTGAAGTACAGTGGCATGATCACAGCTCACTGCAGCCTTGAACTCCTAGCCTCAAGTGACCGTCTTGCTTGGCCTCCCAAAGCATTGAGATTACAGGTGTGAGCCACTGATCTGGCCTGACTCACAGGGTTTTAAAGTAGAAAATTACCTTATATGGAATCCTACAAGTTCATTCTTATTTAGCAGAGTTGAGAAATCTGGAGATAGAGTGCTCATTCCCTTAAATGATAGCCTGTTTGACCATTTGAATAAAAATTTCTCAAAACGCTAACATTTTTTAAAGTGGAAGTTCAGAAGCTATTGGGTATCATAAATTCCTTAGGTCTAAGTCCTAAATGAATGGCCTTAACTGGGGACATGCCACATAGTTCTGGGAGGTCAAGTGTATTTTCTCAGCACTGCTCTGATCAACCACAGTGTCTACCATGGTGGTCTTCAAAATTTTTGCTTTTAATCCCTCTAAATTTGGTGCCTGCTTTTACATATATATATATATATATATTTTTTTTTTTTAAGTGACATGTAAAATTTTTCATCAGAAATTTTAATAGGCTGAGTACCATGGCTCAAGCTTGTAATCTCAGCACTTTGGGAGGCTGAGGCAGGCGGATCACTTGAGGCCAGGAGTTCGAGACCAGCTTGGCCAACATGGTGAGACCCTGTCTCTACTAAAAATGCAAAAAATAAAAAACTGGGCATGGTTGCATGTGCCTGTAATCCCAGCTACTCATGAGGCTGAGGCACGAGAATGGCTTGAACCTAAGAGGCAGAGGTTGCAGTAAGCTGAGATCGCATCACTGCACTCTAGCCTGGGTGACAGAGCAAAACTGTCTTTTTTGTTGTTGTTGTTGTTGTTCAGTTGCAAGATTTAATAGAGTGGAAACAGAGCTCCCATACAAAGGGAGGGGACCCAAAGGGGGTTGCCACTCCCTGCTGGAATGCCTGGGTTTATATCCCGATCATTGTCCCTCCCCCTGTGTTCTCAGGTGATATATGATTAGACTATTTCTTTACCTCCTGCCTTTAGCCTAATTTATATTTTAGTGAGCCCTCTTTACTACCTGATTGGTCGGGCTTGAGCTGAGTTACAAGCCCTGTGTTTAAAGGTGGGTGCAGTCACCTTCCCCAGCTAGGCTTAGGAATTCTTTGCCAACTCCACAGAAGCTCTTGGTAAGGGGAGCTACTAGTATTACAGCGGCATGGAGGTCCTTCTATAAGCATTTCTAGTGGAAGGTCCTGCCTTGTGGCTCTTTTGGCTTCAATATCTGCTTGGCAGTTCCCTTCTATTTCCCTTTCCTTTCCTTTCTGATGACCCCGGCAGTGTAAGACTGCCACCTCTTTAGATTTCTGTACAGCCAATAATAATCTCCTAATGGCTTTCTGATGTTTGATAGGTGTTCCCTCGGAAGTTGGGAATTCCCTTTCTCTCCATATTGCTGCGTGGGCATGGAGGACTAGGTAAGCGTACTTAGAGTCTGTATTTACCCTTTTTCCTTCTCCTAATTCTAGTGTATAATGGCTCCTGCTTTTGCTGGAATGTCTCTCCCTAACAAGGAAGTGGGGCTTTCAGGCATAATTAGAAAGGCATGTGAAAAGAGTAAAGTTCCCTAGTCACCACTCAGTGGCTGGGAGAAGTGTCTAGTGACTGCCTGTCCTAGGACCCCTCGGATAGTGACAGATCTGGAGGACAGTTATCCGGGACAGGAGAGTAAGACTGAGAAGGCCGTGCCAGTGTCCAGGAGACAGTTAACCTCCTGGCCCTCAATGGTCAAGCATACCTGGGGCTCTGTGAGGGTGATGGCATGGGCTGGTGCTTACCCTGGGCACCCTCAGTCCTGCTCTTGGATCATCTGGTTAGTGGCTTCTGACTCAGAGGACCTTCGTCTCCTGGGGCAGTGGGCCTTCCAATGATTCCCTTGACATAAGGGGCATGGATGAGGGCGCGGCTTATTTCTATCTGGACAATCTTTTTAAAGTGTCGTTGTAGACCACACTGGAAGCAAGCCCTATTAGGCATTCGATTTGCCCAGTCTTTCCCTTTTCCAGAGCCTCCAAAGTCCGCTTGCCTGAGGGCCATGAATAAAGCGGTGGCCTTCTTTTTATCCCGTTTGTCCCATTCTGTCTGCTCCTCCTGATCTCTATTTTAAAAAAAACCTAAGTTGCCAAGTTCATTAGGGTTCTAAGTTTTGCTCCAGGCCTAAGGTGGACTTTTGAAGTTTTTTTCTAACGTCTGTAGCTGACTGAGTGATAAACTTATCCTTTAAGATTAGTTGACCTTCAATAGAGTCAGGTGACAGGGAGGTATGTTTCCTCAATGCCTCCCTTAGTCTCTCCAGAAAGGCAGTAGAATTTTCTTCCTTTCCCTGTGTTATAGTGGACATCATTGAATAATTTATAGGTTCTTCCTAGTTTTTCTAGCACGCAAGTTAGTTAATGTCTGCGGCACCAATCTCCACGTTCTGATTCTGCATCCTAATGAGGGTCTACACTGGGAACTGCCTGCTGCCCCTTGGGAAATTGTTCTTTTTCCTCTGTTGTCATCCTATAACTGACCTGACTGAGATACCAGAGATTGCCAAACTCTCAGGCTGCAGTTATGGCGGCACTTCTCTCATTTGGGGTTAGTGTCTGTTTTAGCAGTAACATTATATCTCTCCATGTCAGATCAAAGGATTATCCTAACCCTTGTAAAACATCAATATAGCCATCAGGGTTATCTGAAAATTTACTTAGGTCTATTTTAATTTGCTTCAAGTCCAAGAGGGAAAAAGGTACATGCACTCTGGCTGGGCCAAATTCTCCTCCTCGCACCACTTGGAGGGGGCATAATCGGGGAATACTGGCACTCTTTGGTTCATTGTTTACCCCTTTCTCTATCTCCTTTTGGACTGTTTGGGTTGGAGAGGGGTCCTTATTAGTTGGAGAAGGAGCTGGGGGAACACTGGGGCAGGGAGGTAGACTCTGAGGGCTTCCCGTAGGGCATAAATTACACTTTTAACATAATCGCAAGTTGTCTCTTAATGAAAAGAAAGTTTGCACATATGGCACTTCATTCCATTTGCCCTATTTTCTACAAAAGAGGTCTAGCTGTAAGATGATGTTATAGGCCAGGCGCGGGGGCTCACGCCTGTAATATCAGAACTTTGGGAGGCCAAGGTGGGCGGATCGTGAGGTCAGGAGATCGAGACCATCTTGGCTAACACGGTGAAACCCCATCTCTACTAAAAATACAAAAAATTAGCCGGGCGTGGTGGCGGGCGCCTGTAGTCCCAGCTACTCGGGAGGCTGAGGCAGGAGAATGGCGAACCTGGGAGGCGGAACGTGCAGTGAGCCAAGATCGCGCCACTGCACTCCAGCCTGAAAAAAAAAAAAAAAAGATGGTGTTATAATTTATACTTCCCTTGGAGGGCAGGTTTCTCCCTCTTGAAGAGGATATTGTGGCCAGGGGTACTGCAGAAGAATATAAGTCGTTTCTTTCTTAGTGTCTGAGGGTTAAATTGGTCCTAATTCTCCAGAATACATTTTATGGGCGTTTTTGCCTGGCGGGGAATGTTTAAAAAGAACATAGGGATGCCAGCACCCCTGGTCATTTTCCGATGAGCATTAGTCCTAGAGCATCGTCTATGATCCTAATGCTTATTCCTTTCCAGGGTGCGTAACCACCCATGGACCTCTGCTTACTGGATTAGTTACACTCACCAATGTAGCAGTCCTGCACCTGTTTTCCTGCCTTTCTGGACCACAAAGAAAGGGGTCCGGGCTGCTGGATTCTAGTGGTCCTTTACCAAGCTGTCCAACATTTCGTTTGCACTCAGGGGTGAGTTCTAGAGCTCGGCTGCTTTTCCTGAGTATTTCATAACAACCCAGTTGCCCCATCAAGATGCATTTTTTTGTTGTTGTTGTTGAGATGGAGTCTTGCTCTGTTGCCTAGGCTGGGGTGCAGTAGCGCGATCTTGGCTCACTGCAAGCTCTGCCTCCTGGGTTCACACCATTCTCCTGCCTCAGCCTCCCGAGTAGCTGGAACTACAGGCACCTGCCACCATGACTAGCTAATTTTTTGTATTTTTAGTAGAGACGGAGTTTCACCATGTTAGCCGGGATGGTCTTGATCTCCTGACCTCGTGATCCACCCGCCTCGGCCTCCCAAAGTGTTGGGATTACAGTGTGAACCACTGCGCCTTGCCAAGATGCATTTTCATAAACAACAGTTCTTATGCAAATTTGTTTCAGAGAGGGTGTAGGTAACATTTTGAGTCAGGATTGAGATAGAGTTTTTGCCCACTAGGGCCTTTGTCTTTCTTTTCCTTTGTAGGAATATGCCTTAATTATCGATCTTAAGCTTTTTGTTGCCCCGGATTAAGTCCTTTTGGGTATGAAACATGAGAGATGGATCCTGTTTATCCTATGTGCCTTTTTCCTATGAGAAAGAGAGCGAGGAGGAAAAGATGGGCTTGCTGGTTTTGTAAGTACTTTAAGGCTTGGCTGAGTGCGAACAGCTCGCATGTTTGAGCAGAGCAATTATTAGGTAATTCTAACTCTGCTTCCACAAGAGTCTCCTTATCAATTACTGAATACCCACTGTGGTTTTTTCCTCAATCACCTGGGAGGAACCATCTATCGTCCTGTCCTGAAGGGAGTTCCTCCTAGGTCTGGTTGGACATTTATATGGTGATTAAGATTTAAATCCCCTGTTAGGAAATCTGCTGGGTTAAGGGAATTATCAGTGGTTAGTGTTAAATCACCTTTTTCTAACAGAGTAGCCCCATACTTCAAGATTTTTGGGTTAGTAAGCTACTTTTTTTTTTTTTTTAAACTTAGGATTGTTCTGAACTGGTGAGGTGTGTTCACAATGAGGTTTCCTCTAAAGGTTATTTTTCTACTTTCTTCTGTTAGCAAAGCAGTTGCTGCTACAGATTGAATGCATTTGGGCCATCCGCAGGTTACTTGGTTAAGGATTTTTGATAGGAAGGCTACGGGTTGTTAGTGGTCTCAGTGTTTTTGGGCTCCGCCCTTGTTTACACTGACAACAAAGTAGTATTGGAGTGCTATAGGGTCATGGAGAAGATCTTTAGTTATCAATTATAGGTTTAAATTTACCTTGGCTTTTAAATGAATAGGGTACACTGTTTTTTCTTTACTACCTCTCTCTTTCCCGTTTTTCTTTCTCTCTCTCTTTGACTTTCTGTCTCTTCCTCTCTCTTTCTTTCTTTTTTTAGGTGGATTTTGGAAACACAGCAGAAGGATGTTTGCTCGTTGCCCCCATTTGCTACTGTAGGAACATGTGCCTCCCTTTAATTTACTCAATTCGTTTTCATCCTGATCTATTTTGTTGTTGTAGACCCAGTTCCAGTTGTTAAAATACTGGGTTATCAGTTCTAAGGTCCTGGCCAAGGAGCCAAGGCTTGGAGATTGTATTGCAGCGAGGATTAAGCTGGGTAGAAACTAGGGGAGGAGAGCATCTTACACAATGGGAGAGCAATCCTCCTAGCCATTTACAAACTTGAGGCCCTGGCAAGGGTGGTGGGGAACGGGTCCCACATAACTGCCCATGTCAATAGCTGTATGCCTAAATTGGGAGGGACACCAAGGGCAAGACTCCCTGGGTTCATAGCCTAGGTACCTAAGGCCGCAGCATAGAGCTTCCTTAGATCCCTTTGGAGATACAACTTGCTCTAATACTTGGGAGAGGAAATGAAAGTCTGAAGCATTAGTACCTAGGAGGCAGGGATTGGAGGAAGTAGATTCAGAGGTAAGGAGAATTTTGGAGGCTACACTTTCAAGAAAGTCATGGTCAGGACCCAGGAGGTATGGGTCAGAAGGAGAGGTAGGCGCACACGCATGGGCGACTGTTGAGTAGAGACTTCTGGCTGCACCATGATCTTGACCGGCCAGTGCCGGGAGTTCAGGGTGACAGCTTTCTGCCTCTAGTTGGCCCTTGGTATCCCCCAGGAAACTGTGAAAGCAGAAGCTGGTTCCAGGCAGACCAATGCTCCCAACCCAGAAGGGTTGGGGGTTGTCAGAAAGCCTTTTCCCTGAAAGCCTCACAGTTGAGTCTTAAGTCCGGTGGCTATGCTAATCATTTTTAAATGGCTGACAGATGCTGGGTATTTCCTCTGATTCTAAGGAAGGATGGGACAGGATAGCAAGCAAAAGTGGTCCAATATTACTAACCACTTTGGAGAATCCCCATACAGGCCACCAGATGTTACCAGGCAGGTCTTTGTTCTTAGAGCTCCCAAGATGGTGGCTGGCCACTCCCAAGATGGCGACAAGCCTTTTGTTCTCTGACCTGGGGTTCTTGGCCTCATGGATTCCAAGGAATGGAACCTTGGGCTATGTGGTGAGTGTTATAGCTCTACCAGAAGCCGTGGGTCACAGAAGAGAACCCTGGAACCCAGCAACTAGTGTTCAGTTCGATTAGGATGAACCCAGGCACTTAGCTGCACAGGAACAATGGCAAGCCTCTAGCCTGACTGGGAGCGGCAATGGGCGCCTTGCTGGATCAGAAGCATAGCGGACACCCTGCCCAATCTGGAGGGGTGGAAGTCAATGGCGGGTCTACGATGGTGGCTTTCAGCAGTGGTGGACAGTGAGTGAAAGCTCAGTTCGAGCTGGAACAAACACAGGCCAGAAGAGTGTGCAGTTGCAAGATTTAATAGAGTGAAAACAGAGCTCCTATACAAAGGGAGGGGACCCAAAGCCTGTAAAACTGTCTTTAAAAAAAAAAGTTTAAATAGTTACAAATAACTCAATTACTGGCCTAGTGTAAATATTACTATTTTTTTAAAAAATCATTATTTTAGATATATCCCATGGAATTTACATTCTATGGCAATTTGATTTCACATTGTATATCTGAAAACCACATAGATGAACTCAGTTAGAAATTTACGTCATTTCTTTTTCTCCTTGAATGAACGTTTCATTCTGCTTTCTCCACATAACTTTTATTTCAATGTTATGCTTGATGGTGCATTACTGATCATGCTTTTCTACTTTTCATCAGCAGAAATATGCAAATAAATGGATTTTTCAAATTTCCTGGGATGATAGGATATAAAGTTTTAATCTGTTTCTCTTAAACTGAGTTATTATCACAGTTAGTAGTACATGTTGATCAAAACATAGGTATACTTTGAAATTCGATAGTTATTTAATATAGAGGTACATTTCTTTTTTTTTGAAACGGAGTCTCACTCTGTCCCCAAGGCTGGAATGCAGTGGTGCAATCTTGGCTTATTGCAACCTCCGCCTCCCAGATTCAAGTGATTCTCCTGCCTCAGCCTCCTGAGTGGCTGGATTATAGGCGCATGCCACCGTGCCCAGCTAATTTTTGTATTTTTAGTAGAGACAGGGTTTCACCATGTTGACCAGGTTGGTCTCGAACTCCTGACCTCGTGATCCACCTGCCTTAGCCTCCCAAAGTGCTGGGATTACAGGCATGAGCAACTGTACCCAGCCTAATTATACATTTCTTAATGTGATGGATTAATTTGGTTTGGATCTGTGTCCCCACCAAATCTCATGTCACATTGTAATCCCCAGTGTTGGAGGTGGGGCCTGGTGGGAGGTGATTAGATCATGGTGGTGGTTTCTCATAGTTTAACACCATCTCCCTTGATGCTGTTCTCCTGATAGCAAGTTCTTGCAATAACTGGTTGTTTAAAGGTGTGTTGCACCTCCCCATTCTCTCTCTTCCTCCTGCTCTGGCCATGTAAGATGCCTCCTTCCTGCTTTGCCTTCTGCCATGATTGTAAGTTTCCTGAGGCCTCCCCAAACGTAGAAGTCTATACAGCCTGTGGAACCATGAGCCAATTAAACCTCTTCTCTTTACAAATTACCTAGTTTCACGTATTTCTTTCTTTCTTTCTTT
>NW_012102254.1:1987950-2004540 GCF_000951045.1 Mandrillus leucophaeus | reverse complement strand
CAGGCTTGAGCCACCGTGTTCGGCCTCCTTCCTTCCTTCCTTCCTTCCTTCCTTCCTTCCTTCCTTCCTTCCTCCCTCCCTCCCTCCCTCCCTTTCTTTCTTTCTTCCTTACTTTCTTTCTTTCTATTTTCTTGAGACGGAGTCTCACCGTGTCACCCAAGCTGGAGTGTAGTGGCGTAATCTTGGCTCAGTGCAACTGCTACCTCCTGGGTTCAAGTGATTCTCGTGCCTCGGCCTCCCAAGTAGCTGGGATTACAGGCATGCACCACAACACCCAGCAAATTTTTGTATTTTTAGTAGAGACAGCATTTCACCATGTTGGCCTAGCTGGTCTTGAACTCCTGACCTCAAGGGATCCACCCACTTGGCCTCCCAAAAGCTGGGATTACAGGCGTGAGTTATCGTGCCCAGCCGCACATATTTCTTTAAAGCAGTGCCAGAACAGACTAATACATGGTTGATGCTTGCTAATGCCTTTCAGTTAGTTTAAATATCTACCCTTGAATATTACTTGTTGCTAGAATGACTCAGGATTCAACATCAGTTCTACATTTATTCTTTGTTTTCCAGACACTGAAAAATCATGTTTACAATAAGTAAGTAGATGGGAATTGAAAGAGTTTTATATAGCAGTGTCACTTAAGTCTTGGAAGTTCTTCCAAATTTTATACCAGAAATAACATTGTGATAGGCGAGTGAGGTCAGCAAGATGGCTTACACTAGAGTTGCCTGGCTCTTGTTCCTCCCCTACTTCCCGCCCCAAAAAAGGAAGCAAAACAATAAATAACCAACTATATTTTGTCTAGAGTGGCTGAGAAGTGCAAGGGAGAGCACGAGGAGAAGAGCAAAACTCTCGCAGAGCACAGGAGCCCAGGATAGTGCCATAGGGTGGGGAGTGAGGCATCTGCCTCTGCACACTGTCTCCCCTGCCAGGATTGGATGGGATCCAGGGAGGACTTCTTCTAGGAAAAAGGTAAGCTGAAGACCCTTGGCTGTCCCCAACACCACCACAGATGCCAGAAGTCATTGCTACAGGAGCATCCCCCAACTGCCCCTGTCCTCACGGAGCAGAGTTCAATGTGAACAGTTGCCAGGAGTCTGCCTGGCTACATTATCCCAAAGCAGGAACCCCCTTGACATCCTCAATCCTCATGATCTTAACGGCTAGCATGGGGCCATCTTGAAACAGGACCCATATCTGTAGTGAGGCCTACCTGGGGACCGGTAGCCGCAAAACCCCTCCATCCCTGAGGTCCTGCCATAATTCCACTAAATTCACATGGGTACCTACAGCACTAAAACCCTGGATGCCTGGAGTGTAGGTCCAAAGGAATGACTAGGATCCTGAGCCCAAACCCACAAGGCACCCTATCACCCAGGGACACTGGCTGACCTACACTGCAGGGAGGCCCCTGTAGCCATTGGGCCCCAAGCACCCACTCCAGGATTGACAGCTGGTCTGGAGGTGGCCCTGAACCACCAGAGAGCGTCTGTCACAGGCACTCACCTAGTCTTCTTGCCCATGGCAGATAGCCAGCCCACTTCCTCAACCACAACAGTTGAAATATCCAGACAGAAAGTCAACAAAGAAACACTGGGCTGAAAGTACACCATAGACCAAATGGACCTAACAGACATTTATAGAATATTCCATTCAACAACTGCAGAATACATGTTCCTAACCACACATGGACCATTCTCCAGGACAGATCATCACATGAGGAAGTAAGAAGTGTTCTCTGCTGAGTTAACCTCTTCAGTGAAACTCTCCCTGACTTAATACATATTTTATTCCATTATTTGATTCCCTTGTCTTGCTTTATACATCTCCATTTCATGATCTCCATCAAAAATGTTATCTGGAATGCATTCATTCATCGAGTGATTATTTCCACCTTTAGATGAATGGTAAGCTCTGGAAAGGAGTAAACTCTGTTGTTACTGGGCATCTTCTCTTGAGGTTTGAAATTAGGACACCAAAAGTTTGGTGACCTATAGGTGAACTGTGGCAATGGTAGAGGATTCATGCCCTAATTCTTACCCTTCTGAAACATGTTCAAATTTGTGTGCATCCTTACCCAACTCAGCACATATTTTACTTGTGCTTTGTTGAATGCTTGTGGATTCCTCAAAACCAGGTAAGGTCCTTTTAAGAAAAGTTCTTAGCACAGTTTCCCTTTTATCTGGATATCCAATGAAACAGGCAAGTAGGTAGAAGCCCAGAAAGACAATGCTTGCCTCAGTTTACAGGCAATTTAGTCAGTGCTGCCTGACTGGTTTTCCAAATGAATGATATAGTCAAGAGCTTACTTAGCTTATTAAATTACAAATAATAATAATAATTATAATAACAAAGGCAGTATATAGAGAGTTGAAGAAAACATTTATTCAGTGCCTACTCTGGAATGGGCATGGTATCGTAAATGTTTATATGTATCATATATATTTAAATATTTTTTAAGCCAGGCACAGTGGCTCGTGCTTGTAATCCCAGGGCTTTGGGAGGCCAAGACAGGAAGATCACTTGAGGCCAGGAGTTCAAGACCAGCCTCGGCAACATAATAATACCCCTGTCTCTACAAAAAAATTAAAAAATTAGCCAGGTGTGGTGGCGTGTGCTTGTAGTCCCAGCTACTCAGGGAGGCTGAGGTTGGAGGATTGCTTGAGCCCACAAGTTTGAGGCTGCAGTGCGCTGAGCTCACACCACTGCTCTCCAGCCTGGGTGTCAGAGAATGACCTTGTCTCAAAAAATATATATATATATATTCATGTTAGATTTTATTAAAATATATGTATGTATACAAAATATATGCATGCAAAGTACATATATTTTGTATGCATACATATATTTTAATAATATTTAACGTGATGCATGAAATTATTACTAAAATTTAATATTTTAAACAATCACTTTAAATTCCCCAAGTACTAATCACTGAGAATCGAGAATGTCAGACCCTGAAGGTTGCTGAAATCTAATCCAAACCAGTCATTTGACACATAAAAACAAAGTGAGGCTCTACTGATGGGGCACTGGAAAGAAAATATTAAGACTAATTTTCCTCTGGGAGGCCGAGACAGGCGGATCACGAGGTCAGGAGATCGAGACCATCCTGGCTAACACGGTGAAACCCCATCTCTACTAAAAAATACAAAAAAAACTAGCCGGGTGAGGTGGCGGGCGCCTGTAGTCCCAGCTACTCAGGAGGCTGAGGCAGGAGAATGGCATAAACCCGGGAGGCGGAGCTTGCAGTGAGCTGAGATCCGGCCACTGCACTCCAGCCTGGGCGACAGAGCGAGACTCCGTCTCAAAAAAAAAAAAAAAAAAGACTAATTTTCCCTTGCAGGTGGACAGCTTTCAATGAATCGTAGAAAAATCTTAATTTATCTTCATTTGGCATGGTAGGCACCTCCAGGTTAGGACTTAAGATAGTGCGGGCCACGCTTCAGAATCTCACCTAAACAGATGTGGTTAAGAATCATCTCTGTGCTAATACTTAGACTCTCCAGGGAAAACTCTGAATTCATCTCTTAGAAATCGGACGTTAGGCCGGGCACAGTGGCTTTTGCTTATAATCCCAGCACTTTGGGAGGCCAAGTCAGGGACATCACTTGAGACCAGGAGTTCAATATCAGCTTGGCTAATATGGTGAAACCCCATCTCTACTAAAATTACAAAAATTAGCTGGGCATGGTGGCACACGCCTGTAATCTCAGCTACTTGGGAGGCTGAGGCAGGAGAATTGCTTGAACCCAGGAGATGGAGGTTGCAGTGAACCAAGATGGTGCCACTACACTCCAGCCTGGGCAACAGTATGAGACTCTCTCAAAAGAAATAGGACGTTGGTAGAGGACTACATGGTCACACATAAATAGAAAATTTTTAATATTGTTCGTAGTATTTGTATGTGAAATAACATTTTATGGAAGATGGCACAGGAACATTTAGAATTCTAAAACACTTTGGCTGGGTGTGGTGGCTCACGCCTGTAATCCCAGCACTTTGGGAGGCCAAGGTGGGCGGATCACTTGAGGTCAGGAGTTCAAGACCAGTCTGGCCAACATGGTGAAACCCTGTTTCTACTAAAAATATGAAAATTAGCCGGGCATGGTGGCGTGGGCCTGTAATCCCACTACGCAGGAGGCTGAGGCAGGAGAACTGCTTGAGCACAGGAGGCAGAGTTTGCAGTGAGCCAAGATGGTGCCACTGCACTCTAGCATGGGTGACAGAGCAAGACTCCATCTCCAAATAAAATAAAGTAAAGCACTTTAAAAATCAACTTTAATTAGAGTCAGTGTTAAACAGCAAATGGGTATTCTTAGAAGATTATCCTAAATGAAATCTAAGTAGTTAGGGACAGAAAGGTTGAGAATATCTGAGCCCTTTCCAAATCTAACCCATACTGCAGAATATTCCATTCCAAGTTCTCAGAAAGTGGTAAGATATAAAATGCTAAATGTGTGCATTTATGAAAAGAAAATTATCCCGGTTTCAAAGTACACATATAATGGAATATTTAATATGACAAGAGAGTCCGAATTAGAAAATCATTTGAGACATAGAACACAAAGGCATGGAATCAAGCAACCTAGATTTTGTCATATTATAGAAAGCCAGTATATTTTTAAGATATTTAAAGACAAGCGTGCTGGGCGTGGTGGCTCATGCCTGTAATCTCAGCACTTTGGGAGGCTGAGGAGGGTGGATCACCTGAGGTCAGGAGTTCGAGACCAACCTGACCAACATGGTGAAACCCCGTCTCTACTAAAAATACAAAAATTAGCCAGGCATGGTGGCACGTGCCTGTAATCCTAGCTACTCCAAAGGCTGGGGCAGGAGAATCGCTTGAACCAGGGAGGCAGAGTTTTCAGTGAGCCGAGATGCGCCACTGCACTCCAGCCTGGGTGACAGAGTAAGACGAAAGAAAGAAAGAGAGAAAGAGAGAGAGAGAGAGAGAGAAAGAAAGAAAAGAAAGAAAGAGAGAAACATAAGCAGATGAGCAGGTGGGGAAAGAAGGGGAGAGAGAGAGAGAAAAGAAGTGAGCAAATGGAGTTAGAGCGCCACAGAATAGTAATAGTAGAGATGAAATATGAAGTTTTGTTTTGTTTTTTGTTTTGTTTTTATTTATTTATTTTTTTTTTTTGAGATGGAGTCTCGCTCTGTTGCCCAGGCTGGAGTGCAGTGGCACCATCTCAGCTCACTGTAACCTCCGCCTCCCAGGTGCAAGCAATTCTTCTGCCTCAGCCTCCCGAGTAGCTGGGTCTACAGGTACCTGCCACCACGCCCAGCTAAATTTTTGTATTTTTAGTAGAGACAGGGTTTCACCAGTTGGTCAGGCTGGTCTCAAACTCCTGACCTCGTGATCTGCCCGCCTTGGCCTCTCAAAGTCCTGGGATTACAGGCATGAGCCACCGTGCCAGGCCTTGAAGTTTTGTTTTTTTATAAAGGTAAGAGTGATGTTTGATTATATGTTTCTATTGAAGGATTTTTTCCGTCAGTGAATCAATGCTTGACTAACATTAAAGACTAAATAATGAAAAATGACAAATGAAAATAGTATTTAAAAAGTATTTTTAAAATCTACAGAAGGGTCTATGATAAAGATAGAAGCCAGGATAACAGCACTCAAATAAATAAGAGAAAAGGAGTTAAGGAAAGTAAACAAACAATAAAAGTGGGCAGGAATCTGAAACAGAAAAGCTGAAGACTAACAAAATAGGCAATAATCATTAAGTGAAAGATAACGACTCACTATATAAGCTTAATTTCCAAAGGGATTGATTTGGAATGCTTAGGTGCTTCAAAAAATGATATATATATATATATATATATATATATAAAATATGTATCATATATACATATATGTCAATTATATACAATGCATACATGTTATATAAAACATGTACTTCTCTAAAACAGTAGGTCTTTGAACACAGATATGAGCTGAGATTATTAAAAAGAGTAGATTGCTTAAGAGGAAAAGCACAATGCAGTATAAATACAGCTCAGAAGAAGCTTGGATGGATTTATTATCATCCATTGGCCTCTGGACTTGATTAAAAATTGAGGAGACAGTCTCCCTAAAATCCATGTACACTCTCACTCTCCAAACTTTGACAATTTTTTTTGCACAAGCAACGCAGCACTGCCACTTTGGCATTACTACTAACATGGCACTTTTCATGTTGCAATGTTTTAAAGTCTCTTAGAGCTTAGAGAAGATGACAAGGTCACATTTTGGATGTGATGGGATAAAGGTGATCATAAAAGTCAAGTGTGAGGGGAAATGTCTCAGCTTTATATTCTATATGAAAATAAATCCAGTAACTCCAATGTTACTGGCAAGTGTTTAGTTTGCTTTCTTCTCTTAAGAACTTCTCTTAAGCCGCTGCTTTCTTCTTTTAAGCCAGTGATTTCATGATATTCAACATACAGTGATAGGCTCAGACTCCACACTGACGGACGCTTTCTTAGGCCCACTAATGCTTAACTGAAGACGATACAAATGGGACTGTAAGCCTGTTCATGAGCATTCAAGTGAATCATTTTCTCAATGAAAAAAATACATCAGGCTCATCCAGCCAGAGCCCAGAGGGAAGGTGGTAGATGAACATGTATTAAATATAATTCATGCGATAATTGCTTTGATGATCTCATCTAACTATAGTCATGCATCGCTTAATGATGGGGCTACATTCTGAGAAATGCGTCATTAGGCGATTTCATCGTTGTGTGAACATCATAGAGTGTACTTACACAACCCGAAATGGTACAGCCTACTACAGTATAGTGTATGGCTCTTAGACTACAAACCTGTATAGCATGTTACTGTACTGAGTACTGTAGGCAATTGTGACATGTGGTAAGCATTTCTGTACCCTAAACATATCTAAACATAAAAAAGGTATACCATAAATATGGTATGAAAGACAAAAATGGTACCACTTGTATAGGGCACTTATCATGAATAGAGCTTGCAGGACTGGAAGTTGCTCTGGGTGAGTCAGTGAGTGAGTGGTGGGTGAATGTGAAGGCTGAGGACATTACTGTACACTCTTGTAAATTTAACACTGAACACTGAGGCTACACTAATTTAAAATTTTTTTTCTTCAATGATAAAGTAACCTTAACGTACTTTAACTTTTTACTTTATAAACTTTTAAAAAACGTCTACCTTGTAATAACAGAAAGCTTAAAACGCAAACACATTATATGACTGTACAAAAATATATTCTTGATATCCTTATATATAAGCTTTTTTCTTTTTTTTCTTTTTCTTTTTTTTCACTTTCTAAACTTTTGTTAAAATCTAAGACACCAGACCAGACACAGTGGCGCACGCCTGTAATCCCAGCACTTTGGGAAGCCGAGGTGGGCGGATCACCTGAGGTTAGGAATTTGAGACCAGCCTGACCAACATGGTGAAACCCCATCTCTACTAAAAATACAAAAATTAGCCAGGCATGGTGCAGGAGCACCTGTAATCCCAGCTACTCTGGAGGCTGAGGCAGGAGAATTGTTTGAACCCATGAGGTGGAGGCTGCGGAGAACTGAGATCGCACCACTGCACTCCAGCCTGGGCAACAGAGTTAAACTCTGTCTCAAAAAAACAAAACAAAACAAAACAAAACAAAACTGAGACACAAGCACATTAGCTTAGGCCTATATGGGGTCAGCATCATTAAGATGTCACTTAGCAAAAGGAGTTTTCAGCTCCATTATAATATTATGGGACCACTGTCATATATGTGGTTCATTGTGGACTGAAACGTTATGCCGTGCATGACAGTATTAAAATATCTTGAGATGTGTGTGCTATAATGTTTATTTTGCAGATTAAGATGATAAAAGTACTTTTATCAGCAAGAATAGGTAGATAAATTCAGGCAGCACTTTGGCTGGAAGACTTAGGAAGTGATATAGCTAAGGCTGATCAAGAGGAAGCGCCTTGATCAGAACTGCAATTCCAGGAAAGAACTCTTTGTCTTCACTGGAGAGCCAAGTTGGCATCTCTTCCAACATTTCCTCTTGCCTGAAATATATGAATACTCATCTAACTGACGTCTGCTGCTAGGACTGTGGCTCAGGGATGACAGTCTCTCTCTGTGTGGTCAGGAGCAGCTAAACTCTGGGTTAGAACTTTGGGAACCTCTGACCTCATTTCTTTCCAGAGCTGTGATTATTATGTCATCTGCAGCAGTAATGACAGTGGCTAAAGGGACATCATGCTAATTCTCTAAAAACATTTCATCCAAGGTATTAATTGTTGTAAACAACTACTAGTGGTTAATGAAAATACCCAAAGAGACTGTCAAAAGTAATTAGAAGAGAAACTTTCCAGCAATTTCCAGAGTGATGGGAAGCAGATATCCTCAGATGCAATAAATGAGTGTAGAGAATTGAATTCTACTTTCCAGATAGACTTATGGTTCCTTTGAGGGATAAATTTCCCTGAATGTGTGATTCCACATACTTCCTCACAAATATTAAATACTCAGACATTTATGATAGAAATAGTGAAATAGAAACACAAGAAAGAGTGGAACTTCCCAGTGAAGATTCTTACTAACAAAAGAAAATTAGATATATATTTTAAAAAGAGTGGAACTGCCAAGGAGATAGAAATACATAAAGACCATTTTTTTTTCTCCCACCAATGCCATCTCAACAAAGAGGAAATGCTGATTTTGTCCAAAACTATTAAGAGAGACTTTAATGTAACACTACAGGAGTAACTCCTGAATTAAGCATGAAGGAAGTTTTTGAGGGATTGATGGTTGTAGCAGCCTCATTTAAACTGTGGTTTTGGAGAAGTCTAGGAAGTGGAGGCAAACATTGTTATGTGAGAAACTCTATTAAATCTTTTAAAAGTGAAAAGAGGAAGGATTTTTAGCATTTATCATATCCTCTGATACACATATGTCATACCATGTCACCCAGAGAACCTTCTACTTCCTATCCATGAGATTCAATTAGCATGATGTTCTCAGTATAGTAAAATGTCAAAATGATCATGATCCCTTCAGATACATTGTGACATAGTACAGAAAAGTTGCCATCATCTGTGGAAAGGGAGAAACATGAACTGCTTTGTTATCTAGGTAAATGAAAATCGTTTTTGATCATCTTTGCTGATAAAGATGACAAAGAACACATTCTCCAGATAAATAGGCACATGCCACCTGCCAGAGCCTGTTGATCTAGTCCTGTAAGGTTAACACAATATGCACCGCACCTGCTTATGAAACAACCACAGGGTTAGGGTAGTTGACTCTCATCTGCCCTGATCCATCTTGTTTTTGCAGTAGCCATTCTTGGGCTATGATGGGTCCTATATCCCCTTTATCTTCATGGCTGCAATTCTACCTGAGTGAAGTATGACTCTGCTTTACAATATTTTGATCAGTCAAGGTAGTTTTGGGAATAATCACTTACTTCTACTTACTGTAATGAATTTTACTTTATGGGTCATAAAACCAGTATGTGTGCTCTGCCAGCTGCCATCATAATTTTATAATTATAGACCAGGGAGCTGACAATAGGGTAAGTTTGCAGAACCACTGGATCCAACAGAAGATGGACTTGGGGCCGGGCGTGGTGGCTCACACCTGTAATCCCAGCACTTTGGGAGGCTGAGGCAGGCGGATCACTTGAGGTCAGGAGCTCAAGGCCAGCCTGGCCAGCATGGTGAAACCCATCTCTACTAAAGATACAAAAAAATTAGCCAGGTGTGGTGGCACATGCCTATAGTCCCAGCTACCTGGGAGGCTGAGGCAGGAGAATGGCTTGAACCCGGGAGGCGGAGGTTGCAGTGAGCCGAGATCACACCACTGCACTCCAGCCTGGGCGACAGAGCAAGACTCTGTCTCAAAAAAAAAAAAAAAAAAAAAAAAAGATAGACTTAGGCCATGTATCCTCTGGTGCCCACATGCCCCAGTTTAACATTTTTATCATCCTAGTATCAGGGTGAGCTCATTATCTATATCCAACAGTCCTCAATAAATCTAGGCATATTCCCTTCCCTAGTGTTTATTACTTGGGTCCATGGCCAGAAGTCCCACTGCAAAGACTAGGCAGATACAAGTTTTCTATATTTGCAGAGGTTCTGTTGCTTGCATTCTCAATGACACCCAGGTCCCCATTCAAACAATGGGCCCTATGTGTAAGAACTCATTCAGATATCAAAATTGTGGGAAGGGTCATCATTTTCTGCTTGGTGGCTGACATGAATCTTCTGTACGCCTGATCTTTGTCATTTCAGGTCATAGAAGCTGAGCAGTATCATCACTGGCTGCCCATCCAATCTCATCCCTAGGAACAAGAAGACCTATTTGCCTTTTGCCACAAATCCTTCTGGATCAAGGCCCCCCAGTTTGCAAAGCCAGCCTTTACTTGGAAGATGGTCCTGAAAAATAAAAGTATAGAAATGGGGAAATGAGACAAGGAAGGTAGAAAAGCCATCCAAGGTGAGGTTTCTGCTCACTCCCACTTGGGGAATCTCTGAGAAATGCTGTGAAACAAACCTGGAATCCTCCCGGTTGAGTATGTAAAGCTGCAACATTTGTCCATCAGCTCCCATGCCCCAGTGTTTGACTTTTACCCCCACAGCCTTGGTACCTGCCTGTGTTCGAACAAGTAAGCTCACGCGATACCAGAGAAAGCCTCAGGCAGAGAAGAGATGCCCAGATGTGAGATATTATGAAGATGATAGCACACAGGAAGCTATCCTGCCCTACGGCTGCAGGTGAACTCAGGTGGGCCAAGGGAGCACCCGCAGTGTCTGACATACATCTCAGTGCAATCTAGTGAATGAATCAGAGCTTCCATCCCCAGGACAATCAGTGGAACCACTCTATTCCTCTTCATTGAGGACCTGAGAAACTTGCCAAATTGCTTATAAACATGTTCAAAGCGCAGAGCAAGTTCAGAGAATCATATTTTCTCTAAATCCTTGTTCATTTCAGGAAAAGACATTTTCTCATTAGAAGACATTTAACAGGAGTCTTTAAGATTTCAAGATTATAAATATCAGCCATGGACATCCTACACTCATGTGGTCTAAGAGTTGCTGATTTACTCTCACTAGGAGGATGTGGCTAACCAAATTGAGAGCCACTGAGACACCTAATTGTGGGGAGAAATAATGGATTTTCCTAAATGACAGAAAATAGTCATGAAGAAGAAATACTTTTTTTTTTTTTTTTTTGAGACGGAATCTCACTCTGTCACCCAGGCTGGAGTACAGTGGCACCATTGTGGCTCACTGCAACCTCTGCCTCCTGGGTTCAAGCGATTCTCCTGCCTCAGCCTCCCGAGTAGCTGGGATTACAGGTGCCCGCCACCATGCCCGGCTAATTTTTGTATTTTTAGTTGAGACGGAGCTTCACCATGGTGGTCAGGCTGGTCTCGAACTCCTGACCTCAAGTGATCCGCCTACCTCGGCCTCCCAAAGTGCTGGGATTACAGGCGTGAGACACCGCACCCGGCCTGAAATACACTTTTTCAAAGGCTGATATTTTTATATAATCATGGGTACTTACAAAGAAAAATTTAAATACCAATTTACAATGAATGGGAAGAATTTTCCACGAGAAAAATAGTGAAATTAAACTTAGATGAATACATGCTATTTGGTGGAATGTGGCAAAAAACATGTGTTTGTCCTTCACGTAGAGGTGTCAATCCTCTTTGCATCTGGATGGGGTCTTTTGAGGACTCACTACCCATGGGCTGCCACACTTGCCAGACACCAAGTCCTGTGGGTGACTGCTAGGCTGGGGTGGTTAAGGCATGGTTGTGTCTCCACTGTTTTTCATCCCACCTGCCTATAGTGGGCTCTGAGGCCACACAGGATGGTGGAGCCACATCAGACTCCTGTGCCAGTGGCAGATAAACTTCACGTGTTATCTCTGGATTCAGGCAATTTATTTCACGGAAAAATTGTGGTGCTTACTGTTCCAGAAACTGGAATAACCTTCATTGGTATGAAAAATATCAACCTTCAACCTAAATAATGGCTCTTGGGATATGACTTTGGCAGAGATTCAGTAAGGTCCTTGTGATCCCCATGTGTAGAAGAGAGCAAGGGAAACATCAGATTTCTTCATATTAGACTGGAATGATTGTGCCTGAGCTGTGATGTGATTTTTTCTGTTATTTTGCAGGTTTATATTTATCCTCATGATCTAGTCAGCAGAATACATTTTCTCTTTTCTTAAATTACGTATCTGCAAATCTTCGGCAATGTTTAAATTTTCCATGTAAACAGAATGGGTTTTTGAAATACAGCTCTTCCAGCAAAAAAAAAAAAAAAAAAAGAAATACAGCTCTTTCAAAATCATGAAGACAGCTAGAAAATAAATTTGAATATGAAGTTTATTCAAGAGGCATCCTGATGTCAAAAGTATTTGACTATGCATTGTTTTATTAGTTATATTGCTACATACAAACCACCCCTAAAACTTTGCTGCTTTAAATAAACCATTTTTTTAGCTCATTCTTTTGTGGGCCTGGCTCAGTCAGGCTGTTCTTCTAATCCGTTTCTGACTTAGCTGCATCTCAGCTGGGCTCATGCACACATCTGCAGCCAAGCAGCAGGTCACTCAGGTGCTGCTTGTCTTGAGAGGCATCACTTACGTGGCTGGAAGATGATGATGGTCCACTCTATGACAGGAGTAATGAGGCTGTGCATCTCTGCCATCCAACAGGCTAGCCGAGGATTGCTTGGCATGGGCATGGTTCCCAGAGAGAGAGGGGGAATCATGCCTGTCCTCTTGAAGCGTAGGCTCTGAGATGACACAGTGACATTTTGGGGGCTCTATATTGGCCAAAGGAAGTCACAAAGCCAGACCTGATTCAAGAGGTAGAGAAGTAGGACTCATCTTGGGAGGAGCTACAAAGTCTCATTGTAAAGGACCACACACACCAGGAGGCATGGGAAATTGTACCCATTTTTGCAACTACTCCAAGTCTAGATTTTTCTCTTTCTCTCCCTAGAAACAACTACCCATGAGCATTCAAATTTGTATCAATCGTCTATAATTAAGCCCTCTCCTAATTTACATATCTTCCCCCAGAACAAGAAAAATCTATTCTCTTTATCAAGATATTCAGTGTCAATTGTCACTTGAGAAAGCCCCTTGGGGGCCTCATCTGTAACTCCATGGGTCTATCAAACATGTACTTGAAAAACGTAACTCTGTTCAGAAAAAGGCAGGTGGCAGTTTGGGATTGTCCAGCAATACATATTATGTATTTTTTTATATTGTGTTTCTTTCTATTGAGAAAACTAATTCTATAATTCTACTATATTTTTCCTCATAAAAGGGTGGGAAAATATAAAACACAACTAACCCTCTTCCAGCTCATGTAGCTAGATCTTTGATTGTGACTTCATCTTCATTTATGTTGGATATGACTCATGTTTATCTAGCCCTTTGGAATATTGCTTTGGGGACAAATGAGCATGTTTAGAATACGTCTGAAATTTATGTAATCTCAAGACAAATATTTTTTTTTCTATCTTTGCCAGTGTTGTGGAAATATATAATTAAAAACAAAATATTCTCCCAACTTAGAAAACCTCTTCACAAAGGTAAAAGAAATAAAATAGTTTCATTTTTATTTTTAATTTAATTTTGTGAGACAGGGTCTCACTCTGTCACCCAGGTTGGAGTACAATGGCACGATCTTGGCTCACTGCAACATTCACCTCCTGGATTCAGGCAATTCTCGTGCCTCAGACTCCCAAGTAGCTGGGATTACAGGCACGCACCACCAGACCCGGCTAAGTTTTGTGTTCTTTAGTACAGAGAGGGTTTTGCCACGTTGGCCAGGCTGGTTTCAAACTCTTGGCCTCAAGCAATCCTCCTACCTCAGCCTCCCAAAGTGCTGGAATTACCACCGTGAGCCCCAACACCCGGCTGAGAAATAAAATAGTTTTAATAAGCACTCAACTAGAATGTAATGTGCATCACAGGCGATCCACTAAGAGACTGCAGAGACAGAAAGAAACCTCACCCTTTCATATAGCCAAGCAGATACGATCTGTTACATACATGTTCTCAAAAATAAACAGTAATTAGTCCTTAATTAGTCTTCAAGTAAGATAACTTGATAGCACCATTTATTGCACATAGTTGAGCCTAAATTCACCTGGTAATTGGGGTATCCATCTGTGTTAGTAATGGTTTCATACAAAAGTAAAATAAACTTTGATCTTTATGACAGGAAGTAGTTTTGCAACTGGGAGCAAGGCACCCAGTGGAGTTAGACTCCTACCCCGATGGAAACTGGGAGATAGGGGCGCTCTTATGTTTCAATGAAATGTAAACATCAAGGGAGACAGTGCCCCTATGGCTCCTAGGTCTTTGAGAAAGACATCCCTGGGTCATAAAGTTGGCAAGAAGCTTATTTAGCTTCTTAAAAGCTGTTGTTGTTGTTGTTGTTGTTTTGTTTTGTTTTGTTTCTGTTTTTTTTTTTTTTTTTTTTTTTTTTTTTTTTTTTTTTTTTTTTTTTTTTTTTTTTTTTTGAGGCAGGGTCTCACTGTGTCACCTAGGCTGGAGTGCAGTGGCACGAGCATGACTTACTGCATCCTTGACCTCCCAAGCTCAATGGATCCTTCTGCCTCAGCCACCTGAGTAGCTGGGACTACAGGTGTGCACCACCACAACCCAGCTAATTTTTGCATTTTTTGTAGAGACAGAGTCTCCCTGTTGCCCAGGCTGGTCTCAAACTCCTGGGCTCAAGCGATCCGCCTGCCTCAGTCTCCCAAAGTGCTGGGATTATAGGTGTGAGCCACTGTACTCAGCCTACATGCATTTTGAGACAGAAAAAGAACTTACAGTGACAAATTTTCTAAAGTAAATACTCCAAGAAAAGGGAAGGGAGGGAAATTTCTTCCCTTTTTTTCAACCAGAAGTAAGCCTCATTTTAAATTTGTGTTTGCCCTTGCATCAAGCAAGAGTTCTTCTGTGTTAACCATGGTTGCTAGTGACCATGTTTAGAGTACTCGTAATTCTCATCAGCTTAGAATTTATTCATCCATCCCATCATTCATCAGGTTATAATTAAATCACATGCACCAGAACAAGCCTGGACTATGTTTATTCAGAAGTGAATCAGAGAGGCAGATTCCTTTCATCAAAGAAATTATATTCCGCAGAAGGAAACAGACAATAAGCAAATAAATAAATAAATTTACTTAATAATTTATTTACAATCTAATTACAGGGGCTGTTGAGGGTAATGACAAATAAAGTAGCATGAAGGACCAAGCTGGATGAGAAGTGTTATTTTAGGAAGAACTTTATGTGGCGATGGTGTTTGAGCTGAGCCGTGAAGGGGGTGATGAAGGACTACAGAGACGATGAGGGCAGTTAGCTTCATTAGCAAAGAGAAATCCAAAAAAAACACAGATTTCTGGCCTGAACAAGGGAATAAATGTTAGTGGCCTTTACTGTGAGTGGGAACACAGGGAGAATGTATGTTTATTGAAGCGGAGATAATTCTGTTTCAAACATGCAAACTCTCAGCTGCCTTTTAAACACAAAAGTACAGATGCTAAGAAGACAACTAGTTGTACAGTTTTTAACTCACATATAGTGTGAGAGAGGGAAGGGTATACAGATAATGGGAGTCATCAGTACATAGACCTCATTGAAACCAGGGATCCAGACGACTTCCTTTTCTGGCTGTTGGAGTGATTTGTGGAAAACTCGTGCTCCCATGAAAAACAGATTAAGAAGGAAATAAGATTTTTAAAAATTAATCTGTATGAAACCTTCAGAGAGCTGCCTAGGCAACATGGATTTGAGTGGGCAGATGGCAAAAGGAAGTGAACTGGTGTGGTGAGCCAGAATTCGTTATCTGATTTTTGCCTATGGGCGTTTGGCTGTTAATAGCGCGAAGGAGCCTGAAAACCCGGGCACAAGGAGGTCTAGGCGGAGTTGCTGCTAAGAGACCAAGAGGTGAACAAAACAAAGTGACAAAATTAGAATGCACGATGGCAAGCAGTCAGGATGTGGGTGGCCAATATCCCAGGGAAAGGAGGTAGAAGGATGAGACCCTAACACCTGGTTTGGTTTTTCCTTCCATTTCAGGCATTTGTCAGATTCTTGGACTGCATTGAGTAGGGGAATAAGAAGGTAGGCAGAAAGCCCCTAACATATGTCCCAATCTCTCCTGGCTAAAGAGGAAAACACTGAATTTCAAGGCCCAACCAAGTCAAGGGCCCCCTTAGTAAATACACTACGCTTTGGGCTGGGTGACCTCAAGGTGCACACCTGAGGTAACATCAAGGCGATCCAGAAGTAGATCTTAAATGTAGCGCAGTCTTGGCTGGGCATGGTGGTTCACGCCTGTAATCTCAGCGCTCAGCACTTTGGGAGGCCAAGGCAGGTGGCTCCCTTGACGTCAGGAGTTCAAGACCAGCCCGACCAATATGGTGAAACCTCGTCTCTGCTAAAATTACAAAAATTAGCTGGGCATGGTGGCAGGCATCTGTAATCCCAGCTACTCAGGAGGCTGAGGCAGGAGAATCGCTTGAACCCAGGAGGCAGAGGTTGCAGTGAGCGGAGATTGCACTACGG
>NW_012102254.1:1984793-1986535 GCF_000951045.1 Mandrillus leucophaeus | reverse complement strand
ATTCTCCTGCCTCAGCCTCCCAAGTAGCTGGGACTACAGGCGTGTGCCACCACACCCAGCTACTTTGTGTATTTTTAGTAGAGATGGGATTTCACCATATTGGCCAGGCTGGTCTCGAACTCCTGACCTCATGATCCGCCTGCCTCAGCCTCCCAAAGTGCTGGGATTACAGGCATGAGCCACTGTGCCTGGCCTGCAGTTCTGCTGTCAGACTGCCATGGCTCTGGTGCTTCCCTTACCACCTGGGTTTGTATCGAGTGCCCCAGTGTGCATGGCAGATGCCATACGAACCATCTCCTTCCCATGTGCCTGTCACCTCACCCAAGACAATGGCTCCGAATCTGTGAAGACCTGTTCTAGCCATGTACCTTCTGAGTGCACCTGAGGGCGCCAAACACATGGTTATTCAATGAGCACATGAAGTTCCATTTTCACAGCCCTTCAGGCAGCTTCTAAATTCAATGCATGCAAAGCGATGTCCTCCTCTCCCCACAGACTCATGTTTTCTGCTGGGTTCCTGGTCTTCAAGAATGTCTCATCACCTTGCCTTCTATCTGCCCAGCCTAGACACCTCTTTCCATGGACCTCTCTGTGGCCCCCATGTCCTGCATGAAAGCACTGGAACCTATAAATCCCTTTCCCTCTCTGCTGAGACTCTTGGTCCCAACCCCACGCTCCATTCCCAATGCTCTTGCCTTGGTCCACAGCAACCCTATGTCCCACAGGATCATTTGAGGGCCCTCCCAAACCCTCTGGCCACATGATTTTATTTACTGCTCAGGACCCTCATGACTCCACTTGGCAGTGCAGCTTTCAAGACCTCCTGGCCAGACTTCTCTCCCATTCCACATTTCCAGATGCTCTCATTTCTGCCCATTGGGCCTGCCCTTTACATTGTCTCCTCTGGCTCCTGTGTGGCCTTGGCAGATCCATGCCCATCCTGTAAGTTGAAATTCATTATGGGAGAACACTTTCATCCCATGCCCAGGCAGAGAGCAGGGTGGAGGAAGACCATGGGGTGCTCAGGGCTCATTATGGCAGAGTACAAGGACCAAGTCATGGTCCCTGGGATGGGGTGTGGAGAGACGGGAGGAGGGAAGTAGTGACACTCATGGCCTGAGTTTGCTGGCTGTGGACGTGCTAAGACCCCTTCTGGCATGAAACAGCCCCAGATTCCTCACATGGATAAGGAGGAGACTCTCAGGTTGTGTGGCCTCCCCAGGACATGACTGGGTAGAGGCAGGGCTCCTTGTTAGCCCTGGGTCTCCAAGCCTTCCTGATACCCACAGACAGCCCTACAGGCTGGCATGAGTTGTAGGTGGCTGCCCACCCATGCAAATTTCCGTTGTACTGTCATTGTCCCCTTCTTCAGCCTTCCCTGAATACTAAGAGTGGTAGTTCATAAGTGCCACCGTGTGGTACAATGAACAGGGGTGGGACCCTCAGCCAGGCCCAGGCAAGTACTTGTGTGGTCCTTCTTCCTGACACTCAGGATGGATAGGTCTCCTCCAAGCATCTTGGGGCAGAGATGCTCAGGATTATCTGTTGGCTTCAAAACCAACCAACTGCACTTTGGTGGAACAGAATTTTCTTCCCACTCTGCCTAGATCCCTACAACTGAAAACAGTGAGCAGAGGAGCCTGGGTCAGACTCCTGGATCGCTTTGTCTTGCTTCCAAGTTTCTGTCTCTGCCATTATTTTTATCTTTCTTTTTTTTTTTTCTTTTTCTTTTTTTTTTTTTT
>NW_012102254.1:1980404-1981358 GCF_000951045.1 Mandrillus leucophaeus | reverse complement strand
AAAAAAAAAAAAAAATGCCATCTTAAAATGCTGCAAATTGGTCTCCTGTCATCTCAGTGCCTTGTCTGATTAACATAATTTTACCCCAGTCTTGATAAAGAAGTGAATAAATTAATCACTTACATAGATCAGTGGAGCATAATGGAGAATCCAGAAACAGATCAACATATATACAATCACTTGATTTTAAGCAAAGAGGTCAGAGAAATATAATAAAGAACAGTCTTGAGAGTCAGAGGATGAGAAAAGAAAAAAAAAAGAAGAATGATCTTTTCAACACATGGTGCCATGTCCATTGGCTATCCCTACGGAAAAAGTCATTCACAGTAATCACAGGTCTACATATGAAATGTGAAAAGAATAAAGATTCAATTAATAAGTGACTTTGTGGTGGGCAAATGTATCTGAAAAAGGAAACACAGTCCATTAAAGAACAAAATTGATATATTGGATTTCATAAAATAACTTCAATTTATCAAAAGCCACCACAGAGGAGTACAGGGGAATTTGGGAGGAGAGGTGGGAAATGGAAGTGTTCTATACATCAATTATGGTGTCATTACACAACCATAGGGTTAACTAGGTTAATTCACAATATTCTCCACCAGAGAAATACTGGCCATATTCAGGGAGGAGAGGAATTATACCACAAAGGAACTACGGGGCCTGTTCAACATGTGCCAGCAAGACTGGAAGTTGAATATTCAGTGTGTCGCAGTTCTCTGGGCCTTAGAGTTTTCTTCTTTTAGGAGGGAAACAGAATAGAAATGTCTTCATTGGTAACTTTGAGGATTTAGTACTTGGAACAATGGCAGTAAGGTAGGAAGTGTCCAAAGTATGGTAAAGTTCCTGGACATCTGGTGGGTAAAGAAAGGAACAAGCCATGAGCAATGAGTTCTCTTTCTTTGTGTAGGTCCAGGGAAAGCTCTGGCCCCGCCATGGGCCCACAGCTCC
>NW_012102254.1:1947377-1977898 GCF_000951045.1 Mandrillus leucophaeus | reverse complement strand
CCACCTCGCCCGGCTATTTTTTGTATTTCTTAGTAGAGACGGGGTTTCACCGTGTTAGCCAGGATGGTCTCGATCTCCTGCCCTCGTGATCTGCCCATCTCAGCCTCCCAAAGTGCTGGGATTACAGGCTTGAGCCACCGCGCCCGACCATTTTTATCTTTCATAGTCTCTGTTTGTCCTTTTATTTCTTCTTCATCTTTCCAAACTTTTCTCTCTCATATAGATATTCATTCATCCACTCAATCAGTTACACATTCAACAAATATTAACTAAATACCTACTATGTGCCAGGCACTGGGCCAGGTCTGTGGACTGGTCAGAGGAAACTGCAAGAGGCTGGGAACTCAACAGGGATTGGCAGAGAAACTGCCTCGCCTCCCTAGAGCTTGCCAACCTAGCATTACCTGTGCTCTTTTGCTTCCTTGGAATCTTCTGAGCTAGTCAGACAGAACAGGAAAAGTAAAGCCTGAATTCTTTCTCTGGTGAGCCCCAGGGCTTATATAAGGAAATACAAAGAGTAGGTACACACTAAATATTTGCTGAATAGATGATAAATTACAGAGCTGAATTTGTGACCAGAGGGATGCAGTTTGGAGGCACAGGAGAGACTGAGGAAATTGAAGGTTTGAGAGAACAGGGGACTTGCTTCTGCTTTTGTTTCTCAGGAGCATAGAAAGTGAATGTGTAAATCTCAATGTATACAGCATTCATAGAATTTAATGTTCACCTCTCTAAACATCAACAATTAAAATTAACCGTAGGGACCAGACAGAGAAGAGATACTCAGCCCTATACTCCTGCACTAACTCTGAACATTGTTTATAAAACAAATATAAGACAACTCTGAAAGGTGGGAAGAAGAAGTCAGGCCAGCTAGTGACCTCAGGACCTGAGGAATAACACAGCTGTGAGTTCTCTGGATTTTCTTTTTGCCTCATATCTTCTGGATTGTGTGCTGGAGAAGCTGGCAACCCCAAAACACCAACAGGCATGCAGAAAAAAAGCTCCTGGAAAAGCCTCCTTCAGCCAAGTAACTAAGAAAGGGGCAGCCTGGTATTACAGGATCTTTGGGGTGTTGCTTTTCTGGCTGGAAACTTCTGTATCTGGTGATGCCTTTGCCTGGGTTCTTGTCCTGCATCCAGGAAGAATGAGGTATGCAGAAAGTGGAGGGTGAGCAAGACAAAGAGGAGTTTTATTGAGTGTTAGAACAGCTCGGAGGAGACCCACAGTGGGTACCTCCTCTCTGCAGACAGGTTGTCCCATCGAGTGTTCAGCTCTCTGCAGAGAGGAGGCCCTGGTATGGGTGGCTCCTCTCTGCTGGCAAGTCGTCCTGTCATCTGTAGCTTTCAGCAGAGAGGAGGTCCTGGAGAGGGTAGCTCCAATCTGCAGCTAGTCATCCTGACGCCCGCCCAGCTCCTAGCCGAGAGGAGGCACTGGAGTGGGTCGCTCCTCTTTGTAGCTGGTAGTCCTGATGCCTCTGCAGGTCTCTGAAATTCTCAGCAAAGAGGGTAGCTCCTCTCTGCAGCTGGTCATCCTGTCATCTCCCCAGGGCTTGTATGGGCCTCAGAGGGGAAGAAGTGCATGCCAGTTGGTCCATGGGTGGCCATGGGCAGGCCCAGACAAGGCACCACAGTTTCCCACTCTGGTTGGTGGGACTGGCAGCTCAGTCCCCACCCTTCAGGCCCTACCTGGGAACCTGCCCCCTTCCACCCAGGAATCTGTCTGCCTCTTGCTACTATTCATGGCACCCGGGCTTGGCCTTGACTTTGCTCCAAGATCAGAGCTGGTGCTGGGAGCGGGAAGAGACCAGGCAGTAGGAGCAGGCACTTGTGAGCCTGTGAGGGTAGGGGGGCCTTCCTGGGCCCCCAAGAGTGTAAGAATGCCTGAGTCTACAGCCAGGGTTTGAACAGCTACAGCTGTACCCAGGAGAGCAGACCTCCTGCCTGCTTCCAGATCTGCAAGACACAGGGAGGCTTGATCAACAGCCATGACTTGGGCAGCAGCAGCCATGACTTAGATAGCTGCAGCCCCACCTGGGAGGATGGGGCTCCTGCCTGCTCTGTGGAGTGGGAGGCCTAGGTCTGCAGTGCGGTTTGGGCTGCTGCAGCTGTGCCTGGAAGGACAGGGCTACTGCCTGCTCCATGGAGCTGGAAGCCCTGTAGAGGATGGCGGGGCGGGGGGCGGGAGGGCAGAGCTCCTGCCTCCTATGTGGAATTAGAGGCCCCAGTCCACCTCCCTGCTTCAGCCAGTGTCTTGGCAGTAGCCACTCTAGATGGACCACTGCTACCATCTCTACCAAGACAGTAAACATTGACACAATAACAGCTCTACTGCAGCCAAACACTATGGAAAAAAAGCTGTGGCCTCACCCCTCTCCATGCCAGCAAAAATTTAATGGGGAACCTAGACTTCCACCTTCACCAAGGTGAAACAAGGTGCTCTTCCAAAAAGGATGTCACAGAAGGTTGAGTGAAGAACCAGAACTTTTTATCCCTGCCCAGCAGTAATGAGATCTTCCCCATGGTATTACTGGAAACCACATGGGGGTTCTGGATTTTCACCCCTACCTGGTGGTAGTGACACACCTCTCCTCATCCCTATTGGGGTGCTATCAGAAGACACCTAATGGAAAGCAGAATTTTGATCACTGCCAAACAGTAACAAACATGTCTTCTGCTCCACATTGTCAGTGGGGAGCAGTAACAACTAACTGCATCCCCAACCCTGGCGTGTGTGTGTCATATGAGGTTGAGTGGAGTGTTGGAAAACTGGATAAGTACAGACAGAAGAACAAAATCATACCATCATCTCATACAATATACAAAAATCAACTCAAAATGGATTAAAGATTTAAATGTAAGACTTCAAACTGGAAAACTATAAGAGAAGAGAATTGGAGGAACCTCCATGACATTAGTCTGGGCAATGATTTTTTTTTTTTTTTTTTTTTTTTGAGACAGAGTCTCGCTCTGTCTCACAGGCTGGAGTGCAGTGGTGCGATCTCGGCTCACTGCAAGCTCCGCCTCCCGGGTTCACGCCATTCTCCTGCCTCAGCCTCCCGAGTAGCTGGGACTACAGGCGCCCACCGCCATGCCCGGCTAATTTTTTGTATTTGCAGTAGAGACGGGGTTTCACCGTGTTAGCCAGGATGGTCTTGATCTCATGACCTCACGATCCGCCCACCTTGGCCTCCCAAAGTGCTGAGATTACAAGCGTGAGCCACCGTGCCCGGCCTGGGCAATGATTTTTTTTTTTGATATGACCCCAAAAGCACACGCAACAAAAGCAAAAATAGACAAATGGGATTGCATCAAACTAAAAAGTTTCTGCAGAGCAAAGAAATCAATCAATAGAGTGAAGAGACAACCTATGGAATAGGAGAAAATATTTGCAAATGACACATCTAAATGGTTAATATAAAAAATATATAAGGTACTACTCAAACAGCTCGCTAGTGAGAAAAAAATAACCTGATTTAAATATCAACAAAAGACCTGAATAGATATTTTTCCAAAGAAGACATACAAATGGCCATGAGGTATATGGAAAAAATGCTCAACATCAATAACCATTAAGGAAATGCAAATTAAACCCACAGTGAGATATAACCGCACACCTGTGAGGATGGCTATTTGATTATCAAAAAGACAAAAAATAGAAAGTATTAATGAGGATATGGAGAAAAATGAACTCTTGTACACTGCTGGTGGTAATGTAAATTGGTACAGCCATTACGGAAAACAGTATAGAAGTTCCTCAATAAATTGAAAACAAGACTACCATAGATTCAGCAGTCTCATTTCTGAGTATATATCCAAAGGAACTGAAATCAGTTATGTCCAAGAGGTATCTGCTCTCCTATATTCACTGCAGCATTATTCACAATAGCCAAGATATGGAAACAACCACAGGGTCCATCAGCAGCTGAATGGATAAAGAAAAGGGAATGCTATTCAGCCTTTAAAAAGAAGGAAATCTTGTCATTTGCAACAACATGGATGCACCTAGAGAACAGTATGTAAAGGAAATAAGCCAGGCACAAAGACAAATACAGCATGATCCTACTTCATGTGGAATCTTGGAACATTAGGAAGGAAGAAATAATAACAGAAAGAGTAAAATTATGGGTAAATATATTTTTCTTCTCTTTGAACAGATGAAGCAAAAATTATAACATTGATATTGTTCTAGATAGATACACAGGAAATATTTAAGACTATTATATTATAAATAGAAGAGAATAAATAGACTTAAAGGGACATACGGTCTCTAAACATCACTCAAACTTATAAAATGTGGGCCTCAGTAGATTGTGATAAGTTATATACATATAATGTAATACATAGTACTATCATTTAAAAAATCTATGTAAAGAAATACACTCACAAACATTATAAAAAAATCAAAGTAGAATTCTAAAAAATATTCATGTAACCCACAGGAAGGCAAGGAAAAGAGGGCAAAGAAATGAAAAAGAATACATAGAAAACTTAAAAATAAATAAAATGACAGTGTTAAGACCTAAAATATCAATAATTCCACTAAATGTAAATGGTACAAATACATCAATTGAAAGACCTGGCATGGTGTATTTTTAAAATGACCCAACTATGTACTGTATACATGAAACTCACCTCAAATATAATTGTACAGGTAGATTGGAAGTAAAAGGATGGAAAACAATATACTGTGCAAGCAATAATCAAAAGAAAACAGTAATAGTTATATTGACATCAGGTAAATTAGATTTCAGAGCAAGAAAATTACCAGGGACAAAGAGAAACATTACCTAATAGTAAAAGAGTCATTAACCAAGACATAATTTGAAATGTATATATACCAAATAACAGGGCTGGAAAATACATGAAGCAAAAATGGATAGAGCTGCAAGGAAAAATAGACAAATCTACAATTATAGTTGAAATTTCAACACTGCTTTCTCAACAATTGACAGACTAACTGGACAGAATATCAACAAGTATACAGAAGAGTTCAACAACATTATCAACCAACATAATCTAATCAACATTTATAGAACACTCTGTCCAACAACAGTAGAATATACATTCTTTTCAAGCTCCCATGGAACATTTACCAAGATGGACCATATCCTGGGCCACATAACAAACTTCAACAAATTAAAAAGAATTGAAATTATAGACTGGGCATGGTGGCTCATCCCTGTAATCCCAGCACTTTAGGAGGCTAAGGTGGGTGAATCCCTTGAGCTCAGGAGTTTGAAACTAGCCTGGGCAACATGGCAAAACCCCATCTCTACAAAAAAAATAATAAATAAAATATGAAAAATAGCTGGGCATTGTGGCACACACCTATAGTCCCAGCTACTCAGGAGGCTGAGGTGGGAGGATCACCTGAGCCCTGTGGTCAAGGCAGCAGTGAGTTGCGATTACACCACTGTACTCCAGCCTGGGTGACAGACTAAGACCCTATCTTGGAAAAAAAAAAAAGCATTGAAATTATCAAGAGTATGTACTCTGACCACAATGAAGTCGAACTAGAAATCAATAACAAAAAGATACCAATAAAATCTACAAACTACATAAACTACATAAAAACTAAGAACTACATAAAAACTAAACAACATACTTTTAAATATCTCATGAGCCAAAAAGAAGTCTCAAGAGAAATTTTTAAAACTAAATTTAGGCCAGGCACAGTGGTTCATGCCTATAATCCCAGCACTTTGGGAGGCCAAGGTGGGCAGATTGCTTGAGGCCAGGAGCTTGAGACCAGCCTGGCCAACATGGCAATATCCTGTCTCTACTAAAAATACAAAAATTAGCCAGGCGTCATGGCTTACACCTGTAATCCTGGCTTCTTGGGAGGCTGAGGCACAAGAATTGCTTGAACCCAGGAGGCAGAGGTTGCAGTGAATCGAGATTGTGCCACCACACTCCAGCGTGGGTTACAGAGCCAGACTCCATGTCAAAAAGAAGAAAGAAGAAAGAAGAAGGAAGAAGGAAGAAGGAAGAAGAAAAGAAGAAGAAGAAGAAGAAAGAAGGAGAAGAAGGAGAAGAGAAGGAGAAGAAGGAGAAGAAGGAGAAGGAGAAGAAGGAGAAGAAGGAAGAAGAAGGAGGAGGAGGAGGAGGAGAAAGAGGAGAAGAAGAGGAAGGAGAAGAAGAAGAAAATCTAACATATCAAAATTTGTGGGATGCAGCCTAATCAATGCTGAGAGGAAAATAAATAGCAAATATTTTACTTCAGAAAAGAAGGAAAGTCTCAAGTCAATAATCTAAGTTCTAGTCTTAAGAAAATACAAAAATGACAAAAATTAAAAACAGAAAAATGAAATATAAATGAAATAAAAAGCTGCTTTTTAAAAAAGATAAATAAAATTGACAATCCCTACCAAGATTGACAAAGAAAAAAGAGACAAGACACAAACTCAATATCAATAATAAAGCGGAATACCAACCATAGACCTTGTAGACATCAAAATAATAATAAAGGAATATTATGATCAACTCTTCACACACAAATTTGATAACTCAGATTAAATGGAAAGATTTATTGACAATCACAAACTTACTACTATTTCCTCAATATGAAATAGATAATCTGAGTAGCCTTATTACTATTAAAGATACTGAATTTATAACTTTAAAATTCTAAAAAAGAAATCTTCAGGTCCAAATAGTATCACTGTAGAATTCTACCAAGCATTTAAAGAATAATTAACACCAATTACACACTATCTCTTCCATAAAATGGGAGACAACGTCTCCCAACTCATTTTATAAGGCCAGTTGATTTGGTTTGACCTGTTTCTCTGCCCAAATCTCATGTCCCATTGTAATCTCCAAAACTGGAGGTGGGGCCGGGTGGGAGGTGATTTGATCATGGAGGCAAATTTCTCATGAATGAAAGGTTTAGTACCATTCACTTGGTCTGTCCTTGTGACAGTGAGGGAGTTTTCATGAGATCTGGTTGTTTAAAAGTGTGTAGCACCTCTCCCCTCTCTCTCACTCCTACTTTGGCCATGTGACAGGCCTGCTCCCACTTCGCCTTCCACCGTGATCGTAAGTTTCCTGAGGTCTTCCCAAAAGCTGAGCAGATGAAACATCATGCTTCCTGCACAGCCTGCAGAAATGTGAGCCAATTAAACCTATATTCTTAAGGCCGGGTGCGGTGGCTCAAGCCTGTAATCCCAGCACTTTGGGAGGCAGATAAAGAGGTCAGGAGGTAGAGACCAGCCTGGCTAACACGGTGAAACCCCGTCTCTACTAAAAATACAAAAAATTAGCCGGGCATGGTGGCGGGCCCCTGTAGTCCCAGCTACTCAGGAGGCTGAGGTAGGAGAATGGAGTGAACCCGGGAGGTGGAGCTTGCAGTGAGCCAAGATCGCACCACTGCACTCCAGCCTGGGGGACAGAGCGAGACTCCGTCCCAAAAAAAAAAAAAATCTGTATTCTTTATAAATTACCTAGTCTCGAGTATTTCTTTAAAGCAGTGTGCAAAGAGACTAATAAACCAGTATTACCCTAATACCAAAACCAAACAGTACAAAAAAGAAAGAAAACTACAGACTAATATCTTTCATGAATTTAGACACAAAAACACTCAACAAGTTAATAGCAAATTGAATCTAACAAAGTGTTAAAATAATTACACATCATGATCAAGTGGAATACCAGGAATGCAAACCTTGTTCAATATTTGAAAAAAATTGATGTAACCCACTATATTAGCAGGTTAAAGAAAGTGACATGATTATATCAATTGATACAGAGAAAGCATTTGAGAAAATCCAACACCCATTTATGAGAAACAAGAAAAAAAGAAAACCCTGAGCAAACTAGGTATAGAAGAATTTCTTCAATATCTGTAAAAAACCTACAGCCAATATCTCCCTAAAATCAGGAAGAAAATAAAGATGTTGGCTCTTACCACTGTGTCTCATCACAGTACTAGAAGTCTTACCCAGCATGATAAGGCAAGAAAAGAAAATGGAAGTCATATAGATCAGAAAAGAAAAAATAAAATTGTCATTTGCCAGTGACATGATAAAAATGTTCTATGTAGAAAATTTCAAGGAATATTCAAAATTAACTCCCAGAACTAATAAGTAAGATCAGTAAGGTCATGGGATGCAAGATCAATATATTAAAATAAATCATATTTCTATATACTAACAATGAACACATGGAAATTGAAATTAAAAACACAGACTATTACAATTGCTTCCAAAATTGAAATATTTAGGAATAGGTCTAACAAAACATGACAGAACCAGCATGCTGAAGTGAACATATGCTGATGAAAGAAATCAAAGACCTATATAATGGACAGACCATGTTAATTCATTAGAAACTCAACATCATAAAGATGTCAATTTTCCCTCAAACTGCTACACTGTATAGATTTAATGCAATTTTTATCAAAAATCCAGGATTCTTTTTGTAAACGTAGACAAGTTTATTCTAAAATTTATGGCCAGGTGCGGAGGCTCACGCCTGTAATCCTAGCACTTTGGGAGCCCAAGGCAGGTGGATCACCTGGAAGAAAATACAAAATCCAGAAATAAACTCCCACAAATATGCCAGCTGCATCCTTAGAGAGGTATAAGAACAATTCAACAAAGGAAAGGGAGCTTTCTCAACAAATGGTTCTCTAAAAATTGGCATAAGCAAAAAGAAGAGGAGGAGGGGCAGGGAGAAGGGGAAGAAAAGACATTCATCATCCTTAATTATTATAAAAGTATAAATCCAGACCATGGTGAGATATCACTGCACTCCTATTGGACTGCTAAATTAAAAAAACAGTAGTGGTTAACAGGGCCTGGGGGGAAGGGGTTACAGGGAATTATTGTTTAATGGGTACACGTTTCAGTTGGGATGATGAAAACGTTCTGAAGAATGGGTAGTGGTGACAGTTGCACAAAAGAGTGAAAATAATGCCACGGACCTGTATGCTTAGGAATGGCTGAAATGGTAAATTGTATGTTTTGAAATTTTAATGACAATACCAAATGCTGACAGTACTAAGTACCAAAGATGTGGAGAAACTACGTTGGTGGGAATGTAAAATGGTAAAATCAATCTGGAAAATAGTTTGTCGATTTCTTCACAAACTAAACATAACTTGTCATAGAACTTACTGAACTCCTTGATGTCTATCCGAGAAAAAGGAAAGCTGTGTCCACACAAAAACATGTATACAACTATTCAGAGCAACTTTATTTGCAATAACCAAAAAGTGGAGACAACGAAAATGTCCTTCAATAGGTGAATAGTTAAATCCACTGTAGTACAGCCATACCATGGAATACTACACAGCAATAAAAATGAACTAACTATTGATACACACTACAGTTAGGATGGACCTCAAGGACATTACACTCAGTGAAA
The DNA here is from genome assembly GCF_000951045.1 of Mandrillus leucophaeus. NCBI lineage: Eukaryota > Metazoa > Chordata > Mammalia > Primates > Cercopithecidae > Mandrillus > Mandrillus leucophaeus. The sequence goes on along the minus strand of NW_012102254.1, from coordinate 1,968,530 downwards.
CAAAATCCAGTCAAATACCATAGAGTTCCATTTATATAGCATTCTCCAAATGACAAAATTATAGAGCACAGATGAGTGGTGACCAGGGGTTAGGGGTGGTAGGGAGAAGGGAGTTCATGTGACAATGAACAGCTGTGTGTTGGATGTGGTAATGGAATAGTTTTGTATCTTGATTATGATGGTTGTTACAGATATTCATGTGTCTGATGAACTGGCATAGAACTATACAGACACAGTGCACCAATCATATGCTATCGTTACGTATGATGTAACCATTGAGGGAAATTGGGTAATGGCTATATGGGGCTTCTCAGTACTATTTTTTTTTGAGACAGAGTCTTACTCTGCTGCCCAGGCTGGAGCACAGTGGTGCAATCTCAACTCACTGCAACCTCCACCTCCTGGGTTCAAACAATTCCCTGCCTCAGCCTCCCAAGTAGCTGGGATTACAGGCGCCCGCCACCACGCCCAGCTAATTTTTGTATTTTTTTAGTAGAGACCGGGTTACACTATCTTGGCCAGGCTGGTCTTGAACTCCTGACCTTGTGATCTACCCGCCTCGGCCTCCCAAAGTGCTGGAATTACAGGTGTGAGCCACCACGCCCAGCCAGTACTATTTTTATAACTTCCTATGACTATATAATTATCTTAAAATAAAAAAGTTTAAAAAATTAACTGTAGACATTTGAGATGAAAAATTTCCTAAGCTTTTTCCCATTCAAACCAATGGAAAGCAATGTTTCCCTGAGGGTGTGGAATTATAAACACAGATATCTGAGCTGAGTGGTAACAGAGTGGGGTCCACAGAACGGTCCCACCATCGGTTCTGCGGGTGCTGTGCTGCTCTCTTTAGCTCAGCCATCTCTTCTTCAGTGATAGAGCTCAGGGCCAAGTGACCATGATAGGCCCCACCCACAGCAGCAAAAGGCCAGGAGGCCTGGCTGGGTTCCCAGTGGCACAGGCACTGGGAGGGCTGCACACATGCCCCTGCTTCCCGGGAAAACCATTGTTTCTTGGTAACTGAGGGGATTGCAGAGGCAGGATTGCCTAGTGGTTAGGAGCATGGCTCTGGAGTGAAATAGCCTGGTGGGATTCCTGACACTGCCACCAACAGCTGTGTGCCTTTGGCCAGGTGATAACTGCCCTGTGTCACTGCCCCCTCAGAGTTGTCATAGGGAGTACATTGGTGGACCTGAAGGACTGATGACCAGACTTTCTGGGAAAGTGTTCCCCAAATTCCACCTGGCTCAGAGATATGGATTTCACAGACTTTAGCGTCTACCATAAGGCCAGGACCATGCTAGACATTTCTTTTTAAAGTTACTCCTTTCAGCAAACCCACTTGAGTTCCATTCTTCAGATAAAGAGCCAAGATACATTGAAATTACGTGATCTTCTCAGAGACTCACACCCAGAGAGAGGCACAGCTGGGCTGAACTCCCACCGTCCTCTGATGGGCAAGCCTAGCTCCTTCCCCCTGCAGGGACCCCTTAGAGCAGGGCCTCCTCACCATGACTGAGCAAACCTGTGTAAGTGGCAGTGAACAAAACTCACACCTGAATCATGCACCTCAACTACAACACCCACATTTGAAAGGAAACCTTCCTTGCCCCGCTTGGAGGAAGTGAGCTCAGTTTTGGGAGAGGCTGGGGTGTGTTTTAAGCCCCACTCTCAGTAAAGCTACAGTGGTAGCCATGGTAGGAGTGATTTTTAATATTTCACATACAAAAAAAAAACCTGCTTTAGGAATTGAGAATCGGGAAAAATTGTTCTTTCACATGAATGGCTGTGCTTCCTTCTCTCAGGGACCGTGGGTGGCTTACCCATGGACTCCCTTGAACTGGAAGCCAGTGTCATCCCTGTAAACATGTTAGTCTCCTATGAGACCATTTGCACAACCTTTTAAAATTATGATTTTTATTTCCATTATAACAAGTTATCAGTTGCATGAATCTTAATCAAAGTTGCCTCTATTTCTTTACATTAGGCCCAGCAACCACAGAAGGAAAGAAAAAATCCTCTTAGCCTAGCATTCTGGAGACAGAATTATATATGTTTATTTGTATCAAGATTTGTCTGTCATCTTTTCCAGTTCAAAAATAAAATATTAAAAGGAAGTTTTAGATAAACAGAATCATGAACCCATAGCAGGAATATATTCATTTTAATATATTCTCCTCCATCATTATCCACGTGCATGAATATTTACTTAAATAATTGTGAGCCATAGCAGGAATATATTCATTTTAATATATTCTCCTCCATCATTATCCATGTGCATGAATATTTACTTAAATAATTGTGAGCAAATTTAAAATACCAATTTAGGATCTACTTGATAGCATTTAACTGTAAATTTTACATTTTAAATTTCACATGGGTTCCCAATCATGATTTTTAAAAGTTTCCTCATATTTCACAAAGTTCGATGTCTCACATTTACAAATTAACTGATAGGCTCTGCAGAGTCACTATACAGCTTACAGCGCTCAGTCCCCGTCCCTGGCTTCTTACATCCTTGAGGTTCCCATGAACACAAAACGTGCCTCTGGAAGAGTCAGGGTACCAAGTCTATCATTTTGCTTCTCTGTTTAAATGGAACCATAAATTTGTCCCAAAGCTACTTTGTAGTGGAAGCATAATTTGTTACCCTTTTGCACTCTCTCCAGTGACTCCCATCAGGGAATGTATCAGGGCCAGTGGATGTGATGCAATAATTGTACCCCAATGTGGGTTGAGATTGCCCACCTGAGCCCCATACCTCTGGAGCCAGACAGAAGTCAGTCACGCCCTGCTTGCACTGGGGACAGTTGAGTTCCCCAGGCTGAGCCAGGGACAACCGGCTGACTTCTGTGGTCCTTCCTTATTTCTCTTAAAAATCTCTCTCATGTTTCCTCTCTTTGGTGTTTCCCTTTGTCACCATCTTTAAAAAATGTATCTTCTGTGTTCTTTCCTGTTTAGTCAGCATTCTCTTTACTTCATTTCTTTGAACACATTTTGTATCTTTTTTTTTTTTTTTTTCTTTTTTTGAGACAGGGTCTAATTCTGTTGCCAGGCTGGAGTGCAGTGGCGTGATCATGGCTCACAGCAGCCTCCACCTCCTGGGCTCAAGCAGTTCTCATGCTTCAGCCTCCTGAGTGGCTGGGACTACCGGACCATGTTTTATTCAGTTGTTTAGCATTTTAAACTCAAGGCTAAAAATACATCCACTTTCATTCTTCTCCTAATCATTCCAAGTTTTCCCAATTCCCTCTTCTCTTTGAGCCATTAGAACATAACAGCTAAGAGCACTGGCTCTGGGGCTGACTGCTGGGGTTCAAACCCGGTGCCACTTCCCAGGGGTGTCACTGTGGGCAAGTCACCTAACTTCTGCATGTGTTGGCCCCCACCTATGTGTTCTAAAACTGGTGCCTGGGATTGGTTTTAATCAGGTGTGGCGAAGCGTGCAGACACAGCAATGACTGTCACGAAGGAAGAAGTTTATACTCAAGTATCCCTCTAAACAAGAGGCCTGGTTCCCCATGCAGGGCCACATGGAGAGCACCAAGGGCAGTCAGGAGGCAGAAGGGGCGGGGCAGCTTAGGCTTGAGCCTTTATTGTGTTTTCTGTAAGAAAGGCAGAGGGCAGAAGAGGGTGAGCCTTTTAGAATGGGCTAGTTTAAATGGTTCTGGCTGGCTTTGAGGCATAGGGGCTGTCTCTAGTTGTCTGGTACCTGGCCCTGGGTTGATTTAGGGCAGGAGGAATATTAACTTGCTGTGTGAGACTTTGGTAAAGGAGATGATTGGGGGTGTGGGCTCCAGCTTGGTTCGTTTGCTTAAAAGGCACTCCCCTTTGCTATCTGGCTAGGCCTGGGATGGGGAGTCTCTCCCCATTTAGCAAGATCACAAATGCCAGAGCATCAAGAATACAGAAAACTAAAAATATAGAGGGAATACAACTGGCCCTGTGACGAATGGATGCCAGACAAATTCAGAATCTAAGAGAACATGGAGCACCTTGCAAGGTAGCCAGTAATAGGACTTACCTCGTCTAGTCATTGTGAGGATTAAACAGATGAGCCCATGTAAATTGTTTAGACAGGTGCCTCGCCTGCAGAAGGCACCATGAAAGGTTTGCTGTTACTTCTCCCCTTGCTATGCCCCCTTTACTTCCTGTGCTGTGCCGTCCCTCCCTCTCTGTCCTACTCTCAGGCTGCCCGACTCCTTATCGATCCTTCTTCTCAGGTTTCCCCAGCTGCCTGCTTTAATCTACATTCTCCTAGACAATGTCCGGGCCATTCTCTCACCTACATCTTATCTTGTGCTTAAGACTATTACGGAGTTACCATATCACTTCTCTCAAATTTTATATCTCTTAACTCCTGTGACATTTAGATTTGTCTTTATTGTTGCAATGTGTCTTTCTCTGCCCTTTTCTGGTAGCACCCCACCCCACCACCCCCCAACACACCTTCCCGTTTCTCTATTTTTTTTTTTTTTTTGAGATGGAGTCTTGCACTGTCGCCTAGGCTGGAGTGCAGTGGCACGATCTCAGCTCACTGCAACCTCCACCTCCCAGCTTCAAGCAATTCTCCTGCCTCAGCCTCCCAAGTAGCTGGGATTACAGGCGCCCGCCACCATGCTCAGCTAATTTTTTGTATTTTTAGTAGAGACAAGGTTTCACTATGTTGGCCAAGCTCCTGACCTGGTGATCCACCCGCCTCGGCCTCCCAAAGTGCTGGGATTACAGGCGTGAGCCACCACACCTGGCCCCCGTTCCTCTATTTCAAATTCATTCATTCACCATTCGGCAATTTGCTTCAGTTTCCTTACATTTGCCTTCTTTCTCATCTGTCTTCTTTTCCATTTTATTCCTCCTCTGTCTTGTCTCACAGTTCACTTACACTTATATTTCCTATCTGTATGTTTTATAATATTTGTGTTTTAATACTTTTAAAATATCCTTTATTTTACTGTTTCTTCTCTTCCCTTGTCATATTTTAAAGTGTTTTATTTCTCAGACCTCTATATCTTTGCATTAATTCTGTTCCTCTACAGTCGAGTCTGTTCCAAGCTTTCTCTCCTCCTGTGTCCTTCCACGGCCCTGGCTGTCTGCATTATTTCCTTTTAATGAAATACAAATCTTTTCCCCTTGTATTTCTCTCACTTCTCTCCACACATCCCTTGTCTCGCCTTTCCCCATGCCCCTTTAGGTGCTTCTTGATCTTTGCTTTTCCTTTTTAATTCCTCACCATATCAATTTGTAATTTTCCTCTCTCTTACTACTGTGTCATAAATGGGCCTCCCAACAACCACTCCCGTGTGTCTGCCTGGAGGCAGCAGTTTTAAGAAGGATTGGCCGCTGAGCCTCACAGAGGGACCCCCATCTTATCCTGCAGCGAAGTACCATAGACTGGGTGGCTTACAAACAACAAATTTATTTCTCAAAATTTTGGAGGTGAGAAGTCCAAGATTCACCTGTTGGCATGGTCAGGTTCTGGTGTGGGCCTTCTTCCAGGTTGCAGCTGACACCTTCTCATGTCCTCATATGACATAAACAGGGCTAGAGAGTGTTCTGGGGTCCCTTTTATTAGGGCACTGGTCCCATCATAAGGACTCACTGCCTGTGACCCACTTACCTCCCAAAGGCCCCCCACCTCCAATCACACTGAGGGTTAGAATTTCAACATAGGAATTTTGAGAGGACACACTCAGGCTATGACACGGTCTTTAGACAATCCCAGAATGAGTTGTCAGGTTCTTCGGAGATCTGTAACTGTGGGAAAGTGTCACATTCCAGGGAAAGCCACCGGCTGGGAGAGCCATCCCCGGCAAGGCCTGCTCCCTTTGCGCGGACCTCTGTGGAGAAGCTGCCTTGGCACGTTCTTTCTCCTCCACTGCAAAGTTAAATGTGAGAAGGTAGAAACCCAGAGGCCGTGCTGGCGCTGAGAGATGAGCCCCACTCACCAGATTCAAGATCCCATGATAGGCCCAGACACGGGGCAAGCTGACTCCAGTTCCAGGAGTTTGGAACTGAAACAGAGTCATAGAGACACTGGGATCTGATCAAAGTGAGTGCATTCGATGACATTTCCTAGAGGGTCCTGACAACTTCATCTGCAGCTGGGGCTGCCCCAGGTTCTGCACCTCCAGCTCACAGTGCACAGGTGTTGCTGAGCTCCTGTAAACAATGAACAGCACTAACACGTGGGTTTAGGTAGGGATGCCGCCAGCTATGTGGATGAGGCCCCAGGGGAGAGGCCGGGGTGGAGTCTGCACACCTGCAGCTTGTTTCTACCGCACACAGATGGGCAGGGGTGAAAATCTTTACAAGTGCTGCAGACTTTGGCAAAGCCTTTAAATTCAGAGCAGCCCAGAGAGGAGAAAGGAAAGTGGATGTGGGTTCAGGCTGTGTGAAATGGAGATCCAATTGCCTGACTTAGCTTTGAAGCAAATCTTCTCTTTCCTGGACCTGTTCGGCTTGCTGCAGGCTTCCCAGGTGAACAAGGTAAAGGCCTTCCACCTCCCACTGCCCCCATGCCAGCTGCTTCTCTCGACCAGTTTGAGCACCACTTTGCAGAATAGCAGAGGGCTACATTGAGGCTTTGGGGGTTAGCATCCTTCACTCTGAAGGCCTCATATTCTGTTAAACGGAAAGGACAAGCTGACATCCAGGAGTTGTGCTGACTAAACAGTCCTTGAGGCTCCCATTTCAAGCCCTAGGAAATCAGAACGTCTTCCTGTGAACTCATGGGAATACCCAGTGCTTGTATGAGCAGTGACAGGTCTCTGTTGTTACCATTTCCTTATCTCCCCGCACTGGGGAGTGCTTTGAGAGCTGGAATCCCAGCTGATTAACCTGTGCCGGTCCAGCTCCCAGAACAAATAATAGCAGAGGATTGCCCCTGCTCTCTGATGTAACTGATTGCCTGCTTGTCTCTTCCTTTCTCCCATAGCATTGGAATAGGATTGCAGAGAGCGATTTCCTGTGGAGGTAAGGAAAGGGAAAGGGTAAGGAGGGAAGGGGAGAGGAGATCATCTGACTGCGCACCCGTGCTGTGTACCGAGGCCTGTGTGTGGCTGTGTTGTGAGATATACACAGAAAGTTAGCGTGAGTAGGGAGTTGTGATATAACCAGAGCTCTGAGGAGGTGAACTGACTGAGAACAGCCTGATGGGACTGTGACTCTGTTTCCAGGTCGCTATCTCTGCAGAGATGGGACTGCAGCAACTTCACCAATCAACACCTGGGCACACACACATGGAAGCAATTTTTCCTGCATCAAAGAAGGAAGGAGCTTCGGTTGGCATTGGCACAGCCGCATAACTTTATCTACAAAGTCACTAAGAACATTGGTATGGGGACAGGTGCCCTAGAGGAACATGAGAAACTTGTTTTCAGAGGTCCACTCTATTTGATTTTTGCTGTGTGCAGTTGTGTGTTCTCATTCAGTGAAGGGAAAAGGAATTAAAATTGAACCAGACTGGTTTGCCGTGATACCATGCGATGTCTCCCTGCTTCCTCTCTTGTCCCCACCATCTGTGCTGAATGAACAAACTAGAGTGATTTTTTTCACAACATAAAATCAGGTCCTGTTACTCCCTTTTTCCTAAGGCTTCTCATCCCTCCCAGGATCAAAATAAAAAATTAATGGGAAACTTTAAGAAACAGGAGGATCCCTTGAGCCCAGGAGGTTGAGGCTGTAGCAGTAGAGCCTACGTATGCATTTATTTAGAGACAGGGTCTGGCCCTGTCACCCAGGCTAATTTTAAAAATTTTTTATAGAGATAAAGCCTCAACCTCCTGGGCTCAAGAGATTCTCCTGCCTCAGCCTCCTGTGTAACTGGGACTACAGGGGTGCCCCACCACAACCAGCTAACTTTTTTTTTTTTTGAGGTTGAGTCTTGCTCTGTCACCTAGGCTGGAGGGCAATGACACAATCTCAGCTCACTGCAGCCTCTGTCTCCTGGGTTCGAGTGATTCTCCTGCCTTAGCCTCCTGAGTAGCTGGGATTATAGGCATTTACCACTATGCCTAGCTAATTTTTGTATTTTTAGTACAGATAGGGTTTCACCATATTAGCCAGGCTGGTCTTGAACTCCTGACCTCAAGTAATCCACCTGCCTTGGCCTCCCAAATTGCTGGGATTCCAGGCATAAGCCACCATGCCCAGCCATAATTTTTTAATTTTTTGGTACAGATTAGGTCTTACTTTGTTACCCAGGCAGGTCTTGAACTCCTGAGCTCAAGCAATCCTCCAACCTTGGCCTCCCAGGCATGAGCCATTGTACCTGACCTAATCCTGATAACTTTTTTTTTTTTTTTTTTTAAAGACAGAGTCTCATTTTGTCACCCAGGCTGGAGTGCAGTGGCGTGATCTTGGCTTACTGCAACCTCCGCCTCCTGGGTTCAGGCAATTCTCATGCCTCAGCCTCCCAAGTAGCTGGGGTTACAGGCACCTGCCACCATGCTAATTTTTGTATTTTTAGTAGAGACAGGGTTTCAACATGTTGGCCAGACCAGTCTCGAACTCCTGGCCTCAAGTGATCCGCCCACCTCAGCTTCCCAAAATGCTCTGATTACAGGTGTGAACCACTGTGCCTGGACTTGATAACGCTTTTAAAACTCAGAAAAGTTCTCTGATGGAGATATTTTAATATGCCTTTTATATCTTTGGAAACTGAGGATTAAAAGGAAAAGCAAGCTGGCCAACATCTCCCAAATGGCCAGTCTGCCATGGGAACCTGTGTTTGGATGACTTTGGAGCCCAATTTCTATCTTCTCCATATTGTTACCCAAACCTTCCTAAGAGGGTACAGAAATATTTTAAATTATCTTCTTTTGGTTTGGATCATCCCTTAACTATCTGGTGGCCAAGTCTTCTGTGTTTCCTTCTAGCATATGACATGGAGTTGGCTTATCTCTCAGGAAATAGCCTGACAATGGATGAACAGGAGAAATCAATCATTTGTGGTGTATCTCCAAAGCAAGAGCTTTGCGCCTGGGATGTGCAAGAGGTGAGTCTGGCCAATATGTAGCAAAAGTACTGCATTGCATCCATCCTGTTCTGTATGTGAAACGGAAGTGCTGAGAGGAAAATACTCGGAAGTGGTAACAAAAACAAAGTGTCAAATCAGGTTTTCTATCATGTAATTTGTGACCTTTTCATTTGGACCATAGACACACATAGAATTCACTTTTGTTGTTGTTTTTGTTTGTTTGTTGTTTGGTTTTTGAGATGGAGCCTCACTCTGTTGCCCAGGCTGGAGTGCAATGGTGCAATCTCGGCTCACTGCAAGCTCCGCCTCCCGGGTTCACGCCATTCTCCTGCCTCAGCCTCCCAAGTAGCTGGGACTACACGTGCCCATCACCACGCCCAGCTAATTTTTTTGTATTTTTGTAGAGATGGGGTTTCACCGTGTTAGCCAGGATGGTCTCAATCTCCTGACCTCGTGATCCGCCTACCTCGGCCTCCCAAAGTGCTTTGATTACAAGCGTGAGCCACTGCGCTTGGCTGAGAATTTACTTTTTAATTTGTGTTTCTATCTATAAATTTGTGTAAGGTCTTATTTTCTATCAATAACATGGAGTGCATTTGTGAAATAATGTTTGGGCTTTGTGCATGTTTATTACCTGTTCTATTGCCTCTTTGTCAATAATTGGCATTTGTTATATTGGCTTTTTCAGAAAGTAGTCTCCAGCTCAGATGATCTCCAAGGCGCACAAAGGATTTATCTCAAAATTGAGTGTGGCTTTTGTCTAATTGTATAAACTGCAGTGAGGTTCTTAGACCCACAAAGTTTTTGTTAAAGAGAATTACATTGGCAGAAACACTGCCAGCTTGGATTTAAAGGGGCCAAAACACACAAAAGGAAAAGAGGCTTTTTGGATTTCAGAACTTTGGCAGGAAGCAGACTACCAAAACAATTTAGCTGAAAAATTGGGCCACCATATATAGAAAGTAAAGGATGACTCAGACAGAATCAAGAACCTAGAGAGTAGAACCAAGAGTCATCAAAAATCTTTCTTGGGCCTTGGGTCCTAATCAACAAATTGCCAGCATGTTTTCTATTGGATTTCAAAATTTCTTGTAGCAGTGATTCCTATTTTTCCATTTTCACCTTTTCTGAATGACAGCGACTGTTATCCTGTGCTTACCCTACACTTGTACTTTGGGGATGGTGAGGGACAGATAACTTGTATATTTAGTTTGAAGATTTTCACATCAAGATAAACTGAATCTACAGAGCTTCATCTATACCTGGACCTAGAAACAATGAGATCCTAGATTCTGCAATGATACTATCATGGTATGAGACATTTGAGAGCATTGGGAGATGGTGGATATATTTTCATGTAGGGGAAAGTGAATCACTGGAGGCTATGGGGCAGGCTACGGCTGCCAGTCTCTTGAGATGGCCCAAATATCTTTGCCCAACAATAATCACGATCAATCTTGTGTAGTCCACTGCCGCAGTGAATAGGGCTGACCTGTGGAACCAATAGAATATTGTGGAAATTATGATGTATAATTTCTGAAGCTATGTCACAGAAGACAATTGTTCACTCGTGGGTCATTAGCTCTTGGAAATCCAGTCACAGTGTTACGAGAGCTCTCAAGCAGCCCTCCAGAGAAGATCTGTGTGGTGGAGGACTGAGGACCCCTGGCAGTAGCCAACATCAACTTACACAGCTATATGAGAAGCCATCTTGGAAGTGAAACTTGACTTCACCCTCAAGAGACCTACAGCCAGAACTACCCAGTCAAGCTGCCTCTGAATTTCTGATCAAAAGAAACTGAGTTAGCAAAAGCCTGTTTCAAGCCACTAAATTTTGGGATGCTTGGTTATGTGGCCATAGATATTACTGCATAGGCAACTTGTTATAGTGTGAGGAATCAAAATAGTGATTACATTTGAGTGTGGGGAGCCATGGGGGAGTTGTGAAATAGAGCACATGCAAAGGGGATTTTGGGAGGGCTTAGAAGTGGTACATTAGCATTCACTTGTGATAATTTATTAAACTTCATGCTCTTTTCTTGTATGATATACTTCACAATTTTTTTAAAGGCTAAAGAATCATCTAGAAAGAACTATTCTATCTTATATGTAATGTACAAGGTTGATGAATGAATAACAATTTTAATGATAGTTAATGCGTTCTGGGTTCCTACTGTGTCCTAGGCAAAATTCTAAGTATGTTTCATGAGTTGTGAAACGTAATGACAGCCTCATTAGAAGGCATGATAGAAAGCAACTTGCTGAAGCTGTACTGTTAGTAGGAGACAGAAGTGATTTGAACTCAGGAAGTCTGATCATTCTTTGCACCTGTTATGTACCAAGTTCTTGTCTCTGAGCATAGTGCGTAGTTCCTGTTTTCGTGTTCACTCCTCCAAAATATTGAGATGTGGAGAATTTTCATGTCTTTTGCCAGAAGCAAGAAGATCTGATTTGGAAGAGACTTCCAAATAAACATGGACAGAATGAAAGCACAGTAGATGTAAGAGTTCCTTGAACATAGATTGTATTACTCTTGTTCTCTAGGGCACCATGATCTGGTCAAGCCCGGTCCAGGAGTTCTATTTCTTAAATCTGGTAACCCTTCCTCAGATGCATCTTGCCATCACTATGGATCAGAAAAAAACTATCAAAGTGTGGAACTGTCAGGACAGGGATGCTCTGGCCATTCTCCGCATGCCAGAGTCCTGTTATGGCATGGAAGCCTATCTCACAAAGGATGGCCCATTCCTGACGGTAAGTGAGCCCTGAATTTAGAGGGGACCAAAAAATCAAATGCCTGCTGTTTTGTCAGGCATTCGTGTCACATTACTGTCCTATCCCTATTTTTTTTTTTTTTTTTTTTGAGATGGAGTCTCACTCTGTCGCCCAGGCTCGAGTGCAGTGGTGCGATCTTTGCTCACTGCAACCTCTGCCTGCTGGGTTCAAGCAATTCTCCTGCCTCAGCCTCCTGAGTAGCTGGGACTACAGGCACATGCCACCATGCCTGGCTAATTTTTTGTATTTTTAGTAGAAACAGGGTTTCACCATGCTGACCAGGCTGGTCTTGAACTCCTGACCTCATGATCTGCCCACCTCAGCCTCCCAAGTGCTGGGATTACAGGTATAAGCCACCACACCCAGCCTATTTCTCTTGTAGTCATCCCTTCCACATACCCTGTGAGTCAATCACAACATATCAATGAATGTTATACAAACCTCCATGCTATCTTGGCCCTTGACTTGCCTCAAGTACATTTCCCCAGCCATTCTTCTAAAAACAAAAAGCCAAAAACTTTCTGAATTACTTTATATGTGCCTCTTCTTTCAAGTGTGTGTTATTGTGCAGTCCATGAACTTGGTTGGGGACAGTCGAGGGAGAGAGATGGCTTTGGGTGACATTGAGAAAAAGCATAGTGTTGATGTGCTAATGAATAACTGTCCTTGAGAAGAATGCTTTGGGGCTTGGAAAGTTTTATTCCATGGGATTATCCCAACAGTGTCTCAAGCTAGACTGGTCAGAGGTTTTGATCTCCATTATATGATTGAAGAAACGGTGGCATATCTTGCAGCTGACAGTGCTGCCTCCTCTGTACTTTAGGATTTCACATATCTTCCTATTGATGTGGTGGGGATGTTTTGGTTTCAGGTTGGTGATGCTGCAGGTAATATCTACACATTTACACTGCCTGGGTTAAGGGATGTTTCTAAAGTTACTGCATCTCAATATGGTATTGTATTTCTACACTGCTCTCCTGACAAGAAATGGATATTTGCATGTGGGACATATCGTCGTACCTTGCCACAGGTAGGTGCTGTTCTGTGTATTTGAACTTCAGGATGGGAATGTCAAGTTAGGAAGCATGCAGAGAAACTGCAGAGCTCAGTGAGGACCAGGCACACTGCTCCCTCTCTCAGACCATATCACAAGGGGAATCCATTGTGATGATCAGGAAACAATGTTCTTTGAAGCAACAACATCCAGTTGATGTGGCAAATGTTAACGAAAACTCATTCATGAAGCCCGAATTTGCCAAAGAAATGGAGGAGGGTGAGACAGGTATCAAGAAATAGGGATTGCTGGGCATGGTGGCGTGCACCTATAGTCCCACCTACTCAGAAGGCTGAAGCGGGAGGATCACTTGAGCCCAGGAGTTCCAGGCCATAGAGTACTATGCTGATAGGGTGTCCACACTAAGTCTGGCATCAATACGTTTACCTCCTGGAAGCAGGGGACCACCAGGTTGCCTAAGGAGGGGTCAACTGGCCCAGGTCAGAAACAGAACAGGTCTAAACTCTCATGCTGATCAGTAGTGGGATTGCTCCTGTGAATAGCCACTGCACTCCCACCTGGGCAACATGGTGAGACCCTACCTCTTAAAAAAAAAAAAAAAAATTGTTTTTTACAAAAATATCTTTGACCTTGTTCTCTTTTGCCTTCTTTACTTTTATCTATGTTGGCTGGAAAGTATAGAGAAGTCCAAAAGTAACTGAATATGCAACAGCCTCTGAATATCACTCTGAGGAAGGCTTTGGCCTTTGAGCAGGCCTTTTGTAGGGGGGCACTAGTGGACTGGGCACCAAAGAGGGAGGAGTTCAGAAGGCAGGTAGTAAAAGCCACACAGTCCTTGACTTGTTCCCCAAGAAGGGAAAATCTGCTTAGCCAACCTCAACTTGACCAAGGGTTCAACATGGTGAGATGGTTTTGTAACCCCTTGGCATGCTTCAGGGACACTGTTCTGTGAATGGGACAGGAAGGATAGGAAGACAGTGAGTTCCTTGTATGCTGGAGTGGTAAGCAGTGACCCCTCATCACTCCTGAGATGTTGAACAAAGCTTTAGCCACAAGATGAGAATTTCTAAGAAGGCTCTTCTGGAGTCACTCCTGTACTGAGAGGCTATAAGTTCCCTTCCCCTGATCGTGCACGCGATGCTCTCTTTAGGTATTCCTCACAGAGTCCTTACTGAGACCATCAGAAGGCAGTGCTCCTCTATCTACCTCTCTCCCACATAAATTATGTGTCAGTGCCTGCTGGACCCCAAAGGTGAAAAACAGGCTGACACTGATGTCCCAAAGTAACCCTGAAAAAAAGACAGAATTTGTCACCTTTGATCTAACAACCAAGAGGACTGGAGGCCAAACAGTCATCCAAGGTAGGCTGTGCCACATTAGAAATGCTTGTTTCTCTTCCTCATTACACAGTCATTCATGTTTAGCTATAATAAATGGGTCAGTCTGTAAAAAGGGAGCAGGAGATTTCTTTTTTTCTTTTTTTTTTTCTTTTTTTTTTTTTGAGACGGAGTCTCGCTCTGTCGCCCAGGCTGGAGTGCAGTGGCGCAATCTCGGCTCACTGCAAGCTCCGCCTCCTGGGTTCACACCATTCTCCTGCCTCAGCCTCCCAAGTAGCTGGGACTACAGGCGCCAGCCAGCATGCCCGGCTAATTTTTTGTATTTTTAGTAGAGACAGGGTTTCACCATGTTAGCCAGGATGGTCTTGATCTCCTGACCTCATGATCAGCCTGCCTCGACCTCCCAAAGTGCTGGGATTACAGGTGTGAGCCAGCACGCCCGGCCAGGAGTAGGGGATTTCTTTAGCTGGGGGTGAACCCTCCCCAGTTTGGCTCTAATACCCATGCTGATCTCTACCCCGACCCTGCCCTCTTGGGTGAACACATATAGATTTCCATCATGTTTTAGGGCCTGCATTCCAATGTTCCTTCCCATTACAGGTTTTGCCTCAATGCCCAGGGGATTGTTTATTGTCCACAAACTTCTGTTCGTGTGTCCTAGCACCTGTTAACCAGTCAGTGATATGTATTTGTCAGGCCACTGGACTACCCTTCATTTTCCTCCCTGGAATGAAGTCTGTGGAAGTGGGGACTATGCTTTTTTATTCAGTGTGAGGATATTGTTCTTATTCAATGATCTGATATTTACTTCCTTATGTGTGTGTATATATGTGTGTTTTACATGAAAACAGTACATAAGATTGCAAGTTTCCAGTTGGCAGCTCATCTGGAATCCCCTGTTTGGATGGGAGCCAATGATGGATATACGATTGTCTTTACCAATGGGCCATACTTGTTACTCTTCAGCATCACTGGCTTCCTGCTGCAACGATTTGAGGACCACCAGGCAGCCATCAACAACTTCTGGGTGGTATGTATGATTCTCCTCCACTGCTTTTTGATCTGACTTTGACTCCTTGGCCACTCACTCTGGCTATCCTTGGAAGGATCCTCGCTATGTGCTCACCACGTCCAAGAACTCTGTGCACGTGTACATGTGGGAAGAAGGAGGCCGCCATCCATACCTCAGGAACTGCTATCGCCTGGAAAACATATGGCATGATCCCACAACAGATGAGTAAGCTCTGTTTTGTGACCTAAACATTCCCTGAACACTTTTTTTTTTTTTTTGAGACAGAATCTCCCTTTGTCACCAAGCTGGAGTGCAGTGGCGTGATCTCAGCTCACTGCAACCTCCGACTCCCGGGTTCTAGCAATTCTCCTGCCTCAGCCTCCCAACTAGCTGGGATTAAAGGCATGGTGCCACCACACCTGGCTAATTTTTGTATTTTTAGTAGAGAAGGGATTTCACCATGTTGGCCAGGATGATCTCGATCTCCTGACCTCTCGATCTCCTACCTCGTGATCCTCCTGCCTCGACCTCCCAAAGTGCTGGGATTACGGCGTGAGCCACCGTACCCGGCCAAAAACTTCTAATTTCTACATCAAGATGAATGAAGGGAGAACAGGGACTTTTTTTTTTTAAGATTCTTTGAGGATAGATATCAATAAACTCATGCCTGAAAAGAGAATCACTAGTTCTTGAAGTCACGGCACTTGCAATAGATGTTAAAAGTCTTCCCAAAGTGGCTCTCAATTTATATTCCCACGAGCAGCGGATAGATTATGTCCTCAATACCCTGTGTTTTCTTGCTAAGTTGTACCTTTTGTGAGTTCATTAGCCACTTGGTGGCTGCTTCAGTGAGCCGCCTTTCCCTCCATTTTGTTGATTTTTGCCCCTGGTTTGCTTGCCTTTAAATTGTTTTTCTTGAGATTTTACGTAATACACGTAGAAGTCTTGACTCCTAAGTCTTTGCAGACATTTTCTTCCAGATTATTGCTAGTGATTATACTGCTTATAGTGCTTTTTTGGCGACATCTAAGAAAATACATATATCCTTTGCACTGCCAACACCACTAAAAAGAATTTACTGTGAAGCTATACCTCCAATCATTCAAGTACATTGGCTGTTTGTTACAGCAGTTGTGATAGTCAAGAGCTGGAAACTCCCTAAGTGCCCAAACATAAGAGATTGTTTAAATTACCGTCGTATGTCCACACTAGGAAGTATCATGCTGCTGTTATTAACTTTTTTACAAGAATAGGAAAATGTCTACGTTCAGATAATTATTTTCCAGTGTTTTGAGGCAAAAATACTTTGAATATCTGTGATCGTGCTAAGCAGACTTTCATGGTTTTTGCTCTCTGTATCTAATAAATTTTAGCCTACACCAATCATAAATACTTATTTCCTTTCAATAACTTCAAATACTTTCCCGGGATTTGTTTTCTGTCTTACATTTGAATGGATGTATAGTGATACCTCATTGCAGTATTTATTGTGCCTTTTCCCAGTGACATTGAGCAATTTATTTGCCATCCACATATCTTCTTTGACACATTTTTTCAAATCTTTTGACCATTTTTTAATTGGGTTGTTAATATTGAGTTTCTTAATATTGAGTGTTGATAGTCCTTTATATATTTGGAATACACGTCTTTTATCAGATAAGGGTTTGCAAATACTTTCTTCCACTCTGCTTCGTCCTTCTACTCTCTTCACGGTGTCTTTCAAAGAGCAAGTGTTAACTGTGAAGTACAATTTTTCTTCTAAAATGACTGGGCTTGGGGCATTGTACCTACGAAATCTTTGCCTAACCCAAGATCACAGAGATGTTCTAAGATTTCCTCTAAAAGTTTTACAGTTTGGGGTTTTACATTTAGGTCTCTGATGTATTTTGAGTTAAATCTTATAAGGGAAAGATAAAGATCAAGGTGTATTTTTTTTGCATATGAATGTTTAATGATTCAGCACCATTTGTTGAAAAAACTCTTTTTTCTCCATTGAATTGCCTGTGTACCTTTGTCCAAAATCAACCATATTTACATGGGTTAATTTTGAGACTTTCTCTTTTGTTCCAATCATCTATATATGTATCTTATCAAATAACACACTACATTGAAAATGTAACTTTATAGAGACTTCGCAATCAGATAATATGAGTCCACTAATTTGTTCTTTTGCAGAATTATTCAGACTATTCTGGTTCCCTTGTTTTCCAAGTGAATTTTAGAATTGGTTTGTAAATTTTTACAAAAATTCTGCTGAGATTTATATTGGAATTTGTAGATCTAGAGATTAATTAGGGGGAATTGGCATCTTTACTATTTTGGCTCTTTCAATACTTGAACCTGAATGTCTCTTACTGTTTTAGGCCATCTTTAATTTATTTTATCAGTGTTTTTGTAGTTTTTAGGACAAAGATTTTGCACATATTTGTAAAATTTATACCTAAATATTTCATTGTTTTGATGCTATTATAAAGAGTACTGTCTTATTTCAATTTCCATTTTTTCATTACTAGTATATAGAAATATGACTGACTTTTGTATACTGATTTTGTATCCCACAACCTTGCTAAACTCATTTATTCTAAAAGCTTTTATTCATAGATTGGTAGAGACTTTGTGCTTTCTCTATGTAGACAATCATGTCATTTGTCAAACAGCTTGCTTGCTTTCTTTTCAAATGTATGCCTTGTTGTTCTTCCCTTTTTGCACTGGCTATAACCTCCTGTGTGGCACTGGAGTGGAGAGCCAACATCCTTGCATTGGATGAAAAGTGTTTGGTCTTTCACCATTATTATTATTATATTCACTGTATGTTTTTGTAGATGCCCCTTACTGGGTTGAAAACATTCTCTTCTAGTCCTAGATGGCTGAGAGGTTTTTACTATCATGAATAGATGTTGAATTTTCTCAAAGGCATTTTCTGCATAAATTGATATAAGCATATAATTTTTCTTTTTTAGATTCTTAGTAAGGTGAATTATATTGATTTTCTTTTTTTGTTAGTGGTCAGGACAGAGTATCTTATTAGTTTTTAATTAACAAATAACAATTACATATTTATGGGTACAATGTGATTTCATAGATGTATATATTATAAAATGATTATATCAAGCTAATACATCAATCACTTCATACAGTATTTTTGTGGTAAAAAAATACTTAAAATCTACTCTCAGCAAATTTGTCAATATGATATACTATTATGAACTACAGTCACCATGCCACAGATCTCTGAAACTTATTCCTCCTGCCTAACGGAAACGCTGGGCCCTTTGACCAACATCTCCTCATTCCCCCTCTCTCCCAGCCTCTGTTAACCACCATTCTACTCTCTGCTTCTGTGAGTTCGATTTTTTTTTTTTTAAGTTGTCACACATAAGTAAGATGATGCAGTATTTGTCTTTCTGTGCTTGGCTTAGTTCACTGAACATAATGAACTCCAGATTCATCCATGCTGTTGCACATGACAAGATTCCCTTTTCTAAGGCTAAATGGTGTTCCATTGTGTGTGTGTGTATATATATATGTATGTATACATATACCACATTTTCTTTATCCATTCATCCATTGATGTACACTTAGGTTGATTCCATATCTTGGTTATTGTGAATAGTGCTGAAGTGAACATGGGAGTAATGAGAGTACAAACGTTTCTTCAACATACCGATTTCAATTCCTTTTGATGTATACCCAGAAGTGGGATTGCTGTATCATATGATAATCCTATTTTTAGTGTTTCAAGGAACTTTCATGTTGTTTTCCATAAGGCTGTACTAATTTACATTTCCACCTACAACATACATGGGTTCCCTTTTCTTCATATCCTCACCAACACTTGTTTATCTTTCGTCTTTTTGACCATAACCATTCTAACACCTCTAATGAGGTGGTATCTCATTGCATTTTTAATTTGCATTTCCCTGATAATTCATAATGTTGAGCATTTTGTTGGCAATGAAGAACCTTTGCCCATTTTAATATGGTGGTTTTCTTGCTATTGAGTTCTTATATATTTTGTTTTTTTGTTTTTTTGTGTTTTTTGTTTTTTTTTTTGAGACGGGGTCTCACTCTGTCGCCCAGGCTGGAGTGCTGTGGCCGGATCTCAGCTCACTGCAAGCTCCGCCTCCCGGGTTTACGCCATTCTCCTGCCTCAGCCTCCCGAGTAGCTGGGACTACAGGCGCCCGCCACCTCGCCCGGCTAGTTTTTTGTATTTTTTTTAGTAGAGACGGGGTTTCACCCTGTTAGCCAGGATGCTCTCGACCTCCTGACCTCGTGATCCGCCCGTCTCGGCCTCCCAAAGTGCTGGGATTACAGGCTTGAGCCACCGCGCCCGGCCGAGTTCTTATATATTTTGGATATTAACCCTTATATGTATAATTTGCAAATATTTTCTCCCATTCCATAGGTTGTCTTTTTGATCTGTTTTCTTTCCTGTGCAGAAACTTTTTAGGTTGATGCAATCCCATTTACCTATTTTTGCTTTTTTTGTCTGTGCATTTGGGGTCATATCCGAAAAATCATTGCCCAGCTCAATGTCACAGAGCTTTTCCCCAGAACTTTCTTCTTGTAGTTCAGGTTTTATATTTAAGTCTTTAATCTATTTTGAGTTTTGTATATGATGTGAGAAAAAGTCCAAACTTAGTTCTTTTCATGTGAATATCCAGTTTTCCCAATGCCATTTATTGAAGAGCTTGTCCTTTCTCCATCATGTGTTCCTGGCACCTTTGCTGAAAAACAACTGACTATAAATGTTTAGGTTTATTTCTGGGATCATTTATTCTGAGCTGTTGGTCAATGTGCCTGATTTTATGCCAATATGCTGTTTTGATAACTGTAGCTTTATAATATGTTTTGAAATCAGATAATATGATGCCTCCAGCTTTATTCCTTCTCAAGATTGCTTTGAGTATTTGGGGTCTTCTGTGGTTCCATATGCATTTTAGGATTGCTTTTTCTATTTCTGTGGAAAAGGTCATTGAAATTTTGATAGGAATTGCATTGAATCTGTAGATCATCTTGGGGAATATGGACATTTTAACAATATTAATTCTTCCAATCTATGAACATGGGATAGCTTTCCATTTATTTATGTCTTCTGTTTCTTTTATCAGTGTTTTATAGTTTTCAGTATACACGTCTTTTACCTCCTTGGTTCAATTTACTCAAGTATTTCAATTTTGGGTGCTGTTGTTAAGTGGATTTTCTTCATTTATTTTATTGGATATATGGAATTTCTGAACATTAAATCAGCCTTGCATTCCTAGACTAAACCCCACTTACTCATTTTTTATTACTCTTTTTACATATTGCTGAATTGAGTTTAATACTTGATGATTGTTGGCTTCTGTGTTTCTGAAGGATATTGGTTTGTAGGGTTTTTTTTCCTTTTTTTTTCTTTTTGAAATGAAGTCTTGCTCTTGTCCCCCAGGCTGGAGTGTGATGGCACGATCTTGGCTCACTGTAACCTCCACCTCCTGGGTTCAAGTGATTCTCCTGCCTCAGGGTGTTATTTCTCCCTTAAATGTTTAGTAAACTTCAGTAGAATAATCTGGGCCTGGAGATGACTTTTTTGAAAAGCTTTTAACTATACATTCCTTAATAGTTATAGTACAACTCAGATTATCTATTTTATGATGGGTGAGTTTTTATAGTTTGAATTTCCAGCAATCAGTCATTTTATCTAACTTGTGAAATGTGTGTAGATTTGTTTCTTTTAATCCTCTTAATGCCTGTAAAATTTATAATATGAGGCCGGGCGCGGTGGCTCAAGCCTGCAATCCCAGCACTTTGGGAGGCCGAGACGGGCAGATCACGAGGTCAGGAGATAGAGACCATCCTGGCTAACATGGTGAAACCCCGTCTCTACTAAAAAAAAAATACAAAAAACTAGCCGGGCGAGGTGGCGGGCACCTGTAGTCCCAGCTACTCGGGAGGCTGAGTCAGGAGAATGGCGTGAACCTGGGAGGCGGAGCTTGCAGTGAGCTGAGATCCGGCCACTGCACTCCAGCCTGGGCGACAGAGCGAGACACTGTCTCA
>NW_012102254.1:1945065-1946837 GCF_000951045.1 Mandrillus leucophaeus | reverse complement strand
TTTTTTTTTTTTTTTTTTTTTTTTTGGTGGAGATGGGGTTTTGCCAGTTTGCCCAGGCTGCTCTTGAATTCCTGGGCTCAAGCAATCTGCCTATCTCAGCCTCCCAAAGTTCTGGAATTTCAGGCATAAGTCACTGTGCCTGACCTTTTCTAGTTTCTTAAGGTGGATGCTTAGATCATTGATTTCTGACCTCTTTTTGAAATATAAGCATTTGGTGTTCTAAATTCTCCATTAAACACTGTTTTAGCTGCAATCCTCATATTTTTATTTTTATTCTCATTGAGTTCCATATATTTATTTCCCTTTTCCTCTTTGAGTCATGGACTATTCTAAAATATGTTTAATTTCTAAGATTGGAGATTTTATTGTGATCTTTTTGATCATGATTTTCTAATTTAAAGCTGTTATGGCCAGAGAGCATCCTCCATATTTTCTTCATTCTTTTATATTTGTTAAAATTTGTTTTGTGATCCAGGATATGCTCTATCTTGGTGAATGTTCCATGTTTCCATGTGAGCTTGAAAAGAATGTGTATTCTTCTCCCGTTGGGCATAATGTTTTATAAATGACAATTAGATCACCTTGGTTGATCTTCTTTAGTTCTTTTCTATCCTTTCTGATTTTCAGTATAGTGATTCTATCAATTGAGAGACTGTTGAATTTCCTATTATGGATTATTTTTCCTCTTTGTTCTATTAGTTTTCATGTATTTTGCAGTTCTGTAACTTGCTGCATACACATTTTGGATTAACATATCTTCTAGGTTAATTGGTCCTTTTGTTTTTGTGTAATGTCTCTCCTTGTCCCTGATAATCTTCTTTGCCCTGAAGTCTACTTTATCGAATACTAATTTAGCTACTCCTGCTTTATTTTGGTTAATATTTGCATGTTATATTGTTTTTCATTCTTTTACTTCCAACCTACTTATATCATTATATTTGAAGTGAGTTTCTTGTAGATAGAATCTGGTTGGGTCACGCTTTTTATCCATTATGCTAATCTGTCCTTTAAGTTTAAATACAAAAGTTTAATGGACAAAGAATACTTGTATATATTTATGGGGTACAATATAATGTTTTCTCGCATGTATACACTGAAATGATCAAATTGGGCTAATTATCCATCCCTTCAAATATTTATCATTTATTTGTGGTGAAAACATTTAAAATTTCTTTGAGCTATTCTGAAACATACAATATGTTGTTATTAACTATAGCCACCATGCTCACCAGAATTTATTCCTCTTGACGAACTGAAACTTTGTACCCTTTGACCAACACCTCCCTGTTCCCTGTCTAACCCTCTGCTCTGACCCTGCCTAGCCTCTGGTAAACACCATTTTATCTTTTACATCTATGAGTCTAACTTATTTAGATTCCATGTATAAGTGAGATCATCAGGCATGGTGGCTCACCCCTGTAATCCCACCACTCTGAGAGGCCAAGGTTGGGGAACTGCTTGAGCCCAGGAGTTCAAGGCTGCATTGAGCTGTCCATGTTTGCCCATTTTTTAATGGGTTTGTTTTTTACTTGACTTGTTTAAGTTCCTTAGAGGTTCTGAATATTAGACCTTTGTCAGATGCTCGATTTGTGAATATTTTCTACCATTCTATAGGTTATCTGTTTACTCTGTTGATAGTTTCTTTTACTGTGCAAAACCTTTTTTGTTTTGTTTTTTAGATGGAGTCTCACTCTGTCACGTAGGCTGGAGACACAATCTGGGCTCTGGGCTCACTGCAACCTCCGTCTCCTGGGTTCAAGTGATTCTCCTGC
>NW_012102254.1:1942031-1943620 GCF_000951045.1 Mandrillus leucophaeus | reverse complement strand
GCTGGGATTACAGGCGTGAGCCACCACATCTGGCCTATGATTGCTTCTAGTAGTGTTTCGTAGTTCTCCTTATAGAGATCTTTTACCTCCTTGGGTAGATGTATTCCTAGGTAATTTATTTTGTGGGGTGCTGTTGTAAATGAGGTTTCATTCTTGATTTGGCTCTCAGCTTAAACAGTATCAGTATATGGAAATACTACTGATTTTTGTACATTGATTTTTGTATCTTGAAAACTTATTGAAGTTGGTTTCAGTTCCCAGAGCATTTTGGCAGAGTCTTTAGGGTTTTCTTTGTATAGAATCATATTGTCATGGAGCATAGTGGCTCATGCATGTATTCCCAGCACTTTGGGAGGCTGAGGCAAGATGATCACTTGAGCCCCGGAGTTCAAGACAAGCCTTGGCAACATACAGAGACCCTGTCTCTCCAAAAAAAAAAAAAAAAAAATTAGCCAGGCATGGTGGTGTGCACTGGTGGTCCCAGCTACACAAGAAGCTGAGGTGTGAAGATCACTTGAGCCCAGAGGTTGAGGCTGCAATGGGCCATGATTGTGCCACTGCACTCCAGACCGAGTGACACAACAAGACCCTCTCTGGGAAGATTTAAAAAATACATATTATATATATCTATACACACAGACACACACACACAGACACACACACACAGACACACACACAAAATCAATCATATCGTCATATTGTCCACAAAGAGATAGTTTTACTTCCTCTTTTTCTATTTGGATGCCCTTTCTTTCTTTCTCTTGGCTGACTGCTCTAGCTAGGGCTTCCTAGCTAGAGCTATCACTACTATCACTATTATCACTACTAGTCACTACTATGTTTACTAGGAGTGGTGAGAGTAGGCATCCTTGTCTTGTTCCAGTTCTCAAAGGGAATATTTCCAGTTTTTGCCCATTCATTATGAAATTGCCTGTGGATTTGTCATTGATGGCTCTTATTTCAAGGTATGCTCCTTCAGTGCCTAGTTTCTTGAGGGTTTTTCTCACAAAGGGATACTGCATTTTATTGAAAGCTTTTTCTGTGTCTATCGAGATGATCATATGGTTTTTTGTTTTTAATTCTGTTTATGTGGGGAATCATGTTTATTGACTTGCATGTGTTGAACCAACCTTGCTCCCGGGAATGAAGACTACTTGATCATGGTGAATTAGCTTTTTGATTTGCTGTTGGATTCAGTTTGCTACTGTTTTCTAGAGGATTTTCGCGTCTGTGTTCATCAGGGATATTAGTCTGTAGTTTTCCTTTTTCATTGCCAATACCATGTATTGAAGAGACTGTCCTTTCTCCATTGACTGTTCTTGGTACTTTTGTTTAAAACAAAAATCAATTGACCTTAAATGTGAGGGTTTATTTCTGGCCTTCTATCCCATTCCACTGGACAATGTATCTGTATGTATGTCAGTACTACGCTGGATTTTTTGTTTGTTTACAGTTTGTCTCTGGGGATGAAAACACAAGAACCGGCCAGGCGTGGTGGCTCACGCCTGTAATCCCAGCACTTTGGGAGGCCGAGGCGGGCGGATCACGAGGTCAGGAGATCAAGACCATCCTGGCTAACATGGTGAAAC
>NW_012102254.1:1902979-1940186 GCF_000951045.1 Mandrillus leucophaeus | reverse complement strand
TATATAATATAAAATATATATATTATATACATTTTTTTTTTAGATGGAATCTCACTGTGTCGCCCAGGCCGGAGTGCAGTAGCGTGATCTCGGCTCACCACAACCTCCACCTCCCGGGTTCAAGCAATTCTCCTGCCTTAGCCTCCCAAGTAGCTGGGACTACAGGCATGCACCACCACGCTGGCTAATTTTTTGCAGTTTAAGTAGAGACGGGGTTTCACCGTGTTAACCAGAATGGTCTTGATCTCCTGACCTCGTGATCCACCCACCTCGGCCTCCCAAAGTACTGGGATTACAGGCATGAGCCACCATGCCTGGCCTACAAGATAATATTTTTAAAAATTAGCTGGGCATGGTGGCGTGTGCCTGTAGTCACAACTACTTGGGAGTCTGAGTTGGAAGGATCATTTGAACCCAGGAGATGGAGGTTGCAGTGAACTGACATGGTGCCACTGCACTCCAGCCTGGGCAGCACAGTGAGGCCCTGTATCAAAAAAAAAACAAAAAACAAAAAACCTCTCCAATCATCATTAAACCAGATAATCGGTCAAATCAGATACTGACAATTCTGGCAATAATATTTGAGAGCAGGTTGAGATTGCTATTCCTGCAAATAATAATCAGTGTAACTTTCCCTGGAAAGAATATTGATATCTTAGTCAAGTTCCAATTCAGTATTAACAATGGATATACCTACTTTTTCTTTTGTTCACTGATGATCTTATTTTTCCATTGACAGCTGCATCTCCAGTGTGATGTGTGATAATGCAAGCATAGTACTTACGGTGACAGTAAGTGAATACAGCATGCTGGTGATGTATTCTTTGAACACGTAATATGGAAACTAACAAAATTGACCTTGCATCATCTTCTGCAATGTAGTAAAGAGAATTCGTTTGCAAGCCCAGAATGATTATTTTAGTGAAATTTAGATGTTGTGGCCTGAAGTGGTGGCACATGGCTGTAGTCCCTGCTACTTGGGAGGCTGAGGTGGGAGGATCCTTTGAGCCCAGGAGTTTGAGGCTGCAATGAGCTGTGATTGTGCCATTGCACTCCAGCCTGGGCAACAGAGTGAGACCCTTAGAAGAAAATGAAAATTAAAGAACAATGGAAGTGGTCATATGACATGGCTGAAGAGATCTAGTTAAACCATTTTCTTGATTGTAAGAGATAACAAATTCTATAAGGTAATACATGGGCAGTGGAGACCAAGGTAGACGATAAGACAGAGGGAGAGAAATGTGTAGAATCATGTACAAAGAATGTCACTTGCCAAAGGGAACAGGAATAAGTAGGATCCCACAAGGATCTGCAATTCCCAGATAACTTAGGTTAAAAGGTGGGTAAAATTGAATTGCTGTTGGGCTTTCATTTTCCAGAAACATGGTGGCCCAGAGCAAAGCATGTATAGCACCTCAGCATTGTTCAAAACTACAAACAAGGCCGGGCGCGGTGGCTCACTCCTATAATCCCAGCACTTTGGGAGGCCGAGGTGGGTGGATCATGAGGTCAGGAGACCGAGACCATCTTGGCTAACATGGTGAAACCCCATCTCTACTAAAAATACAAAAAATTAGCCGGGCATGGTGACGGCACCTGTAGTCCCAGCTACTCAGGAGGCTGAGGCAGGAGAATGGCATGAACCCAGGAGGCAGAGCTTGCAGTAAGCCGAGATCGCGTCACTGCACTCCAGCCAAGACTCTGTCTCCAAAAAAAAAAAAAAAAGAAATTCGTCATTCAAAACATAGTGGAGGCCACAGCAGTCAGGGACATTACTGAAGCAAGCGTCTTCGATGCCTATGTGCTTCCCAAGCTGTATGTGAAGCTATTAATACTGTGTGAGTTGTACAATTCACAGCAAAGTAGTCAGGAATCAATCTCATGAAGGCCACAAGGACCGAAAACCCCCACCCAGATTTAGACCTGCGGGTGCTGCCCCATGACCCCAACCAAAGCCCACGTAAACAGCTGAGTCCTTCAAGACTGAAGACTATTCTCTGGAGAAAAATAAAATAGAAACTGTACTTAATATTGGATGTTGAGTGTGTCGGTGTCAGATAGGGTGGGGATTTTGTGTGTGTGTTAGACCAAGTGTGAAGCAACACATAGTATTTTCATGGGGAAGAAAGCTTATTCATGTAAATTAAATTTTAATTGTTTGCAGTCATATCCTTGGCCTCACAATTTGCATAGCTGTGTGAAATAAAGAGGGTTTAGGCATCTGTAAAAAAAAAAAAAAAAAAAAAGCCGGCGCAGTGGCTCATGCCTGTAATCCCAGCACTTTGGGAGGCCAAGGCAGGCGGATCACAAGGTCAGGAGATCGAGACCATCCTGGCTAACACAGTGAAATCCCATCTCTACTAAAAATACAAAAAAAAAAAAAAAGCCAGGCGTGGTGGCGGGCACCTGTAGTCCCAGCTGTTCGGGAGGCTGAGGCAGGAGAATGGCATGAACCTGGGAGGCGTAACTTGCAGTGAGCCGAGATCACGCCACTGCACTCCAGCCTGGGTGACAGAGCAAGACTCCCTCTCAAAAAAAAAAAAAAGATTAATTGGGAATGAAAAAGTTAAGAGAAGCCACAGAAATAATCTAGTGTTATTCTAACACCTCTTTAGTGGCCATCCCTCTGGTCTTAGGTGGCTATGGCCACCCACTTCTGACTTAGACTCAGTAATCCAGGTTTGATTTTCTTTCTTCCTCAGACACGGGAAGCACTACTTGGTAGGCAACATCCAGTGGGAACTAGCTAACCATCCCCTACCAGTGAGGGTGATAAATAGGTCACTAGGGCACAGCAAGGCACTGAAGGATAATGGCTGGCTGTAGCTGGCATAAAGAAGGGGTGTTGAATTTTACCATCTTGCCTCTTCCATTTCCCAGTATGGCCTGAGCTTAGTCACTACTGCTGAGTGGAGGTTAGCTAACTCTAGACTCCAGAGAATTACACAAGGCCATTCCCTTTATGAGAGCACCTCTACCAGATGGCATCACTTTAATGGATGACATTCAAGATAACATGGGAATGGTTTACAGATTTGACTGACATGTTCTATTCAGTAAAAATTTCACAGGAGATGGAAGCATCCCTATCACCACCCACATATGTGTTCCATGGAAAGCACTTGGGACAAACCTAGACCTGCTTCTGATGCCCAGGAGATAAAATTCTAATTGCCCCTGGACCAGGTAGCAACGTTGGGTGACACTTGGGAGAAAAATGGATCCTCTGCTGCTGGTTCCAGACGGCCTATGATTTTAACCCCTCCTCTGCTGCTGTGCCTCTTCCTTACCTGAGAAGTTCTTACCCTCACTGGTGTTGACTGTACCTAGTCCGACATTACTTTCTGGCTGCTAAAAGAGGGGTCTATGTGCTTGTAAGCACATTTCACTGTATGTGGATGTCTACAGCAAGCTTTATAGATAGCTAGGGACATACAGCCAAGGGCCAGAATATATCATTCTGCTAAACAGATATATCAAAATCTTCTCCTTTGCCTGGCTCTTCCCACTAAATACATAGACTGGCTGTGAATAGGCTTTGAAATTGTAGTTTGTACCCTTGCAGTATTCTGGGGGCTAAAGATGCTTTCACTGACTCCAAGCCCAGGCATTACAAAATAACATACCATGTAGATTATGATTATGATTATTAAAGAGATCAAGACAAGATCTCACTATGCCACCCAGGCTGGCCTCAAACTCCTGGGCTCAAGCCATCCTGTCTCAGCCTTCCAGAGTGCTAGGATTACAGGCGTAAGCCACAGTGCTGGCCACAATTTTGAAAGAATCTCAGACCATGGGATCAATTGTTAAAAATGAGCCAAAGACAGCCTCCAAGTATTGACTCCGGGACTGTTTATTTTTTATTTATTTTTTAGACGGAGTCTTGCTCTGTCACCAGGCTGGAGTATGTGGCACAATCTCAGCTCACTGCAACCTCTGCCTCCCAGGTTCAAGCGATTCTCTTGCCTCAGCCTCCTGAGTAGCTGGGACTACAGGCGTATGCCACCAAGCCCAGCTAATTTTTGTATTTTTTAGTAGAGACGGGGTTTCACCATGTTGGGCAGGATGGTCTCGATCTCGTGACCTCGTGATCCGCCTGCCTCGGCCTCCCAAAGTGCTGGGATTACAGACATGAGACACCACGCCTGGCCCTGGACTGTCTGATGCAGGCTGAGACCCATTAGCCTAAGATTCTGGGGACAAACTCAAATTTTTACCTACCTAATTATTTTTTAAATGGCCCAAACAAGCAGATTTTTAGTCCTTTAGAGCCTGCCTGCTTGGCATGCTATCTCCCATGCCATCCCTCCCCACAGACCTCATCTGACAGCTATTGCCCTTTGGTAAGATAGTGCCTTCTGGTTATAACACCCTAGGCTGCTACAGCCATTCAGAGCTCTCTGACCCAGAGATTCCCATCTGCTCCCACGCCCCTGCTGCTGAGCAATATCACCTAGACACAAAGGTCCCCACTCCCATCTCCTCTCCAAGTGTTCCCTTGCTCTCCTCCCCTTCTGGATGGTGGCTCCTGCACCTCAAGCCTCTAGACGGTCTCATGCTCTCACACAACCCTACCCAAGCCCCACTCAGTAAAGTTTGCTGCCTCCCATGGTCACATATTTTTCTTCGATCAGCTCCCAGGTCCCTCAAACCCCTACAGATCTGTATCCCAAATATATAAAGAGCTCTCGAAACTCAGTAAGAGGCCAGGTGTGGTGGCTCATGCCTGTAATCCCAGAACTTTGAGAAGCCAAAGAGAGTGGATCACCTGAGGTCAGGAGTTCAAGGCCAGCCTGGCCAACATGGTGAAACCCCATCTCTACTGAAAATACCAAAATTAGCTGGGCATGGTGGCAGGCGCCTGTAATCCCAGCTACTTGGAAGGTTGAGGCAGGAGAATTGCTTGAACCAAGGAGGCGGAGACTGTAGCGACCCGAGATCGCGCCATTGCACTCCAGCCTGGGCCACAAGAGTGAAACTCCATCTCAATAAAAAGGGGAAATAAAATAATTCAAATAAATTCATATAATATGATTACCAAAATGCTGCTTTCAGGAGAATACTTTCCTTTGTGATTGTTGGAAATCTCACATTTGAAAGATTAGCAATACCTCAAATTATTTTGGCATAAACTTGAAAAAAATGAAATATTTAGAAACCATAATTTGAAAAGCAGCAAAATATGTTAATCTGGAAACTAATATATTTTCCTGGGTTACAAGTAAATACTTTATCCCCTTATAAAAGCATACACACACACACACACTCTCAATCAGAAGCACATGGTTTTATGGCAACTCAGTAGCTTCTCCTTTTTTTCTTTTTTTGAGACAGGGTCTAGCTCTGTCACCCAACCTGGAGTGCAGTGGTACAAACATGTCTCATTGTAGCCTCAACCCCCTGAGCTCAAGCAATCCTCCTGCCTCAGCCTCCCAAAGTGCTGGGATTACAGGCGGGTGCCACCACGCCTGCCCTCAATAATTTTTTTTTTTTTTTTTTTTTTGAGACAGGGTCTCACTCTGTCACCCAAGCTGGAGTGCAGTGGTGCAATCTTGGCTCGCTGCCTCAACCTTCCAGGCTCGTGTGATCCTCCCACCTCAGTCTCCTGAGTGACTGGGTAACTGGGATTACAGGCATGCACCACCACCCCTGGCTAATTTTTGTATTTTTTGTAAAGTCAGGGTTTCGCCATGCTTCCTAGGCTGGTCTCAAACTCCTGGGCTCAAGAAATTCTCCCACCACAGCCTCTCAAAGTGCTGGGATTACAGGCATATAGGATCCAAAAGTTGACAGAGTTAAAAGGAGAAATGGGCATAGCCGTGGGAGGTGTGAGAAGGGAGCCAGTGAGAAAGCAAAAGACTGAAGAACAAGGAGACTGGGGTGGGGAGTAAGAAGCAAAGAAGGACCTGTGCTTGGCTAGTCCTCCAGGGGACCCAGGGACCCCCAGTCCAATCATGGACTGAGGACACAGAGGGGCTCAGGAAGTGGCCTGAGGCCCCCCGGTGACAGCAGCAGGGTGGGAGGTGGAACCTGCACAGCATGGAGCAGTGGAAGCCTGGCGTTCCATCTGGAGACATGGGTTCTAGTCCCACTTGCTGTGTTTTTGAGGCATGTCACTCCATCTCCCTGGGTTCAGCCTCCCTGGGGAAGGAGGCTCTCTCCACCCTTCCCTAGCCTGGCCCTCACAAATGATGATGCCAAAACAGTATCCTTCATGTGTGGGGTTAGCAATAGGGGTGCTGGTCAGACAGAGGATAGAGGCAGGGCCTCTGGCATCGTGGGGAGCCTGGATCTTGCTCTGCAGTCTGGGAGAACCCAGGGAGAACCCTGGGCATGGGAGGAAGAGGCAAGAAACCTCTCAGGCTAGATGACGGCCTCTGTGGGCTCACACCGTCCTCTACCCTAGGAGAGGCCAGGGCAAGGTGTGTACCCTGCTGCTTCTTCCTTGTCCTCCTCCGAGGCCTCAGGCAGTCGCCCAGTTGGGTCACTCTTCACCAGCGTCAGACCTGGCACCTCGGCATTGAGGGCCAGCTCTTGCCCACAGGCTCTAGAGGCTCTGAGGGTGACCAGGGTCCTTCCGCCTCCTGTGACAGTTTGCACAGGATGCTCCCTTTGGAAAGATGGTTAGGGACTCGCACCTTACAGAAGAGGAACCACAGGCTTGGAAGAGATGACTGTTCTTAGGTGGTCAGTGCCAGGGCCTGGCCAAAGCCCACTTCTCAAGCTGTAAGTCCATGGAGTGTTCCACCAGAACATCATTCCTCAGTGAGCACAGCCTCTGCCTGTCCCCAATGCCACACACACACATCAAACATATACATCAAATATATGCGCGCGCACACACACACACACAGTTCTGCTGCCCCCACTCCAGTCAGCAACCTAGGCTGGGCACAGGCGCGAGGGGTTGTCTCTGCATGGGGGCTTGGGAGTGCCCCACACACATTTCATTGGGTGTGGGTAACCAGGCGCCCTGGCCCCCCTCAACTCTGGATGGGTCTGTGCCTGGCCCTGCTGACTTCTGCCCTGAGATGAAGCTGTAGACACAGACTGTAGCGTGGAGTCTTCCTTGGGTCTCTATTTGCACACCCAGCATCCCACCCAACCTGAAGAGAAAGTGAAGAGAAAGTGAAGAATGCCCAAAATTTGATGTTTCCAAGATCCTTCAGGTGGACAGTGCAGCACCGCCCAAGGAGCACTAGGGCATGGAGTGTGGTGGAAAATTCTGCAAGCCAGGGGGCTGGAAACCAAGTCCTGCTATGGCCATGACCTTGTGGCGCTGAATGACAAAGCACCTGCTAGGTGCCTCGCAGGGCAGCAAGTCCTCAGGCCAGAGGCAGTTTTCTGCCCACTTCTTCACCACTCAGCAGTCCAGAGGCTGCCCTACCATTCGGGCTCCCCTCTCTGGCTTTCAGGTGGCTTGGCCAACGGGACAGGCTGACAGGAGTCTGGACAGTGGGGAGGAGCAAGAGGCCAGGGTAATTATTCCCCCAGCATCCTCCCTCCAAAGCTTCCACTTTTAGCCATAGCCCCACTGGTCCTGATTACTACTCTGTCCCTACCCCTGGAGCCCAGGACTGATAACAGCTGTGCTTCACCGCCCCTTATCAGCTTCCCAGAGCCCGCAGCTCTGTAAGTAGTCCCCTCATTAAACTCTCTTCCAGCTGCATCTTTCCTGGTACATGCTGTCAGTTTCCTGCCGGGAGCTGGACTGATCCAGCAGTTGACAAATGTTTCTTCATTAAATCCTGCCAGGTGCCAGCTTGGGATCCAACTCCATGACACAGGGTGGCTCCTGCCACATGCCAGAATGTCCCCGCCCTTCTCTCCAGAGGCCCAGTCAGTGAGAGGAGGAGGAATTAGAATCCAGGTCTCCTGCCTCCCAGAGCAAGGCTCCTGTCACTCCACTCCCTGGGGCTTCTTGGGCCTGAGATCTTGAGACAAGTCTGGTGGTGGAGGAGGTCTTGAGCAAGAGAGGCTTGAATCCTCTTCCTGGTGGCACCCATTCACTAGGGCAGCAGGTGCCCCAGCAACACCGACTCACCAGTGTGGGTGGAGGGGCCAGGATATCAGGTTCCCAGGCACCTGCAGCGTCAGTGAGCATGCAGCTCCTGGCTTCCCATGGGCGCCACTGAGTCAGCAGTCAGGGGCTGTGGGTAACACTGCTGTCCCCTTTGCCAGCTTATAGGTGACAGAGGCTTCTATAATCACTCACCGCTGGATAACTACTACCCTTTTTGTCCTTCACACACTTTCATAACCAATCCCTTATATTTAAATTCCTTCCATTGGAAACACGTAGAGTGGTTTCTGTTTTCTTTTCTTTTTTTTTTTTCTTTTTGAGACAGAGTCTTGTTCTGCTGCTCAGGCTGGAGTGAGGTGACGTGATCTCGGCTCACTGAAACCTTTGCCTCCCAGGTTCCAGTGATTCTCCTGCCTCAGCTTCCCCAGTAGCTGGGATTACAGGTGCACACCATCACACCCAGCTTAATTTTTGCATTTTTAGTAGAGATGAGGTTTCACCATCTTGGCCAGGGTGGTCCCGAACTCCTGACCTCAGGTGATCCACCCGCCTCGGCCACCCAAAGTGCTGGGATTACAGGCATGAGCCACTGTGCCCGGCTATTTTCTTGACTAGTCACTCACTGATAGCTGTTAGCCCAGGACTAATAATAGCTGTACTTCACCAACCCCTTATCAGCTTCTATCTCAACTACGTCCTAAAACATAGCTCACTCTAAAACCAGAATTCACGTTAAAGACAAGGTAAGATTACTCACTACACTCCAGCACTACTGAATTCCACTGTTGTGATTTCTCTTTTTTTTTTTTTTGAAGAGACGGAGTCTCACTGTCACCCAGTCTGGAGTGGAGTGGCATAATCTTTCACGGCAGCCTCAAACTCCTGGGGTCCAGCAATCCTCCCACCTCAACCTCCTAAATAGCTGAGACAAGTGTGTGCTACCATGCCCCGCTAATTTTTAAAGATTTTTTTAAAAGATGGGGTCTGGCTATCTTGCCCAGGCTTGCAATTTATAGTGCTTCAGACACCCTCATTGGTAGCTGCTTCTGATAAATTCCACACTATGGCCAGAAGATGGCAGCAAACCACCAGCTTCAGCCACTCACCTGTGGCCCAGGACACTGCACCAAGTTTCCAAAATCTGAGCTTCACATTCCTAGACCTGCAGAGGTTCTCTTCATGGCCACCTGGACAACTGGCAAACCATTCTGTTTCCTTACACGTGCACATATCATCCAGATAACTGAAACTCTTATCAATAAAACCCCAACATCACAACCAGGGCATAAATTCTCTTTCAAACATCATGGTGATATCCTTTTCTTAGATTTTTGGTAAACATTTGGAATTGGATAAACCATCATCCTTAATTAAGACAGAACACTTTCTCTTTTTTTTTTTTTTTTTTTTTTTTTTTTTGAGATGGAGTTTCGCTCTTGTTGCCCAGGCTGGAGTGCAGTGGCACAACCTCGACTCACTGAACCTCCGCCTCCCGGGTTCAAGCGATTCTCCTGCCTCGGCCTCCAGAGTAGCTGGGATTAGAGGTGCCCGCCACCACACCCGGCTAATTTTTTGTATTTTTAGTAGAGACGGGGTTTTGCCACATTGGGCAGGCTGGTCTCGAACTCCTGACCTCAGATGATCCAGCTGCCTTGGCCTCCCAAAGTGTTGGGAATACAGGCGTGAGCCACTGCGCCTGGCCAACAGAACACTTTTAAAGAGAGATCCATAAAACATCACCAGTCAGCTGACCTAGGTGGTTTGGGTGTATTTGTTGTTCAATGTGCCATCCTTAGGGAATCTGGTGGAGGAAACACATGCATCGGCAGCCATTGGTGCCCAGCAGAACACAGCTGGGTTCCCTGTATCCCCCAGCACAGCCCAGAGCCACCTGTTGGCACTGGCCAATGGGATCCAGAGTCC
Source organism: Mandrillus leucophaeus (assembly GCF_000951045.1). Lineage (NCBI taxonomy): Eukaryota > Metazoa > Chordata > Mammalia > Primates > Cercopithecidae > Mandrillus > Mandrillus leucophaeus. The sequence goes on along the minus strand of NW_012102254.1, from coordinate 1,930,237 downwards.
TGACCATTGGGAAGGTTTCAGGTGGCTTCTAAGAATTCCAACATTCATGAGCATAAATTCAGTTGTTATCTTAATTAGCACATGACTCTTTCAGTACCAGAAAATCAGTAAAAATATAGAACTCCTGAGTCATGTAACCATTTGGACAATTATTCCAATTTTTAAGTTGGTGAAAGCTCTTTTTAATAAAGTAAATCACTCCATAAAATGCCTTAAGGAGCCCCGGGTGGTAATGAGAAACAAAGGCCCTTTATATGCTAACAGGTTTGTGAAAAATGTAATAATGAGGGCACACTTTCGTTGCAGTCTTAAGAAAAAATTAGGAAAAAATTGATCAAACTGAATTACAAATGTTCTATGCAGCAATTGTGGCCATGACCCAAGTTAAGTGATCACAAATTCTTGCTGGTGTTGGAATCTCCATTCTTGGTCATGGTTTGGAGCGAAGACAGAATTTCCTATCTTCTTGTGCCAGGTTTTTCTTCTCTATGTCTATATAACAATGTTCTGTGGCAGCCGAGCCATGACTCAGTGAGTGACTCAGAGCACGTTCAGTACTCACCCCTCCCGCGGGCATGCACCCAGGCGTGCAGGCACATGGCCCCCCTCTCCTGGGAGCCTTCACCTGCCCCTAAAACCTGCATGGGCCTGAACCTGGAACAGAGAGGCCTCTGGAACAGAAGCACGGCTCTGTCGAGGTCTGTGATGCTGACCAAGGCTGTTTCCCTCTGTGCCTGCTTGAAGTTCACCCCAAGTGGATTTCCCATTCACCCTGCTCCTGGAGATGGTCAAGATGGAGACCCATTCCACAGTTTGGCCAGAGCAGCCAATGGGGGAGAGTCAGGACCATTCTGGGTGGCTACAAAAACCTGGCCAGAGCATCCAAGCTCACATACTCCGAAATGATGGCACCTGGCTGCTGACCTGACTGTGCTCCCCACATCCAGCAGAAATGGGAAAGAAGGGACGATGAAGCCACTGCAAAGAATAGCAGCTATGACTACCCCTGGCACAGACAAGCCCAACATGGCTCCTTAGGGACAAGGACTTTGTGGATGGCTTTATTTAGGGCCAAAAAGAGGCAGGGGATAGGAGTCCTCCTGGAGTTCTATCAGTCTCTATATCTCCAAACACTCAATGAAGACCCTGAGGGGAGGATGGGTCTCTGTGCCAAATGAGAGGAAATGCTAAGGGTCACTGGGTTATGAAGGGTAAGCAGAGGGCCAAAGGGATGAGCCCTCTGAAGGCCTCAAGGCAGAAGGGCCCTCCTCTCATCTGCCAGGCATAGCTGCCACCCTATCTCTTCTGTTCCATGGGGGGCTGGCCTTCTGCTAAGGCCGAGGGTGGTCTCAGTCAAGAGGGGCATCAACCCCCTGCCCTACAGACCCAACTAGCAACATGAGAGCAGGTAAGACAGTCTCCAAGCTCACCTCCAGCTACAAATCAGGAAGAACCATATAAGGCGGACTTCATGGAGGCAGACAGTTTAGGAGCCGGCCCTAGGATGCCCTGATTTGGAAAGCAACACAGAAACCCTAAGTCCAGGAACAGGACCATGGAAAACAGCCCTCAAGACCCCCTCTGCCTAGAGTTGCCTGTAATTATGTCATCCTTTCCTAGTCCCTTTCAAGATAAATAGAACATGAGTGGAGAAGTGAGAATAAGCAAACTGCAGATAAAGCAGGCCCCCCTGAAGAGACTGCAGACCCCTCTATCTCAGTCACCAGCCCTGCCCCAGATGGGGTTCTTACTTCCTTCATGGAAGCCTTGACCCCACCAGGCCCTGCCCAGGAGTCAAGGAGAGCCTCAGCCAGCCCTGCAGTCTGGGATATGATGGGGGACCATGAGACTTCCCCAGGGCCCAGATACTACATCCCCCTGGTACCTGTCAGGCACAGCTGCCGTCCTCCTAGTAGCCGGGGGCTGGGCCAGGCTCACACATCAGACTCAGTGCAGTGTGTTATCCTTTAATGAAGAGCTGGGTCAACTGAGCCACCACTCTCCCCAAGACCCCCCCTGCAGCAGATGGCCCTCACCATGGCTCCCTGTGAGGCAGGGTGGCCCTGTGACAGCCAGCCCTGCTGAGGGGTCAGTCTGCAGTGGCCTAGGAGAGGCATTCAACTCTTAGACCTAGGATGTGGCAGCAGCAACGAGGCCAGAGGCAGCTCAACTGAGGTCAGGAATGGTGGAGGAGGCAGACAGGAAGTGTGGGGCTCTCCTCCTTCCTCTCCGAATCCCAGTGCAGCCAAGGCCAGTGTTCAGGAACAGCACAGTCTCCCCAGGGGCCTGGAGGCTCTTCCGGCCACTCTCTGGAAGCCCTCAGTCCCCAACTCCCTGCAGACCGGTGTCATAGGGTCCCTGGACTCGGGAAGCAGGCTAGGTCCTACCCCATGAGCCTTGAGGCCCCTGGCCTAGGAGGTGGGTCCAGCAGGGCCGAGGCCAGAGCCACCAGGAGACTGTGAGTCACCTTCCACTAACTGCTTGTCAGTCACTACAGGCACCTAAGAAGGTGGCCTCTCCCCCCGAGCTTCCAGGGCTGCCCAGGCCGGGCTGAAGCAATAGCAGGCCGTGGCTCCTGGGTCCCTATAGATCTGTGACCTTGTTTTCCACAGCAGCTGCAATCTGCTGGAGCCGATAGCCCAGCTGCATCTTCTGGGCCGTGCCATCCTCCTCCAGGGCAGTGATGATCTGAAACAGAGACCGATGCCATCAGAGGAGACTTCTTTGGCCAACGTGTTTGCTGCAAAATTCAACAGCCCTCCTAAGACGCTGTGGTACAAGTGGGATAGGAAGCCAAGAAACCCAGCCAGTCACTTCACGTACTTTCTGTGACCTCAGGGCCTCGCCAGCAGGAGGGGTAATAACATCAAAGCCACCGTTTCTGGACGAATAAGGTAGGAAATGAAGGACCTGACTCAGTACCGAGCCCCTCAGAAGCCCTGATGCAGCCATCCTGGCTCACCCACCTGCCCGGCAACAGCATTTCCCAAGTTCCTATCTGCCTGGTGCCAGACAAGGGGCAGAGACCCAAGAATGACCAGACACATGTGCTGAGAAAACAGACACTGATCAAACACCAACCACAAATTGGGGGCTGCCACCAAGGGAGCCAGTAGGAACCGGAGGGCAGCAGCACTTTGGAAAACAGCCACTGCCCACTATGTCTCCACGAGAGGACATGCCTGCATTACACTCTGCCTCCCCCATGCCCCATGCCATGGCCCATACCATGCCCAGGAAGACTGTGGGCCATGAGGCAGGTTCCTCATCTCTGAGCAGCAACAGTCACTTCACTGGTGCCACACAAACATCTAAGTGGACTATTCCATCAGGCTCCCAGCAGGTTGACTGGCAGGTGCTCAGCTCTTCAGGCCCAGCCCAGGGATTGTCCAAAAAGATTCACCAGCTCCAGTGTACCCTCACACCCCAGCCCGTGTGCCTGGACTCTCCTCTTCTCAGCTCATGCAGCCAAGCCAGGCCTGCACCTGCATGTTGGCCGTGCCCAACATGCTGCCAACTCAGCAAATGCACACCACCTCCAGGCCCTGGTAGACCCCTTGGCCCCCACAACCACCAGCACTGTGCCTCGCCATCCTGCTGGGGAGCCGGAATGGGGAGTGGTGGGACAAGTGAGAGTACAGTCAATGCCAGGAAACCCGCCTGGAGAACACTTCCCAAGCCGCCCAGGGGCCCGGTCCCCCACTACGCTGTTCCTGGGGAAGACCAAAGCCCCCACCATGAGTCACAGGGTCAGAGCCCCTTAAGTCTCCTGGGATGCCTTGGGTCAGCCTCCCAGTTGGGGTCCAGGGCCTGCCCACCTGGTCATAGTACTTGTTGATGTACTTGTAGAGTTCATGCAGGGCCACTCGCGCCCCGAGGTCTCCAGAGTAGTTCTAGGAAAGAGGCCAAATGAAAGGTGAGAGAGATGAGGGGTACAGACAGCCACAGGAGGTGGCCCAGGACCCCAGGGAAGGGTTGGGGGAGAAAGGGACCTGAGAGGTAGGGAATGGGATGGGCACTACAGTGGGAAGCAGAGTCCCCTCCATGGCCCAGGGACCCCAGGCCAGGCGTGCCAGATGGTGACAGAACAGGGCAGCGCCAAGAGGGTCTCCGTGGTAGGAAGACAGCTCAGGTCTACCTGCTTCAGCAAGGTCTGGGGTTTCCACTGGAGCCCTGCCTCTCTCAATCCCTTAAGGTTCTAGCCCAGACCCTCTGCCACCCAGGTGACTCCGGAGCCAAGTGGCACTGATGTCACTTGCAGGCTGACAGCCCAGCATGATTCTGCTCTGGCCTAACTCAAGTATTTCCTGAGGTCACTCTCAGGCCCCTCCATGGGGACATCTCTGAGCCTCAACTTCCTCACCTGGATGATGGAGTCAGTGTCACTTAACTTGTGGAGTTCTTGTGAGGATCAAGTAAGACAATCAAAGCACCCCATGAAGGGCTTCACACACAACACCCCAAAATTACAGCTGCTATTAGTGTTGTGGTTGTGGCTGTCATCACCATCAACATTTCAGAAACATTGTTCATAACTCCCTGGAGTTACATTTTAGGGCTGTTTTAGGAATGGGGGAAGTGGAGGGGACACTTGTGCCACCAAGGGAGGCACAGCAGTGGGAAGATGCACACAGGCAGACCCAGGCAGGCCTGAGGCTGAATCCCAGCTACCTTACAAGTGCCTGGCTGAATCAGGGTATGTGGCAGCTGCCAGGACAAGACCCCTGCTTGTTCTGTGATGAGATGGTGGGAGCTCTGGTCTTTCAGTGGCAGTTGGAACATTCTGTACTTATGTTTCCTGCCCCAACCAGCTCACAGGGCTACTGAGGTTCCCAAGGGCTTCCTTGCAAAGGGGCAGTGTGAAGTGGACAGGACTGTTGTGGCAGGAGGCCTATGTCCAACCCAAGAAGCAGAGGGAGGCCTTACCCAAGACAGCTCAGCCAGGACAGAGTTCATCTCTTGGTCGCTGGCTGGGACAGCCTGTCTGATGTCTGCATAGTACCTGCCAGAGAGACAGGGCACAGCAGCTGCTGGGTAAACAAGCCCACTCCCCCGCTCCCCACCAGAGCCCACCCCCCGAGTCTCAGTTGCACACACCCTCCAACCTCTACCCACCGCACCCTCGAATACCTTTCCACCATCTGCTTGTACCGGGGGATGTCCCGTGCATACAGAAGTTTGTTGATCGGGGAGTCCTGGACATAGCAGGAGGACAGAAAAGAGGAAGGAAGGAAGGATGATCACCTGTTCAAGTGATCAAGTGTCCTGGGTTTCCCAGCACTGCTTCAGTTTTGAAAAGGAAAGTCTCACATCCCAGGAAGCCCCTGAGTCCCGGAAAACCAGCTCAGGTGGTCACCCTAGCCTACTTCCTTCCACGGAAGCCTCCACTGCTCCCTCCCCTCCACCAACGTCCAGCCTCTGATGTCATCAGAAATAATTTCTCGGCTCCACATGCCTCCATCTAGATCCAGCAAGAGCCCGGTATGCAGGGCACGAAGCTGCTGTTCACTCCCAGGGTCATCATTTTAAAAGTGAGTGAACTGAGACCCAGAACATTACCTAAGCGGCCACAGACCACTTCACTCCCCAGTGGCTGAACTAGGATTTGAAGCAGGTCTGTCCAGTCAGTTTCCACCACTTTAACACACCTAGACACAGCCTCTACCACTGAACTGGGTTCAAGTCCCAGCAGCCATGGGCTCTGGGCAGCATACTTCTGTTCTCAGGACCTCTCCTCATCTTAGAGCTGCTGGGAAGGTGAGAAATATCTCGAGGTGGCACTGCCCACCGTGAGCAGGGACCCAAGGCCAGCTCCTCTTGTCAACCTGAGTCAGGATTCGCACCTTCTTGACAACTCCCCATGGGGGAACCCTTGGCATTCCTGGTTGGGGCTACTCCTGAGCTACCCAGGAACCATCTGCTGTTCTGCTGGGAAGGGTAGGTACTGGGAAGATCTGGTAAAAATCCCAGCCACCACATAGGGTCTACCCTGGAGGTGGCCCTGCGGGTCCTGGTGTGGCCCTTTGGTTCTTAGCTCATTATAGGCATGATGACAGCATCTGAATCAAAAATGGCTCCCAAAAGACAGTGCTACAATTTTGAACAGAACTTTCTGTTTTTTTGTTTTCAGACGGTCTCGCTCTGTTACCCAGGCTGAAGTATAGCAAACAGCGCAGTCATGGCTCACTGCAGCTTCAACCTCCCAGGCTCAAGTGATCCTCCCACCTCACCCTCCCTGGTAGCTGGGACCACAGGCGCACACCACCACTCCTGGCTAATTTTTGTATTTTTTGTAGAGACGGGGTTTTGCCATGTTGCCCAGGCTGGTCTCAAACTCCTGAGCTCCTCGGGTGATCTGCCCACCGCAGCCTCCCAAAGTGCTGGGATTCTAGGTGTGAGCCACCGTGCTCAGCTAATTTTGATTTTTCCCAGAGGTGTAGGGAAGTATCTCTCAAGAGGTCCCTCGCCGACTGAGACCTGGGGGTCAAGGCTAAGCAGAGCCCCACTCATGGACCTGCAGAATTACACGAGGGCCCTGCCCACTGGATGCCTGAGCAGACACCCTGGGGACCTCATATGTCAGGGGACTCCCGGCTTTGACTGCTGTGACAACAGACTCCCAACCTCTGTGCTCCCGGACAGCTCCGACTACTCAGTCTCCTGTACTTCCCAGCTCTCCTCCTCACATATCCCTCAAACCGTGACACCCCCTGGACTCTCTTCCCTACTGCCCTACTGGCAGGCAGACACCTCCAGCACCCTAAGGAACCAAACCCACCCAGCAGCCCAGCGCTGCTCTGGGATTGAACAATCCATATCTCTACCTGGAAACCCCACAAACACCAGACTCACCTCCTCCAAGTCTGAGCTTACCATAGCCAGAGGCCCAGGGATCATGTGTGACCCCTCCTCCTTCTTCCTCATCCCCCACATCCAACATTCAGCTTCTGCCTGGCCTGCACCCTCCTGCCCAGCTTGAACCCAGCCGCTGCTTGTCAGAAGGACAGCACAGCGCCCTCGTGGGACTCCCTCACTCAGCTCATCCATGCACAGCAGCCACAATGTTCCACAAACTCTCAGGTCTGGTCACAGCACTTCCCTGTTCCCAAACTTTCTGTGGTTCCCACTGCCACAGGAGTGAGTCCTGACCAACTGGCCCTGGCCTACTTCCACGCCTGGCCAGCACTCTATGCCCCAGCCACACCAGGCTGCACTTGCTGCCCACAACTTCAGCTGTGAATTGGCACACAATGCCCCAACCTCTTGCTCATCCCTTAAAACGGAGGCGGCCCTGGGATGAAGCCTTGGCTTGGAAGGTCAGAGGTCTCCCTGAAGTCCTCCTTGAAGTTCTCAGAAAAGCCTAGAATCTGAGTGCACACACAGCACTGTCCACCCTCACCCATCCCCCTCCACATCCATCCCAGACTTGCTCACCCGGCCCAGCTTGTGGTCGGCCAGGGTGCAGGCGTCCATGAAGGTCTGCGCAATGACAAGGAGCACCGCATCCATGTTATCAGATGTTTGCACGTCGAACACAAACTGCGGGTTTTTTATTATATTGATCCAGAACCTCAGAGGCAAGCTGCGGGTGGGGCAGGCATGGCCAATGAATGTGCTGGGGAGGCACAAGAGAAGACCCCCCACACACACCTAGAGCCCACCCAGCACCCACCCTACCTGTTGGTCTTCCAGATGTGGATGGTGTCCTGGTCGGAGATGCCATGCTGCTGGGCCTGCTCATCCAGCAGGTCAAAGAAGTACTTCACAGCGAGTGGCACAGGGCGGCTGGTGCTGAGAATCACCTGGAACAGGTCGTCCACAAACTTCTGCAGGGTGCCCTGTGGGAAGGGGGAAGCAGAGAGGTGTGGTCAGCAAAGGGCCCTCAGCAGCAGCCCAGCCTCAGACACCCCCCGGCACTGTACCTGCACAAACCCCACAGCACCCCCAAATCCCACGAGTGGCCATGCTCCCCCTCAGCCCAGGCCCCACCACCTTGGCAAGCCCCACCCCACCTTCATGGACAGCAGGCGGGTCAGGTAGATCTCAGGGATGGCCTTGGCACGCTCACGCTCCCCGCCCCGAAGGCTGCCCCTCCGAGGCCTGGGCGGCTCCGGCTCATCACTTGGTTTCACCAGGTGCCAGGGCCGGATGCCCCCCTCATCTACATCCTCCAGCATTGGGGTCCCTGTGCCAAGAGCCCACAGCTGTCACCCTTCCCCAGGTGCCACCTCCCCAGGCCCCCTGGTTCTTGCCAGCTCTCCCAGGGGTGGGGGCACCTGGTTGAGAGCTTCCCTGGGCAGAAAGGAAATAGGCACAAGCCTGCCCTGAGGCCCAGAGGACCTTCCCCATGACTCTGGGCTGAGCACAGCAGGGACAGAGGGCCGTGCTGGGGGCAGTACTCACGCTCTCCAGGGACATAATCCTGGTTTTCCCGGAGCACATGCTTGGTGAGGCAGGGGACGAGGGCCACAGTTGCTCCATCCGGGACCTGCTGAGCACAGCTGGTAATCCCTCCACCAGCCCCAGCTCACCATGCCCTCCTCCAGCTCCCACCCCTCCTACCTTGTAATGCTGCAGTGTGTTCAGGCGCCTCCATAGACCCTGGACCTCAGAAGTGACATCCTCATCAGAAAGAATGAGGTGTCCAGCCACCCCAGACCGCCACTCTGCAAGGGCAAGGCAGAACTGGGTGCAGGGCTGGAGGATACCCTTCCCACAGTACAGCCCAACTCCTCCTCCACGGGGACACCAGCCCCTCCATCACGGGGCAGTCATACTCAACCTCAACCTCTCCAAAGACCAAGAGCAGGACCCCTCCCCAGATGAGAGGCTGTCCAACAAAGATGTTCCAAAGCCGGCTTCTGCCCACCTCCCAGCATCCTCCCCACCCTGAGTGATGAGCTGTCCCTGCAGAGCTGGTCTGGGGCCAGCCCAGGCCCAACACTGGCTCAGGTCCCCAGGGGCTCTCTACGCCCTTACCAACATCAAGGGTGCGAGGGTCTGGCCGCTGGGTGAGAGACACTCCTTTATAAAGCTGGTCCAGCATCTTCTCCTTGGCCTGGGAGATGGTGTCACAGTCCAGAACCTTCACGGGCACACCCTGGGCCTCTCCTGCCTCAGGCCCCACAGCCAACAATGCATTCAAGGTCTATGCAGGACACACAGGAGTCGTCAGGGTTCATGTACACTCAGGATGACCAAGACACAGACCAAGGGCAGGGACAACTCATGAGGGGCTGCTGCCTCTGACCCCCATGCACCACACATTCCCTAACTCTCGTCTCTTCACCTGCCTGCCTTCCCCAGGGACAGCAGCTTCCTCCCCATTGTGACCCCAGCACCTAGCGCAGAGCACTTGTAAATGACTACAGGGTAAATGGCAGAAAAAAAGGAGTGAGCACAAGTCCCTCATTACTCAGATCCCCAGGTTCCTGGCTGAATGGGCCAGGCTGAAGGAGCTTCGGGAAGCCTGCATGAGCAAATATTCCCACCCATCCAACAGGGGAGGGGTTCAGCAGGCCTTAATGGGGGTTTCTCGCAGGAACCCTTGTGCGTAACTAAGGGGAAAGCAACCCAAAGAGAAGACCTGCCAGAGTGGGGCTGGCTTGGTGGGCAAGGCCGCATCCCTGGTAGGAGGGCCAGGCCGACAGGGTCAGGCCCTGGCACAGCTCAAGCCCATGGTCCAAGGTAGGGCTGGCTCCTCCTAAACCCTGGTTGTGGCTACCCTGGTTCCATCCCTAGTCTGGGGCACCTGGAGGCCTTATCATCAAGGTCTGCTCTAAACTGCCATCCTGCTAAACTAGTCTGATGGGCTCTCACCAGCAACCAGCCAGAGGTCACCCCGCTCTACATCCAGGTACCCACATCAGAAGCTGGTGTCCAGAGCCCACACACCCACACACTCTCCACCCTCGCCCTCACCGCACTCAGACTGCAGGCCACACACTTGCACACCCTCACCAGGGGACGGTACTCCACATCCTCTCTAAGCAGGCGGTTGTCATTCAAGGTGTATTTGGCCTTGCCTGTCACACTGTCCACTGGCCCCTTATCCACTTGATGCTTAATTCCTCGAAAGAGCATGTACAGAGGCTCCCCTACAGAGTCCTAGGAGAGCACAGGCAGTTAGGGCCCTCCCGGCAGGTGGCAGAGGTGTATGGGACATGACGCACACTGGGAAAGGGGACAGGACACGGGCTTAAGGGGACTGAGGACAGGCTGAGCAGGAGTCTCTGCTCTGGCACAAGTGTCCGAGCTGCATGGTGGCTGAGGGCTTAGCAGTTTAGAGGGCCTGACCCTCCCTAGACAGGAGCCCTGTCCAGCTCTGCCCCCTCACCCTCACGAAGGTGTACAGACAGATGGACATCCAGTTGGTGAGCAGCTTCTCCACCACAGTCTCTGTCCTGAGATGATGGGAAAGGGGAATGCCAGGGTCAGCAGGCGGGGCTGCGGGCCTCTCTATCCTGCAGACCCCCCAGCCTGAGGCCCCACCCCAGCTCCAGCTATCCAGGGCCACCCAGCCCCAACAGCCACACAGACCTCCGCAGCATCAGCTTGGGGTTCTTGGCCACATACTGGGCAACCAGGTCACTGAGCAGAGTGCGGAGGATGTCAGTGAAATACTCAAGCTTCCCATGCAGTGCCACAGTGAGCAGAGACGCCACGTAGGCACGGTCCCGAGCTGAGAAGGTGCGCTGGCTCTCCAGCGTGTGGATGAACTGCAGCCAAAGAGAGGGGGTGGGAGAAGGGGGTTTGGGGACAGAAGGGCGGGCTCAGAAACCACGCCCTGGAGAAGGGGCAGGGCCAGGGGCAGGCCAGGAAGATGCAGGTGGGGGCACCTTGGTGAGGAAGAGCTTGCTGTTGAGCAGGTTAGAGAGCTGCCCCAGCCCTTGCTCCACGGTGGGCCGTCTGCTCTCAGGCACACCCAGGTCCCGGTGCAAGGGCGACTCGCGGTGCCCGGGGAAGAAGATCCTCTCCGCATACACCTTGTAGTCGAGGAAGGGGATGCCACTGCCCAGGAGGTCACTGGTGAGATCGGTCATCTCGGTCATGAGGTCTGTTGAGCAGAAGAGGCCAGGTTTGGGCACCAATCCCATGTGATGGGAGCGGGTTTGGGCAGAGCCCTGGAGGGCAGGGCCCGTTCTCCTGGGCACACCTGTGAATTCCTTCTTGCAGCGGTCCCGCACGCTGCTCTCCAGATTCTCCAGCTGGATCTGAACCTTCTTATAGTCCCTCAGGGCCTGCTTGCTCTTCCTCCTGCTCAGCACCAGGGTCAGGAGGGGACGGCCGGATGAGTCCTACTGGCCCAGGCCTGCCTGACCTATCCCCAGGCACACCCTGGCCTCATCCACCACAGTCCAACCCAGCCATGCCAGCCAAGCTCAAGCCTAGCCCAGTACAATTCAGCCTTTCCCCTCCCAAGCAAGTCACAAACACCCGTGCCCCGTCTAGCCCAGCACAGTTTAGCCTAGAGATCAGTCAACCACAACCAGGCCAAATCCATCCCACAACCTATTTTTATAAAGAAAGATTTGTTAGAACACAGCCACATTCATGTGTTTTCATGTCGTCCCTGGCTGCTTTTGTGCCACAGTGGCAAAGTTGAGTTGTTGAGCAGAGACCACTTGGCCTGCAAAGCCTAAAATATTTACTCTCTGGCCATTTACAGAGAATGCTTCCTGACTCCTGGCCCAGTCTGTCCCTTCCCAGTCCAGCCAGATCCCACGACCTGCCCCAGCCCAGCCACATCTGGCTGCACCCACCTGTACATGAGGACAATGATGATGACACCCAGAGCCAGAAGAGAGGTGCCCACCCCCAAGCCCACCTGGGCTGCCACAGGAAAAGCCCCAGGGCTCTCGCCATCATACTGCACGTGACCCAGGGAGAAGCGCAAGTTTCCCATCTGCACCTGTGTCGGGAGCCGCCTGTAAGCAAGGGTTCAGCCCAGGTCAATGCCCAGCCCGGCCAGGGACCTGCCCACTGACCGTGAACTCAGGCAAAGAGTCAAGTGCCTCTCGGAGGGCATGGTGCTGTGGCAGGGGCTGCTCCACAGGGGGCTCGCAGTACAGGTGGTGCCGGGTCAGCGTCTTCACTACACAGGGGCCGTCCCCTATCATAGCCACCACCTCCTCCTTGGACATTGCAAGGTCCAGGTTCTCTCCCTGGAACAGAGGGTCACCGATCACTCACTCAGGACCCTTCCCTCAGATCCTGTCCTCCCCAAATGTGGGAAGGACCCTGAGACCCACTCCCAGCAGCAGGGCTGACAGCCTCTCAGCACCCGTCCCCTGCATGCAGGCCAGTCACAAGGTGTCCTCCAAGCTGCTCCTCATCACCCTTGGCTGCCCTTTCCTATCTTTCTTCTCCAGAACGAAAAATCTGGAGAACATAAAGCTGTCTCCCAAACCCTGCCCAGTTACCTAACAAAGCCGGAGCTCCCACTCTGTGTCTGATGACTCACCAGGTGGGTGATGATGGCATATCGACCTGTGGTCTGCCCGCATGTCCGTCAGCTGCCCACTGTGTATGTCCAAGACACATGCCTAGTGCATGTCTATGTGAGCCAGGCTGCCAACTCGGGGATTAGCCCGATGGCCTATGTGGACCACGCCACCCAGCTACTGCACAGGTCAAACATACAAATGCAGTCATTCCAGAGCCTGCCATGGAGTGCATCAGGACCCAGGCCACCAGCCAAGCAGTCAAGCCCATGCCAGATCCTAGGCTAGGCACCCCCCACCAGCCCCCTCTGCCCCCGACACAGCAAAGATGAGGAGCCATGTCCATCCACCGGCCCTTGCTCTACTGTCTCGGCCTCTCTATCACACACAGTAGAGATGTCCAGCCAAGGGAAGGGTCTCGGGGCCCTGCCAGGTCCAAGTAGGAGCTGTACCTCCACAGAGAACACACTCCCAGGCTTGTGCCGGAATGGCATGGTGGGGTCCTCAGGGTTGAGTGGCTGCAGGGTGGGGTCAGCCTCGTAGGAGAAAGGTGTGGGGTTCAGTGTTGCAAAGTCAAAGATCAGGTTGTCGAGGATAAATTCCACCCGGACCCAGGGGTCCTCGGGAAGGCCTGGGAGGGCAGGTGTGCGGCATGTGATGAGCTGGGAGGAGTTGACATGGCATGGTTCCTCAAACTGGAAGGAAGACAGGCAGGTTGACAGGGGGCCAAGCAAAAATGGGAAGAGCCTCCTCTGGCACCTGCTCTGGCTATCCCCAGGGTGTGGTATGGGGCGAGGGGAGAGTGTGGGGTACCCAAGGGTGTCCTGCATGCTGGCCACTGCAGGAGGGTCCAAGAGAACACGCCGTCTCCGGGACCACGCGACGCCTCCGTCCAAGCCCCTGGCTGGGCTGCATCATTCTCGAGACCACGGTCACCCGGATTCTTGGTGTCTGTACCACGTCCAGATTCTGGCCACGGACCGATATCTCACGTCCTCCACTGAAACAGACCATGAGCTTATGTAACGTAAGATGGCTTATGTAACCTGGACCTAAAGCACAGCCCAGTTCCAGCTAGGTCAGCTCAGCCCCAGCCCCAAACCACATGACCCCCTGCCCCTACCAGCAGCATGGGATTCTCAGTGCCCCAACATAAAGCCCTACAAACCCCCACATAGTGGAGCTGCAAAGATCTCCCTGCCACCTGCCATGCAGCCACACCCTTGGCCCAACACCTGAGGAAGCTCTTGGTGGGGCCAGCAGAGGTGATGTTGGGGTCGAAGGTGTACTTGAACTGTCCACGTTGAAGCCTCCGCTCCGTGGCCCCAAACCACACAGCCACAGGGAGCGTGGCAGGTGCGGGGCATGGGCTGGTCTCACACCGCAGCTGTTCTGACTGCTGCCCCGGCAGCCTGGGAGGGGAGGTGGGAATGAATGGAGGGGCGCAGGCAGGGGAAACTTGGACCACTCAGGCCCCAGTTGGCTTCCCTCTAGTGCTGACTGCAGTCTCCACCAGGTGTCCCTGGAGGTGCACTCCCACCACAGCCGGCTAGGGAGGGTCCAGCCACTCTCTGAAGAAGCAGACTGGCCCTCTTCCCCTTTCTGCTCTCCCCAGGATCCCAGACCCCTCCATCTTTCCCCTGGAGCACATGGATTTTTGCAGGATGAGGAAGTGCCCCTCACAAGTGACAAGGCTGGTCTCCAACCACCACTCGGATGTCCTCCAGCCGCCCAGTCAGGAGCTTGGAGCCATTCAGGGTGAGATGGGTGCCCCCAGCTCTGGGGCCGCGGGTTGGGAAGATGGAATGGACCTTCGGGTCCTGTGGGAAGGAGGACAGGGAGAGAGATAAGCATCAGACCAGACACAGGGAGGCGGGAACAGCCTGAGAAACAGGATGGTCCAGGACTGGCAGCCTCACCAAGGCAAAACCAGATAGGTTGAGAGGAGTCACCAGAGGGGGTGGCCCGCTGGCAGCTGGGGGTGGCTCAGCAGTCAGGTACCTGGTAGGCAAAGTCGTGCTCTGAAACGCCACGTCCTCTTCCCAGCACCTCCACCGCTGTGGCGCCGGCCACCTCCTCCCCACTGGCCCCGGTGATGCACACGAGGCTGTAGGCACACAGCAGGCTAGGGGGTGCCAGGCTGCATCGAGGGCCCCTCAAGCTTACCTGGCAGCCCCTCTCCCTGCCCCACTGTCAGGTGGTCTTCCCCTTCCCATCCTCCACAAGATTGACAGAGACCCTCTCTCACTTTGGAGGGAATTCTTTATGACACATCAGAAGGCCTTGGTATCTGAGAATTAATATTTGTGGTTTCAATCATTTAAGTTCAACCCCAGAGGCCCCCAACAAGGAAGAATTTATCTGTGGCATAACTTTACAAAGGGGCCCTGTTAGCCTGGTTGTGGGGTGAGCTGCTGAGCAAAAGAGTGGGCACAGCTAGCCGCCCATGTCCTCTGCCACGTCACATGCACAGTACCCACTCAAAGCATGGTAGAAACTTGATTTATTCAGGAAAAAGAGTCCCTGAAAGCCTCTAGTCAGACAGAGGAATACATGTGAAGGGAAAGTGAACCGTCTAAGAAAATGCTGGTTCTTAGCCAGAAAACAGAAGCTTGGGCAAATTAACTTCCAGAGTGTTAAGCCTGCAGTGGCTCAACTCAGTGACATTGTCACAGTTGTTGCAAACACTCTAGGAAGACGCAAGTGACATGTGAGCCACGCAGGGGAGGCTCCAGACAGAATATATGCCAATTGCTTCATAAATCACAAAGTCTTATGGTCTGGAACACTAACAGTCTAGATAGTCACTGTAAGTTCTCAGTCATAACACATTCAGGGGACACTCCATGCTCTAGCAGAGTGGTTCTTTATTTCAAATACAGATTCTGGGGCCCCACCGTGGGCCTCCTGAACCCAGATGTCTGAGGGGCAGTTGAGGATCTGCTCTGTGTTGGTTTGGGACAGGGTCTGCAGATTACCCTGATACTCAGCCAGGTTTGGGCCCTGCTGCTTGTGGACATCTCCTTAGGAATGTCCTGCACATGTACCTTTGGGGCCTGCAACCGCTGGCCAGGCTACCATAACCCAGGAGCCCCAGGAAGGCAGCAAGGGTCCCGAGAGACGACAGTGGAGTCTGGCCCTCGGCAGGTGTGCCTTTCTGAGGTGTGCCTTCCAAGTCTACCTTCCTGAGGAGCCTGGCAGCCCAGGACAATGCCTGGGGAAGAGTGAGCTGGTGAGAAGGCCAGCCCCTGAGTTTATCTGTCTGATCTCAGGGTCCTGCTGCCACAGCTATTAATATATCCACAGTCCCTCAGAAGACCAGGTGAGCAGAGCATGAAGCAGAGCCACCAGTCAGCTCTGGGCAGTGACAGGCCCAGGAAGGATTCCCCAGCAGCCCATGCCAGGAACTTACAGGTCTGGTGGGCGCCCAGGGTCTTCAGTGGCAACCCTGGCACTCAGGCATTGTGGCCAGAATCAAGGAACAGGGAGACAGTGGGGCAGATGAGCGGGGGATGGAGGCCCCAAGCAGAAAAGTCAACCGTGGAGGCCCCAGGCTGTGCCATGCTCCAGCTGGGTGCAGCCAGCTCACCTGCTAGAGACCTCGTACTCCTGGGCAACCACAGCACAGGGCACTCCAGCCACCGTGACCATGCCCAGCACATCCTGCACATGCTGGCCCAGGTTGGAGCCCCTGATGGTGACACGGGTGCCTCCGTCTACAGGCCCAGTCAGTGGCTCCACCTGTTCCAGGACAAGGACTGCTCACCTCTACTCAACTGGAAAGGCAGCCCCAACCTCCCACCTTTGGGCCCCCACACCCTCCCTCTAAGGGCAGCACTGAGGAAGGGATGGCCAGCCTTTCAACAAACCGAGTGGATGAGGGGCGCTGGGCACTGGGTGGCCACAGCCTCAGCCTCACCACAGGCCTCCCGGGTCACACAACGTGGACGCTCCCCCTCACACCACACACAGCCATACTCGGGCATGGCGGTTTGGCAGCGGCTGCAGTCTCCATGTCCCACGGAACAGTCATACAGTACCACTGGGGGTGGCAGAGACGCACGTGAGAGGCAGGCCTGGGAGAGCCCTGCTACCGCCGCCAGCCCAGCAGCCCGCAGGTGGCTCACCATGCAGCCCCTCAGCACTGTCCACACGCAGACGGCCGGCCCGACGCAGAAACAGCCCCACACGGAGCTCTGGCTGCAGAGCCTCATAGCTGAGCTGGAGAAATTGGAGTGGGTTCAGAGTCAAGCACTGGGGGAAGTGTCAGGCCTGGGGAGGGGGTAGTCAGAGAAAGGACTAAAATGACCAGTTAGGAGTATAGGGTCAGAGGGACCCCATGGAGCCACAGGTTGGAGGGCAGAGCCAGAAATGGAGTATGGGGACCCCATGGGGCCTCAAGTTACAGGTCAGAGCTGGGATGCAAGGACTCTATGGGGCACATGGTCAGAGGTCAGAAATGGGTGTGCAGACTCCCTCAGGGCGACAGGCGCTCATGGTGTGCACCTGGTGCTGCTGGCAGGTGACATGGCACTGGGTATCTGGAGGTGGCTCACACTCGACCCGGGCCTCAACCACCACCTCAAGGCCCTCCAGCTCCATCACACACTCATTTTCTCCTGGGCCGTCCTGAGGGCAGAGAACACAGCTGTTTGGGCAGTTTCAGGAGCTGGGTCCAGGGAGTCCTGTAGGTCGCCCAACAGATCCCCCAGCACAGCCTCTGGGTTGGAGTTGAGCCCTCGGACTCTGCCCTCTTCCTGCTCCCCAGGGCTTGTGCAGAGTTTGTCAAAGCTAAGGAGGCTGCAAGGACAGCGGCAGGCAGGACACACTGACCTGGAAAAGGTGAAGGTTCCTGCCTAGCAGCCGGATTTCCCGCTCCACATGGACCGGCATCAACGTGGAGCCCTGAACGCTCTCTACACAGGGGCAGGAGCTTGCCCCCGAGGTCACCTCTTCCTGCAGGCACCAAGGGCAAGGCAGTCTATGGAGCCCACCCTGCCCAGCTCAGCCCTCTGCCTTGCCAGATTCCAGGGGCAAGGCCTGTGTGGGGCTGCAGACTCCACCCTGCCCCTCGCCCCCTCCCAGTGCAGAATCACAAGGCAAGCTAGGGGTAGCATCTTCCCCACATCCCCTCCCCTGAGGCCTCCTTCCTGGGCTGGGCCTCACCAGCTCCCAGAGCCCGGGGGTGTCATACTGGTAGTCGAGGCTGGACGGGAGGATGAGGGGGGCGGGAGGGCCCTCAAGCTCTGCTGAGTCTCCATCACCTGAGAGGAGGGTGGAAGTGGAGAAGGCGGGTGCGTCACCCCCCGTCCACTCGTCCGCCTCGGGCAGCTCGCTGCCTTCTCTCGTCAGCCAGTCCAGGGCGGGCTTCACGGAGCCCATGGCCCCTGGGAAAGTGGTGGCAGGAACAGTGGCAGGGGGCAGGTCCAGGGGCACTGTGGGAGGAAGGGCCTCAGGGCCAGGGTCTGCAGGGGGCACTGCTGCTACCTCTGAGGGTGACAGCGGGGAGGCCAAGAGGTCCTCAGGTGTGGCTGTGGGTCTGAAGTCAGTGGGGGCAGGGACAGTGGTTCCAGGTCCATTTGGGGGGTTGGGAGGGGAGGGCTCCTCATGGAGAGGCGACTCTGTGGAGCTGGGGGAAGATATGGGGCCAGAACCTGCCCACGGCCCCCAGGGGCTGAGCAGGGAAGGACTGGCCCCAGGTGAGATGTCCAAAGTTGTGGCTGTGGACGGAGCCCCAGGCTCCACAGGAAGGGTATTAGGAGCAGGGGTGACTAGGGCTTTGGGGGCTGTGGGTGGGGAGGGCCTGGGTCCGTCTCTTGCAGGATGGGCTGGGGAGACAAGGGGGCTCTGAAGGGGGAGGCAGAGGAAGACAGGAAGGGCCACTCAGCAGGCAGGCGCGGGACAGGATGCAGGCAGGCACAGTGTATGTTAAGAGGAAAGGAGACCAAGGAAAAGAGAAATAAAAACAGTCCATTAATTCTCCACAGGAGAAAACTGTGGGGGAAGGCTCCAGGGGTGTCTGTGCCGAGGTGAGGCATGAAGGCCAGACCTCCCCTGCCTCTCAGCTACAAACGCCCTCTCCCAAAACAGGCGGGATGTATCGGCGGCTGTTCTCCAGGGAGTCCGTCACACACAGCGGCTCTGGTGCTCAGGACAGAGCCTCACAGAGGCAGACAGACCCCAGGCCATAAGAAAAACTCTCACACTGGGACCCCCAACCCACCTCCGTATGGCCCAGCCCAAGGTCACACTCACCTGATGGTTTGCAACCATGGGCCCGGTATCACACGAGGCCTTGTGTGTGCACAGGTGCTGCCAGACACACCAGTTACACCCCCAGCGGCTGCTCACACAGGCCTGGCACCTGCACAGAGCACAGCCATGGGGCAGGGGTCGCCACGGGGAAGCCCAGGCCTGGGGACAGGGCGAGGAACTCACTGCGCAGATGGGCGGAGTTCAGCGACCGCCACACAGTCATAGAAGGAGAGGGAAGTCTTGGCGATCACAACGGCGCCAAACCTGAGCTCCACGCTCACGGAGACATGGTCTGCAGAAGGGGAGAGGGCCAGGGTTAAGCAGCAAGGAGGTGCACTCAGACCCAGAGCCGATATCCTGAGCCCTTGAATGGGGAAGAGGACCCGGGGTGAGGGAATACAGTCCAAGGGCACAGAATGGAGGCTTCAGGTGGTTGGGGAGTGGGAGGACTCAGAGAAAGGCATTCATTCATGGCTCTTTGCCTGGATTCACACCTTAACCCCACCGCATCCCCTGGAGCAGGGGCTGGCCTCCCCCAAGGCTGGCCCATTCTCTCACCCACCGGCTCCTCTTGGCAGCACTGGGGCCTCATTAGGGTCTGGGGAGGGGCACATCACACCAGAACCAGTCAGCAGGGCAGGACTCTGATGTTCCCCAAAGTGGCAGGAATATGACTCCCCTGGCCACAGGGGTGGCAGGTCTGGCACTGATAGGAAAACCTGCCAAGAGAGCCAAGGACAGACACACTGTTGGGGCTAGTGGGCAGCAGACCAGGGCTCACATTTATGGGGCACCCAATGTGGACAGGCACCAGCAGTTAACAGACCTCAGGCCTCCCCAAACACCCTCTGGCCTGAGTTAGAAATACATGGGCAAACCGAGCTCCTAAAAGAAGTGACTTGTGTGAGGCCATATGGTATCTGACATGTCTGACACCAGGATCTAAGATCTCTACGCAGACCTTGATGCCCAGAGCCCTCCCCACCAGGGCCCTCCCTATCTGATCATTCACCTCCCTCGTTTCGTCTCGGCTGATGTTGGCAGGACTCATGGCTGCCACTCGCAGACAGCCCAGCTCAGACTGGAAGCTCCATAGCCACTGCTCTGGGCCCTGGCCCCTTGAGCACTCAGAACTGCGACTGCACCTGAGCAAGAATGACCAGTGTGACCATCTGTGACCCTCACAGGCCACTGGGAGTTCATAGGGTAGGGACTCCTACAATCTGGAGGACCTGGGCAGGGCCCTAGAGTGGGTATGATACAGGTTCCTGTGTCTGCCCTGGCAGGGCACTGATGCCCAGTGCAGAGGATGGGGGTGGGGAATCAGGGTGTCTGGGGGTCAGGGGTTGAGAGTCAAGCACTAAGGTTCAGGAATTCTGGACAGGACAATTATGCAGGAGCATTGTGGGCTTGAGGCTGGGACTGGGATGGGGTCAGGAATCTGACCTGCCAAGGAGCACACACCACCCACAGTATGGGTCCCTGTGAGCAAGGCAAGATGCACAGTCCAGGTGCTGAGCACAGGAAGCCACGGGAACCTTCAGAAGCTGTGACAGCAAAGAGGACCTGAGGCCAGCAATCCAAACACCAGTGGCTCACCCACAAATGGGTCTCTGGCCCCACCCAGAGGCCCCTCCCAGCAGCCATGCCCTTGTTTATGCCTGGCACTCACTGTGCTCTGGGTCATGACATACAGGTGCTCAAAGTTCCCATCAAAGGTAAGGTCTCTGCTAACTGCAGACCCCTGATGGATGCTCTGTGTGGAGTACGAGTGGCCATCGCTCCCTGGGCCCAAGTAGACCTGGGATCAGAGACCACAGGGTCTGGGATCCAAGTCCATGGGCAGAGGCCCAAAGCCCTCCCCTCCTCCACCCAATCGAAGTAATTTACAGACAGAATTTCCTCCTGGGCAGTCATACCAACCAGCCTAGCGGGGATGGAGGAAAATCACAGGTAAACACCACCCAGTCCTGGGAGAGCAGCTCAGGTCATCTCTCCTGGCCCAGGGGTCACAGGGATAGCTTAAACCAGGCTGGGTCCCCAGCAACCTGTTCCCTCCAGACTCTGGGACAGGGGCCAGTACTTCCTGTGGGCTCACCCTGTGCAGCTGCCCTTGACTATCACCCAGGAAAGCAATGGTGTGTCCATCTTCCACGGTGACTGCCACAGCTGTTAGCTGAATCCCTGGCCACTCCAGAACTGGTGTGGCTTCCAGTGGGACCCGGCTCGCCATGGGGCTGGGCGTATGGTCTGAGCCACAGGGATAAGCATCCAGGGTGTCCTATAGGCAGCAAGAAGCATCAGGAAGGCCCTCCCTGGATAACCTCCTTGGCCACATCCTCCCTGGCCAACCTCATTCCCTCCCGCAGCTGCTCTGGTAGCTCTCCCTATACAACAGTGTCTTCTCTGCTGGCCCTCCTGGGACAACCCCATCCCTGTCCCCAGTCTCTCTGGGCCCTCCCTAACAACCCTTCCCTGGACAATATCCCCCCAGGTACATCCTTAGCCCTATCGCAGTGGACTGATCTCCAGTTCTGCTCTAGTCCTTGGGCAGTTTCCAGTGGCTCCTTCTCCCTCTTTTGATCCCCACCACTGCCTGTGGCCCCACCTTCTCCCATCCCTGGCCTGGGAGTGCTTCCTCCAGTTTCTGTGGTCACCTTGCTCCTGGACCACTTCTCCAAAACCTCTCACAGCCTGCTTTTCTGCTCCAAGTCCACTCACCGGGGCCCTCTCCTGCCTCTCACTGACTCAACCCTGTGTGCAGCTTCTTCCCTTTTTTATCCATCCTGAGGCTACAGCTCATCAATCCCGACCTCACCTTCCTCTCCTGCTCAAGAGCCAAAGGTCTCATTCCATTATAGGTCCCTGTCCCTACCCAAGAACCCCCAAACATCCTCCCAATCCACCTACACTAGGGCCACCCCTCCAGCATCCTAGTCCAAGCCCATCTAGACACTGTACCACTGCCCAGGAAACACAGGAAGCACTTAATATCTGCTGATCTGATCATCCTCGTGCTACTACCAGCTGCCCTCGGACACTCTGGGCAGCTCCTTGGCTGCAAATACTTGGCCAGTGGCCTCAGAGAGGGGGAAAAGCAGGGCAACACTGGAACTCACCACTGGCAGCTGTGCACAGTCAGAATTGACATCATACTCGATGTAGGCCACCTCGGTCCCATCCTCAGCACGGCCCTCCCGGGTGTAGCAGGCATCTCGCGTGCGATTAGCAAGCCGGTCCACCTCATCCAGGGGGAAGGCACAGAGGGCAGAGGCTCCAGATGCCCCAGCAGCCGCCAATGGGGGTCGGCCCACAGTGGGGGGTGCAGCCGAGGAGAAGGCTGCAAAGAGCACCTCCCCATGCGCCACCTCCCTGGACGTGGCCACAGCTGCAGCCTGGATCAGCCCGTAGCGGCCACCTTGGCAGGCCAGAGGCAACTCCACATAGGAATAGTAGTGCTGGTCCCGGAGGCACACTCGAGACACATAGGCACGAAAGGCTCTAGACTGAGCCTGCAGGTCCCGCCGCAGGAACAGGAAGTAGGCGCTGGCCCCACGTGCAAAGGCACTCACGAAGTGGTGGCTGTACTCAGAGAGGCGGCCCACTGCCAGCTTGGCTGTCTCCTCATAGGAGAAGGCAGCTTGGGGGTCCGGCGGCCACAGGGCCCGGGTTGTGATGGGTGGAATGCCACCCCCCACACCCCTGCTGGTGTATCCTCGCCCCACAAACAGGAGGGGCTCCCCTGCCAAGCCCTGGGCTACCAGCCCCACCGTGCTGACCGCAGGATCATTGGCAGCCACATACTGGGTGTCCCCAGGCCGCTCTGGCCGCAGCAGCAGCTGCTCAAGCTGCCCCAGGCGCCGCTGCTCACAGACCCCCTGGTGCACGCTCCCGCACACCACCAGGGCCCCTGGGCTCACCAGGAGCAGCTGGTTCGGGTTGTTGGTAGGCTGGGCCTGGGGGCACTCATCAGGCATCACAGGTGGCAGGCAGTCCCTGCTGTCTAGCACAGGGCCGGTGGACACTGAGGCCTCCAGCTGCAGCCCAGGGCTCAGCTGGAACAGGAAGTTGGTGGCCCCCAGGTAGAGGGTGCCTGAGGTGGGGTCTCTTGCCAGGTGCTGCAGATACGTGCCATTGGGAGTGAAAGCAGCTGGTGGAAGGGGCTGGAGGGTGAGGACCCACCCAGCCCAGAGAGCCTGGAGAAGAGCTGGGCCCAGGGCAGGCATGGTCACCTGGCAGGGAGACAAGTCGAGAGAGTGGGGCTCATGTGGCCGCCAGAGCACCCTGGGGCCACTGGTAAGGGATAGGACTGTGGCATTGCCAAGATGCCCCTCCTAACCTAGGGGGTGAGCAGAGGAGGACCAGGCTTCTTAGACAGGCACTATGTCCAGGATGACCTCAGGACCACACACTAGAACGAGGTCAGAAATAGGAGATACTTCCTAGACAACACTGCCCATTCTTTGCAGGCACGATTCTCTAAGGAGACCTGTACCCCACTCACCATCCCCCCCCAGATCAGAGGGTGAGGGGCTGGAGAGGCCATGCCCAGGAAGCAGGGTCTGGATGGGGCAGGAGAGCAGGTGATGGGAAGGAGGGGCCCAGACCCCAAGAAAGGAGAGGCTCTACATGGATGAGGGTTTCCCAGGCAGAAGGAGGAAGGAGAGGGAGGTCTCCTGAGCCAGCAGAATGTTAGAGCAAGACAAGAGTTGGGGGCAGGGCCTTTCAGGCCAGGAATCCAGAAGGGTAATAACCACAGAACCAAGAGGCCTGAGAGATGTGAGGAGGCTCCAGCTCGGAGGGGTGGGGCCTGAAGGGCTGCACCCCACCTCCGAGAGCCCTCAGAATAGGTAGGAGTCATGCTGTTCCTAGATATCTAGTGTGAGGTCAGGCTCACCTGGCAGGGCCGGCTGGATCAGGAGACAACAGCATGACCCGTGTGGGAGTCACCTAGAAGAGGGGAAAGCCGAGTGTGAAGCTGGGGCCTGGGCTGCAGGCACATGGAAGCCCTGGGCTCCCCACTGGGGAGGCAGCACAGAAGCACCCCCTCCCCACCGCCCAGCCTGCTGGTGGAGCTGGGCCCAGCCTGGCCCCTGGCCACCAAACACATTCCACAGAGGACGCCTCCTCGGAGCCCACACGAGGAGGGGGAGGGCGGCAGAGCCAGGCACCCGAGGGGCCTGGGAAAGGTCAGCTAGGAAGGAGCCCCACGGCTGGCAGGGTCCAGCCAGGCCCCCAGCATGGCCCTCTCCCTGTGAGGTCCCTCTCTCTGCTCAAACTTCACCTTGTAAAGGAACCCAGGTATACACCCTCTACACGGCCAGGGGCTGTCCCAGCCCAAAGGGCTACCAGCGCTTCAGCAGACAGGCACTCGCACAGCAAGATGCATACACACCACCCACCCTGCATGTGTACGCCTACAACACACACACACACACACACACACACAGAGATGCAGATGCCATCTATACACACAGCACAGTGACACACACAGACACAGCCACCCATGTTCAAACACCACATGAAGACACATCCATATCGACACACAGGAACACACACACGTCACACTCACCTGAGACATTCAGACCACCACTCACATTTAGACACACACACACATTCATGCACACTCCCCTCGTTCGAGAGTACTTAGTTGGAGCCCTACATATAGAGAGCTGTAGAAGCTAGGCCATCTCTTGCTATTTCCTCTCCTGCACTTCAGAGTAGTGCCAGGACCCAAGATGTGGGCTAAGTGGAGTGTGTCCTGGAGGAAGGTGCCATGCCTGGCTGTTCCCAGGCCCATCACCAGGACCTCCCCAGACTTTGGGTGCCTGCTGTCTACACAGACCCCTTCTTGGGCCCCAGCTGAGGCTCCTGAGTCCCTGAAGCAAGAAACTATGGCAACACCACCTTCCCCAGTGGTCCCCAGCCAAGAGCACCAAGGTTGGTGAAGTGCTGGGACAGACAATGCATCTCAGACTGGGAGACACTTCCCCTACTTGCCTGTGCCCAGGCCACGTTGCCCAGCCCCTCCCATCACCCAGCTGCCAAGCTGCCTGCGCAAAATATCAAGCGCTTGCTTCTCCCAGGTCGGCTCATCCTAGCTGAGGCCTGAGCAGCGTACTCCTGAGGCTGCCCCAAAGTGAACAGGGCTGGGCACAAGGCTCAGGGGAGGGTCCAGCAGCCTGGTGGAAGCTGGGACACTGTGGCCACAGCCCGGTGGGAGCAGGGGGGCCGTGGTCACAGCCTGGCTGGGCACTGCTCCCGAAATAGCTTGGGGGTTTCCATTTTTAGTGTGCAGAAAACAGGGCAGCTCTATGGGAGCAGGAACAAGGCTGCCTCTGTTTGCCACCCAAGGGGGCGGGGGGGAAGGGGGCAGCAGGGAAAGTCTTGAACCCGGCCAGGATCCCAGGACTGTGGCAAGACCAGGCTGCCCAGGAGCCCCCCACCTAGTTTCCAAGGGATGAGGAAAGAAAGTTTCTTCCCATGGGAAGACAGAGTCCACCTGAGGATGGGCAGAGGTCATCTCTTGCACGGGGCTACTGTTCAATTCTCCTGCCACCGCATGCCAGGGATGGGCCTTGGGCACAGGGTCCCATAGTTAGACCAATACTCACTCCTACATGTTTACAAATATTTGCTCAGAGCCTACTGCATGCCAAAGTTCTCCAGCCCTCAAGGGGCAGCAACAAAACCACTCCCCATATGTGATATCAAAACTGGATTGATGGATGACAGAGCCTTGGGAGATGAAAAAATAGTAATAATAATAATTAATTTAAAAAAAAAAAAAAAACACTGGATGAGGAGACAACAGGAAGAAATGGGTGGGATCAGAACAGCTCCTGGCCAGGCCACCGAGGAGATCTGCCGCTGACCCACTCCAGGGAAAGTGGTCAGGCTTCTGCAATCAGTCTCCCTGTGAATCAGGACCTAGCACCCCTTGCCCCTCCACACATACCATGGGTAGCTGAAGGAGGAGAGAAAGAAGAGCAGTGCGTTTTTCTCTTCCATTTCAGGCACATGGATTTCACTTTATCTCTGCCACAGGCCACTGAGCAGCTCCCAGCCCCTCCAATCTAGCCTCCCAACTCCCAACTTCTTGGGGCTTTACTTGAGTAGAATTGGAGTACACCCCTCCCCCAAAAGCCTCTGGGGCACACCAGAGCAGGAGGGATATCCAGTCCACACCTCTCCCACCCGATCCATGCCAGTGCTCCCCCACAAATGCCCTTCGTTCCTGCCAGCCTGAACTGCAGGCTGCCTCGCTCCTCCAGCTGCCGCACAGGCTCTTGCCGCTGCCTGGAATGCCCACTCCCTCGCTATCTCATTAACTCCTACACCAACCATCTTCTAACTGGGGAGCCTCCCCTGTCCTCCCAGGCTTCTGAGGAGGCCACTGCATGCAGTGGACAGAATGGACACACCTAGCCAACACTCTGACAGGCACGGCTGCTTGGCCTCAGGCTCTCCGAGCCTCAGATTTCCTAGCTGTACAATGGGAAGAAGGATTGCTCTGACCAGTAAACATGATACAGCATGTGCCTGGCATTAGTGATGCCAGCCAGGGTCACTTTTCTCCCAGTTCCACCCTCCTACTCTGGACTTGAAGCTCCTTGAAGGCAGGGAGTATGCTTTCGATTCAGAGGCCCCGGCAACTTGCACAGACTTCAGCACAGACCAGATGCTCCCTGCATGGTGAACGTAACCCCATTTCACAGCCAAGGAAACCCAACAAATAGGGGAGATAGAAGGCCCACAATCCCTCCAAGCCACTTGGTCTCTCAAAGGGAAGACGTTGGCCCCACTTTTGTTAATGACCAGGCCAGGGCAGACTGAAAAGGCTGATCTAGAACCAGACCTCACATCCCCAACTTACACAGCCTGGATCTCCTGCCCACTCCCAACATCTGAGGCCCTGTTCAGGCTCACAGCCAAAGCCTAATTCTGCCTGTGCCCAGGCCTGCCTGGAGTCTCTTCTGGGCCCACCCTACTCTGAACCTTTTCAGGGGGCCCAAGACTGCCCAACTTTTGTCTGCAGAGCAAGCACCTCCCGGACCCCCGTGGAGCTGTCCTCGACAACAAAAGGGGCTCACAAACCCCGCCATTCCGCACCTGCAGAGGGGCCATAGGACAGCCCACATTTGCCTTGCTTTCCAATTAGTGGGAAGCCAGCCTTCCCGTTTCACCCTCCTGCTCAGCTTCCAGGGTCCACTACAGAGGTGAGTTATTCATTGACAGTGCAGCAGTGCCCACTGCTCGCCCTGTTTTCTGTGTGTTGAGGAGGGGTGGGGAGATCCACCATTTACCAGGCACCTGCGATGACCCCAGGCGCTGATCGATCACCCACTGAATATGTCTGTGTGTGGAGAGGAGGGCCCCCGCTCTGGGGGTCAGCAGGCTCGAGGTCCGCCTTTGTCAGTCCCACCGGGAGCAGCCAGAAAGGGCTGTTACTACTGAGGGGAAGCCCCGACCTCCCCACTCGGCTCGTCCTTGACCCTCCCCAACCCCCAGACCCCGAGGCGAGGACCCCATCAGTGGCCCTGGGAGGGCGGGGAAGGGG
>NW_012102254.1:1882661-1902059 GCF_000951045.1 Mandrillus leucophaeus | reverse complement strand
CACCTGCCCGACCCGTTCTCCTGCCAGCGCCCGGCCTCGCCCCGCGCCCGGAGCTCCTTACCCGGCTCCGGTGGTCATCCTCCCCAACTTTCTTTACCTGAACTCCGAAGCGCCTTGTTTCTCCCCTGCGCACCTGGCCCTGCCCACCTCCCCTGCTCCCAGTACTCCCCAACAGCCAATCCCTCCTTCCGGCCCCACCTCTGGCTGTTTGAGAACATGGGCTTTGGACCTGGGCTTGCGCCATCAACTAAGCCATGTAACCTGACACCAACCCCCCCAGCCTATTTGCTCACCAGCAAGTGGGGGTGATACCACCTCTAGCGGGGCTGTGAAGGCAGGGCACCTGGGCTGCAGAGGCGCACAAGCAAGGGCTCACTTCCTTCCTTTCTTCCCAGCCCAGGACCCAGACCTGGACCCACTCCAAGCTGAGAAGCATTGAGCAAGTCTGGGCTCTCTCACTGGCAAACACCTGGGCCTTCTGCGGGAGGAAACACTGGCAGAAGGGTTCTCTCCTGGGGACCATTTGTCCCCTGTGCAGGGCCATTCACACCCTAGCACGCCCACGGCTAACTCAGGAGCCAGAATCTGGCCCATCCGATTAGGACTTTTGGAGGACTTTGGCTAAAAGCCATTGGCACAGCTTCCTGGGAGGCAAAAATGTCACACGCATCATCTGAAAGCCTCCAAGGCCTCCACAGGCTAGGTGAACCTCAGTCAAGAGATTCAGGTCATCCACACTGGCTACTGCCCTAGAGCTACAGACACCCTCTTCCCACCTCCCGCCAGCTATCAAGGGGTCTCCCGTCAGGTCACCCCTTTTCCTCCACTCCCACTTCCAGCATCTGAGTCCAGGTGCTTAGCACCTTTTCTGCAGCAGCATAGCAATCCCTCCCTGGATCCCTCACCCTTAGCCTCTCACCTCAGACTGCCAACTGGTACCCCGGGCCTCTGACTTCATGCTGCGCAACTCCCCCACACTCATCACCACCCCAGCCAGGACAGTCTGCCCCAGTCCCTCACCCACTTTGGCTTTCCTGCCTATGTAGCTTGCAGGAGCCCCCTTCACATGCACAGAATCCCTCCCTCCCCAAATCGATTCATCCAAGCACACACCCTTCAGGACCTATCTCACCTCAGAGGAAACTGGGTCTTCCAAACCCCACAACCCCCTTCATCTGTACACAGATACGATACCTACTGCCCTATGAGGAATGTGAACACTCTAAGCGCAGGGTCTTTGCATCCCATGCCATTCTGGGGAGCCATTACTCGCCAAGGATAGAGTGACTGAGGGACCAGGTGCTGAGAACCTGAGGTGGGGGGCATTTGGGCCATACTCACTGCCCAAGACTGAACACAGGCTCCAAGAAGAAAGTATGCCTTATGGGAAACACTCCTGGCTCCACAGGCTCTGACACCTCTGCATAGACACCAGTGAACAAGCCCCCACCTGCAGCCCCTGCATACAGCTACCCTGTGCTCTCAAAGGGGAGTGGGTTCTCTGGAACGTGCCTGACTTCCAATACTCCAACACCAGGACTGAATACCAGCCCAAAGCTCCTGTTTACTCAGGGCACACAAGGCCACCCATGGCCATTTAGTCCAGGAGGTCATGGGTCACTGTTCCCCTCTGAAAAGAGATCATACACATGCCCCCACTGCACCTCCCACCCGTGGGAGACCCCCCTTCCCTATCACTGCCTCTCCATGCACACTCCTGGTGTCCTGAGCTCTGCCTATGCCTGTGGAAGATTTCCCCGGGCTGTGTGGAGGTGCACCCAGCCCCAGTGGCACACCAGTGCTGCCCAAAGCACTCTCTATACCAGGGATCCAGATTGGCCACCAATTCCTATACTTATGTCCCCAGCAACATTTATCAACCATTCCCCCAGTCTTTCTTCCCTGCTTTCCTCTGATCACTCCTCCAGTACTAGAACCAGGAAGTTCTCCCCCACATGGTAGAGAAAGTGATCCAGGAGATGGGAAGTAACCGTGGTCACCAATGAGTAGGCAGCTGGCTAGGTTCCACTCGCTGGAACTCCCAGGCCATCTGACATCGGACAGTCAGGTAAGTGGAGGGCAGGCCAGGAAATTCAAAATGAAAATCTAGGCCTCAGGATTGCATCTATAACAGTTCAGAAAAGAGGACAGACAGGAGATGAGAGAGGAACTAAAGGGGGTGACTACCCCAACTCCAGGCCCAACCTTCAAGTCTTGGATCTTGATTCTCAATGAAAAAAACTCAGTCTGATTGTTTTAAATAATAAAACTCAGGATATTTTAATTGGACATTAGCACAAAGTTTTGATAATTAATGTAAATGAACCTTGTCTGCAAAGTGAAGTGTGCCTGCTGGTGAGTGACACAGATGCTGCTCCTTCAGATTGAGGTTATACACGCCCCCAAAGGCTCACTTCATTGCCACAAGTCTCTAACTAAATCCACATTTACAGCTATTGCCTCAGACCCTCTGGAGGAGGGGCCAGGGGTTAGCTGGCTCTGAATAGCATGTAGAGCACAGGTAGTGTGGCCACAAATGTCACACAGGTGACCAGGGTGCTGTAGATGGTGTTCCTGTTGACTTGGGCTTCTAGTCTCTGCTCCGTGTCCGACAGTGCCAAGATCATACTCCCCTGCTCTAGCAAGGAGCTGGGCATAGCCCCGTCTGCTGGTTCCACCAGGCCTGGGTGTGCTGCAGCCTTTACAAGCTGAACCACCCCAGCCATTTGGCTACAAGTCTTTTCTAGGCCATCAAGCTGCTCTCGTAAGCCTTCTAGACATGAATGGACTTGCCTGGAATGACTGAACTGCTCTTTCAAGGCAGCTGAAAGGACGTCTACATCTCTGTCTCTGGTAGGGGGAGTACCTGCCTGTGACCCAGAGCCCTGCCCCGGCCCAACAGCATGTACCAGGCCTCTCAAGTCCACCATGAGATTGTGGAGGTCCCTCTGCTGGAGGGAGTAGCTAGACGCCTGTTCTCGAATGGCCTCCTGGAGACTCACAGGCCCCTTCTGTGCCTCCAGGAGTAAGGCCTTCAGCTCCTGTAGCCGGACACGGTTCACATAGGTGGAGCCAGCCACACCAATCAGGGCCCCCAGGACTGAGCCAATGAGGGACCAGTTCTTGGTCCTCTCCGCCCTTGTGCGCTCCTTCTCATGACTTTCCCGCACAGCTGCAGAGAAGAGGGAGAATTTCTCGCGCTCAGAGTCTTCTGCACGCAGATAGGCTGTGCGAAGTCTCTTCTCCTCCTGCAGAAGCAAAGCCATGTTACTGGGTTACATGGGGACAAGGTGGCCCTGCAGCTACAGCCACCAACAGATGGCTCACTACCTTGTGCCTGGCAGAGTACATGTTCCACAGACCCCTGCTGAATGAATGAAGGTAGCACGAACCCGGCTGGGTCAGAGGGGCAAAGGAATTGGGAGTGAGCAAAGTGAGTTACATGATCGTCCCACCTGAGCAGTCCTGGGTTTGACCAGAGGTGTACTTATGTCTACACGAAGGGAAGTGTCCAGCACTTCCTGGGCCAGCCCCTCCATGGTTCTCCTTCCTCAGCATTCTAGGTCCCAGGCTACACTGCTCTGAACAGTTGGCCCCTGTACTCCAGAAGAAAGTAGATGGACAGGCTCTGGAAGCTTGGGGTTCTGTCCCTCCATAGGAGCTTCTGGTTCACCTCTGTACCAGGCCTCTGATTAAGGACCAGTCAGGGTTCCCATTTGGCCCCTCCATGATCTGCCAGGCTAGGGTCACTGTCCAGGTGTGAAAGGATTGCCTCCTGAGGTGCCTACCTGCAGCATCCTGTGCTCGAGAGTAGCCAGTTCCAAGTACTGACTGTCCTCCCTGGAGACACGGTCCAAGCGGTCCCTCACCTCCTTCAGCTTGGCCTGGTGAACTTCCAAGTCCTCCCGAGCCTCTCGGACAAGCCCTCGAGCCACCATGAACACTTTCTCAGCCTGCAAAGAGAAAACCGGAGGCCATCTGCACCTTCTCTCCACACCCACACAGGCTCAGCTGCATTCCCAGCGAGGCTGTGGCTAAGAAGAGGTCACTGGGGTGTGAGCTGCAAAGGCTGGAAACGGAATTCCTTAGACACTAATCCTGGCTCACCCAGTGGTGTTCAAAGTGCAGCCTTGGGCCACACCCATCAGAATCACGAGATTCAGCCATTCAAGCAGAAATAACATGCCCCTGAAAAAACTTGAAAACAGCTAACAATGCACACAATTTGTGTCCATCAAACCTGTGTTGGTAGGCTTGTGTTGGTAGGCTGTTTCCCATGTGTTGCCTTATATATGCCTCATAACAATGCCATGAAAGGCACTGCTGCAGCCTACAGTTTATAGACCTGGAAACACCAGCTCAGCCAAGCTCAAAATCTCCAAGGAAAGAAATGGCACTGTTTGTCTCAAAGCCCCCGATGAACCCCAGGTTCTTCCCACCTTGCTACACTACTCCATGCCTAAGCAGGAGTGGGAACAAAGATGACAGAATGCTTTTCTGCCACCACAAAGGACTTGACAACCACAGCTCGCTCTTTCCACTCACAGTGTGACATTTCCTACTGCCCTCTACCTTCGCAAAAGATGTTGTAATTACACACAGTAACAGTACTGCAGCAAGCCCCAGGTAACTTTCACCATCAATCCCCAAACAGTCCACAAAGGAAGTATTTGCTGGCCTCACAGACTGGATGTTAGTGGCCAGGGACTTATTAGTACACAGTAACTGTTTTTAGAGAAAGTAGGTGGCACAGTTACATGGAGACCTTCACCCCAGAAGCATCAAGCCCAGGTTTCCACATGAGAAATGAGGCCAAACACAAGTCTGGATGTGGCTACCCAGCACCACGTGACTGGTTTGGCACATTTCCCAAGTCAGAGGGCAGGGCCAGCCACCCCAGCTCCCCTCCTCACCTCTGTCACCTTTCCCTGGGCCTCTCGAACCTCATTGAGTCCAACAAACTCTTCATATCTATCCCACCAAGTCTTGGCTGTGGAGGTTGCTCGTTGCTGAATGCTGTGCCCCAGGGCTCTTCCCAGTGCTGGGAGGCGGTGATGCAGCCCGAGGGCCACTTCCTCAGGTCTTTTCTCTCTGGGTTGGCTTGGGCCTGGGCTGCAGAGAGTCCTGGTCATAAAGAGGTCCCTTCCAAGGAGGCCCCTCCGGACCAGTATGCGGGGCACACCCACGATGTGCTGCGTGGCAAAGCCAGGGCTGCGCCCCGCCATCAGGAGATCTGTGAGGGGGACGCCAGACAGGTCAGCTCACAGCTGAGAAAGGCTGGACATAAGTCCGTTCTGAGGCCTAGGGACAGTTCTGAACAGACTAATCCCACTAAAATCATCTAAACTGAGCACCACCCTGTTGGGCCCAGAGACTGCGGCCCCTGTGGCAAGAGGATGGTCAGGCTCTCCTCTGGGTGCTCTTGGGCAATGGAACGCAGTTGGGGAAGAGCCTCTAGGATACCATTCCTTCCAGTGCCTGCCACCATGCCACACAAAGCGGACCCTTCCCTGCTACCCACTTCCCTACATCCCCCAGGTCTCTCTGCTGTGACTTGAATGAGAATCCTGATGTCCAGGTTTCTGATATCAAAGACAGTTTTGAAACCAGAGTTGTATACATGCTGACAAAGCCCCACAAAGATGCATAAATACTCCCTGCAATGTTGTAGAACTCAGGGGAATTCAGGAAGACTAAGATCCAGGATCATTTCCGTTAAACAGCCTCAAAACCAACTCCCCAGACTCTCTAAGGACTGCCTCAGCACAAGGGAAGCAGAGTTTCAATTCTGTGCAAGGGCCTAAGGACGCAGGCCATTTGTGACCCAAGACAGAAAACTCTTAGCTCTCCTCTAAGACAATTCCAAGGGCAAAACAAAACAAAACTGTTTTTGCCACAGAGGACTTTTCTTAGGTTCACGCCATCCGTCTTCGCCCCCAGACTTTCCAGGCCACCAACTCTCAGTCTCACACTTCTTGACTTCCATAAGCTTTCTCTTTCCTCTCCAACCTGCCATTGCTCAACGGGTTAGGTTTCTCTCATCTTTCCCTCTTCCATCTTGCTTTGATATTTGGGCCTGCTTCTCATTACCTGAACAGCAGGGAGTCTCCTGTTATCCAGAATCAGGCCTCACCTGAGCCCAAGAGTGCCAGTGACTCTGAGGACCACAAAGAGGTGGCCAGGTGACCCGTTTTCTCAGAAAAAGCTGAGCCAACAGCACCCTCCTCTGGCCAAACCACACCTCAAAGTCCCTAAGCGCTGATCCTGGCTGTGAGAGCGACACCTGGTGGCCAACAGACGAGGCCAGAGAGAGAAAAGCAGAGGGAGCTGCAGACAGGAAGAAACTGAAGGAGCTCCAGATACAGAATAGAAAGGGGCTTCCTGATGGAAGGTGATGTGAGACAGAGGCCCCCCACAGCACCCTAGCCTCCTCTCCATCATGCTGTGCTAAGAGCTGTCTTTGGAGAAGCTCAGGGGCTTTGAAAACACAGCTGGTAGGGTAGAAACATGTCTTCTGGGCAAAGTGGGCCTGAGCTGAGAGCCGCAGAAGGGAACATCACTGTGACAGTGGTCCCAAGCTCGTGCCACATCCAAACCCCTGGGCCCCCTTCATAAGGCTGGGTTCCATGGCCATGAGGGTGCATACCATCCAGGCCCCAGCAGCCAGTCAGACTCCCAGGCCTCAAGGCCAGCACCCACGACGCACAGGCTGGGACTCTATAACACCCCTGCAGGTGTATCCTTCATCAAACAAAGCATGCAGTGTCCACCATGGCTGGCACCACTTTTCAACACCCTCTCTTCCCAACATCACTGCCCCTCTTGGCTTCCTCCAACCTTCTCAGCCTCCTTTCCCAGCACCGCCTCTACTAGCTGCCCACTTTTAGACCCCAGGAAGGTCACCCATTCCTGGCAGAGATGACAACTACTCTACTGTCTCTTGTGCAATCTTCGCTTTCTTCCCTCCCCTCCCCCACCCCCCCGTTCTGCATATGGCAGCCCAAGGCTCCGTAACACAAAAATCAGATTACATTCCTCTGATCAAAATCCCCCAAAAGCTCCCATTTCACCTGGCGGTGGCCAAGAAGCCCTGAGACCTCTCAGCCCTCATCCTCTTCCTTCTACTACCATACTCTGCTCCAGCCACTGTGCTGCTCTGTGCTCTGCCACCTCCTCCAGCTGGATGACTCTTCCTTCACAAGTCCACTCAGCTCACCCTGACATCTTCATCTTTGCCCAAATATCACCTCTCAGTAAGGCTTCCTTGACCACTCCCTCCCCAGCTAGCTTCTCTGCTTTATTTTTCTCCTGATGGACACATTTCCTTCTGTGTTGCCTATTCTCTCACTAGAACCTAAGCTGGGTGACAACAGAGACTTCATAAGGGAATGTGGCAATAATCCCCAAGTTGTTTCTCCACTCCAGTCCCTCCCCTCAGCCTCTCCACCACCCCACCAGCCCCCAACCCCAGGCCCCATTTCTCAGCCCCCAGGATGTCACCACTTAGATGTTTCACAGGCCCCCCAACCACCAAGGGGAAGAATGTTCCTGGCAAAGAGAAAAGGTGGAAAGTGCTTGAGGTTGCTCAAAACCTGAAAGGCAGTCAGTGCAACTGGAAAGCAAAAGCAGAGATGAATGGATGGAGAAGCTGGACAGGTGAAGCAGGGCCCTGAGGGTCAAGTTCAGAATCCTGCCCCTTCAGATCCATTCTCCCACTCTATGTAGATGGCTGTCTCCTACCAACTGCCCCTTCCTCAAGCCTCTATCATGTTCCTCATCTTCACTTCCAGCCTGATAGTCTGCTTGCTTCATTTTCCACCAAGAAAATAATTAAAAGTTGGAAGAGAACTTCCACAAACTCCCAGTCACCAGTAACTGCCCCATTTCCATCTCCTCTCTTGACCCTCAGGATAAAAAAACCCATGCTTCTAGGGAAGACCAACCTGTGTGCCCCAGGGCCCAAATCCTCTCTCTTCCTGAGACACTGCTCAGTAATTGATCTGACACCCCCACCAGCAACTGCCCCATTTCTCTGGTTCCCTTTATAACCAAACTCCTTGACAGACTGCCTGAATTCACTGTTTCTGTTCCTCTTCTCTGATTCCATCCAGCTCCCTCTGATCTGGCCTTCACCCCCTCCTCCTTCACATGCCGTTTCACTTGGTTTCCAGTGCCCACTCATCTGCCTAACCTCTGGAATATGCAGCACCCCAGCGCTCAGCACTCAGACTCCTCTCTTATCCAGTCCTGTGGTTTTAAAAATCATCTATGAAAATGGTCTAAAAAATTTATTTTGGTGAAGGCCATACAACTCTGTGAATATAATAAAACCACTGAATTGCACACATTGCATGAATTGTATGGTATGCAAGTTATACATCAATAAAGTTGTTTAAAAAAAAAAAAAAATTATACTCTTGACTCCTCCAGCCCATACCTCTCTCCACAGGGTTCTTGGCTCATTTATCAAACTTCCCAACCTGTATCTCTGCCTGAAAATCTTTTTTTTTTTTTTTTTTGAGACGGAGTCTTGCTCTGTCGCCCAGGCTGGAGTGCAGTGGCGCAATCTCGGCTCACTGCAACCTCCACCTCCCGGGTTCAAGCAATTCTCCTGCCTCAGCCTCCTGAGTAGCTGGGATTACAGGCACCCCACCATGCCCAGCTAATTTTTATATTTTTAGTAGAGACGGGGTTTCACCATGATGGTCAGGCTGGTCTCGAATCCCTGACCTCGTGATCCACCCACCTCAGCCTCCCAAAGTGCTGGGATTACAGGCAGGAGTCACCACGCTCGGCCCGTCTGCCTGAAAATCTAATGGAGATCTCATCTTCCCCTCCCAAACCTGTTTTTCCCATAGCCTTCTCCAACATGGATGACAGCAATACCAGGTTCAAGTATTCAGACCAACAACCTCGCATCACCCCTGATTCCTCATTTCTCTCCCACCTCACATCCATCTATCAGCAAATGCCACTGGCTTTCCAAATCCAGGATCCCTCCTCTTCTCACCTCTGCCACTGCTACCAAATGGTCCCAATGACCCACATCACATCTCTAGCCTGGACTATCCCAAGAGCCTCCTGACAGACGTCACCCTGCTTCTATTCCAGTCACTGCAATTTATTGTCAGCAGAGTCAATGTTCCTTTCCAAACACAGGTGGGACCATATCTCTCTGCTCAACCCCTACAACGGTTCCCCACTTCTCTCAAGGTAAAAGCCTGTCTTTTCCATGGCCTACAGGGAACCTACCCACTGGCTCTCATTCCTCTGACCTCATCTCCCACTAGTCTCCCTTTCCTCACTCCACTCCAAGCACATGGATCTTCTTGAAGTTGCTGGAGCGCACCAGGTTGTTCCCAGCTCAGGGCCTTCATGACAGCTGCTATCAGTGCTGCTTGCTCCCTCACCTTCTTCAAGTCCTGCTCAACTAGTAGCCCCTTGGGAGGTCTACACACACCCTATCAGATATGGCGATCCCACTCCCACCCTAGCACTCCTGACCCACTGTCTACACTTTATTTTTTCCATGCACCTATCACATGACCTACAATATGTATCTCATTTATTTGCTTTGGTTATAGTCTGTCTCACTCACTAGAATTTCAGCTTGGTACCTACATATAGTACATACCCAGCAAAAAATGTATTCATCTGCCTAATCTTTGGACACTGTAGCATCCCAGCACTCAGCACTGTTACTTAAAAAATTAAGAGCTTTGGCCAGGCGCGGTGGCTCACGCCTGTAATCCTAACACTTTGGGAGGCTGAGGCGGGAGGATCATGAGGTCAGGAGTTCGAGACCAGCCTGGCCAATATGGCGAAACCCCGTCTCTACCACAAATTTTCCAGGCATGGTGGCGGGCATCTGTAATCCCAGCTACTGGGGAGGCGAAACCCCATCTCTACTAAAAATACAAAAATTTTCCGGGCATGGTGGTAGGCACCTGTAATCCCAGCTACTGGGGAGGCTGAGACAGGAGAATCGCTTGAACCCAGGAAGCAGAGGTTGAAGTGAGCCAAGATCGTGCCATTGCACTCCAGCCTGGGCGACAAGAGCAAGGCTCCATCTCGGGGGGGAAAAAAAAGCTTTATTGATATATAACTTGCATACCATATAATTCACGCAATAACTTGCATACCATATAATTCACGCAATAACTTGCATACCATATAATTCACGCAATGTGTACAATTCAGTGGTTTTAGCATATTCACAGAGTTGTATGGCCATGACCAAAATAAATTTTTTAGACCATTTTCACAGATGAATAAACAGAATTCGCAAACTGCTGCACCCCTGACTATACTATAAAACAAACTCCTTACAGGGGTCTTCAAAGCTATAGGACCATGTGATATAACTCCCTCCCACTTCTGCCATCTCCCAGCCTACTCTACCTCCACCCAAGCTGTGCTTTCCTCGGTTCCAGGAACGCGCCGAGCTTCAAGGCCTTTGCACATGCACATGCCCTGCTGTGTACCTGAAGTGCTCTTCCCGCGCACGGCCACAGGCCTGGGGGGCCTTCCGATTAAGTACCCCTCCTACGGTTCCGGATTCTACCCTGGCAGGACGACCCTAGTTCCTCGTACCTGGCGCGGCCTGACCTAGCGTCTGCCACTCAGTTGACCTCTGACCTGTTAGTCCCCGCCCCTGGAGCGCCGTATCCGGTAGCGAGAGTTCAACTTCCTGACTAGGAGCCAATCAGGGGGGCCGCCTCGCTGTCTACGACAGAGGGTGGGGGAAGACGCGCCGTTTCCGGTGGCAGGGTCTGGGGAAAGGCGGCAGGCGCGATGTCCGGCCGCGAAGGTAAGTGTTGCGGGACGGGGAGGACTGTGAGGACTGTGGGGACGGCGGGGCGGGGACCGGGCGGCAGGGGCAGGCCGAACGTGTTCGTGTCGCCCACAGGTGGCAAGAAGAAGCCACTGAAACAGCCTAAGAAGCAGGCCAAGGAGATGGACGAGGTGAGGGCGGGCGCGGAGACACGGGCGGGTGCGGAGGGCCTGGGAAACAGGCCTGAGTTGAACCCCCTTTGCCTCTCCCCAGGAAGATAAGGCTTTCAAGCAGAAACAAAAAGAGGAGCAGAAGAAACTCGAGGAGCTAAAAGCGAAGGCCGCGGGGAAGGGGCCCTTGGGTAAGTGGGGGCTGAATGTAGCTCAAGCTGGCCAAACGCTATGAGCGTCTGTTGGGATGAGGGCGCGGACATGCGTTTTTCCTGCCTACTGAACTGCGAGGTCTCGTTTTCCGACGTCCGCTGTAGCGGATGGTCTTTAGCCAGTCTCGGATTTGCAGCAGCAGTAAGGGCCGGGAGCTGGAAACGAAGTCTCCTGCCTCCCAGGCAGTCTAGACTTCCATTCCTTAGGGAATGCAGAAACGGAAACATTGAAATGTATTTACCTCAGACGCAGATTCATACAGTTAAGTTTCTCAGTGTCTTCCGCAATCTCTTGCCCCAAATTCGTATTTTACTGCCTTCTTAGTGTTTGAACGTTATTTGACTTCGAAGTTTTTCTGTGTGTTTTTTGTTTTGTTTTGTTTTTTTGAGACAGAGGCTCACTCTGTCTCCCAGGTTGGAATGCAACGGCGCGATCGCGGCTCACTGCAGCCTCCGCCTTCCTGGTTCAAGCGATTCTCCTACCTCATCCTCCCAAGTAGCTGGGCGTACAGGCGGCTGCCACCACGTCTGGCTAATTTTTCTTTTTTTTTTTTTTTTTTTTTTGAGACGGAGTTCGGCTAATTTTTGTACTTTTAGTAGAGAGAGGGGTTCACCATCTTGGCCAGGCTGGTCTTGAACTCCTGACCTCGTGATCCACCCGCCTCGGCCTCCCAAATGCTGGGATTGCAGGCGTGAACCACCGCGCCTAATTTT
The DNA here is from genome assembly GCF_000951045.1 of Mandrillus leucophaeus. NCBI lineage: Eukaryota > Metazoa > Chordata > Mammalia > Primates > Cercopithecidae > Mandrillus > Mandrillus leucophaeus. The sequence continues at coordinate 1,890,189 of NW_012102254.1, read as the reverse complement.
TTTCGTATTTATTGTAGAGACGGAGTTTCACCATGTTGGCCAAGCTGGTCTCAACTCCTGACCTCAGGTGATCCACCCGCCTGGGCCTCCCAAAGTCCTCGGATTACAAACCTGAGCCAAAGCGCCCGGCCACCCTTTTTTTTTTTTTTGTACTCATATTATCTCTATGCTTTTGCTTTCTGAGTCTTTCTACTTCTGGGTGTGCCTAGACTAAAAGATAAAGTCCAGGCTCTTCAGTGTGCTGTTGCTCCATATGCTTTTCTAACTGAATCCTCCACCTTTTTACATCTTTTATGTAGGAGGAATTCATTACATTTCAAAAGATTTTTCAGGCCCAGCAGTTCTAGTACTTTATGTGCATCTTAAGCATTATTTTACATTCATCCAACTAGTGATTATTTTCTCCACAGTTGTTTATGCCCTATTTGAGCACTGTGAGCCACACTAGGCATGATGGAGACAAGGATGGTGGGAGTGTCATCCGGGGCTTCTCAAGACCTCTCTCCCAGTGGGTTTGATCCATTATTCTTTACCTACCCAGCACTGAGATTCTAGTTCTTGAGATTCCTTTTCAGAATGGTGTAAGGGGCCAGGCACAGTGGCTGACGACCATAATCCTAGTGCTTTGGGAGGCCTAAGCAGGAAGATTGTTTAAGGCTAGGAGTTCACAGCATCAAAGGGAGACCCTGTCTACAGAAAAATTTTAAAATTAGCTGAGCGTGGTGGTGGTGGCTCATTTCCTGTAATCCCAGCTATTTAAAAGGCTGAGGCAGCCTCATTTAAGTACAGGAGTTAAAGGTAAGAGGATTATTTGAGCACAGGAGTTCAGGCTGCAGTGAGCTGGGATCACGCCACTGTATTCCAGCCTGGGAGACAGAGTGAGATCCTATCTCAAAAAAAAAAAAAAGGTATCTTGCACCCTTTTTTAATCTGTGATTGTGTATAGGGAAAAGATCAGTCCTTAGTGTAACTCTATGCTAGTTGTTTGTCATTGAGCATCATCTAATATTTTTTTTTTAAGGTTTATTTTGTCAGGCCCCTTTGGATCTTCTTTCCTGTATTAAGCATATATAACCCTACACTGTTTCTTTTTTTTTTTTTTTTTTTTTAAGATGGAGTCTCACTCTGTCACCCAGGCTGGAGTGCAGTGGCACGATCTCAGCTCACTGCAACCTCCGCCTCCTGGGTTCAAGTGATTCTCCTGCCTCAGCCTCCTGAGTAGCTGGGATTACAGGTGCACACCGCCATTCCTGGCTAATTTTTGTATTTTTAGTAGAGACAGGGTTTCACCATGTTGGCCAGGATGGTCTCGATCTCCTGACCTTGTGATCTGCCCGCCTCAGCCTCCTAAAGTGCTGGGATTACAGGCGTGAGCCACCGCGCCTGGCCCAATCCTACACTGTTTCTTAAATCGCCTACTGGGTTCCACATATATGATGATTTGTAAATTAGTAGAGTATACCAGGTGCCAGGATCATAATATGGAAGGCAGTATAACGTGGCAGTTAAGAATGTGGACTTTGAAGTCAGACAACTCAGGTTGGAATCCTGGCTTGTCACATACCTTGAACAACACCTAACAATAATACTACTTTTTTGGCTGGGCACAGTGGCTCACGCCTGTAATCCCAGCACTTTGGGAGCTGAGGTGGGTGGACCACTTGAGGTCAGGAGTTCGAGACCTGCCTGGCCAACATGATGAAACCCCATCTCTACTAAAAATACCAAAATTAGCCGGATGTGGTGGCGTGTGCCTGTAGTCCCAGCTACTCGGGAGGCTGATGCATAAACAATCGCTTGAACCCGGGAGGCGGAGGCTGCGGTGAGCCAAAATTGCACCACCGTAGTCCAGCCTAGGTGACAAAACAAGACTGTCCCAAAAAAAAGGCTGGGCTCGGTGGCTCACACTTGTAATCCCTGCATTCTGGGAGGCCGAGGCAGGCGGATCACCTGAGGTCAGGAGTTCGAGACCAGCCTGACCAATATGGTGAAGCCCCGCCTCTACTAAAAATACAAAAATTAGCTGGGGCTTGTAGTCCCAGCTGCTCGGGAGGCTGAGACGGGAAAATTGCTTGAACCCAGGAGGCAGGGGTTGCAGTGAGCCGAGATCGTGCCACTGCACTCCAGCCTGGGCGACACAGCAAGACTCTGGCTCAAAAAAAAAAAGAACTTCTTTTTCTGTAAAATGGGTTGATAGGGCATGAGGATTAAATAAGCCAATCTGTGAAGTATACAGGAGTGTAGATCTAAACCAGTGCGCAGCCAGCCACTGCTTGTAAACTCCATCTTATCCTCATTTTACCTTTACCTAGAACAGACAATATCAGTGAAGCTGCTATCCATGCTTGTGTTAAAGTGAATGCCCAGTACAAAAGCCAGGCTTTACTAAGGTCCACAGCAGGTCCATGGGGCTTCTACCGTAAGAACTATATTTTTCCCTAATTGTGACTATTTTTCTTTTGCAGCCACAGGTGGAATTAAGAAATCTGGCAAAAAGTAAGCTGTTCCTTGTGCCTGAGGAGATGGTGACCCTTTATTTCATCCTTATTTAAACGTCTATATTCCCTGCCATAACATCTTTTGCCACCTAAAGCTGGAATTAAGTGTTGTCTTGGAGCTGTTGTACATTTAAGAATAAACTTTTGTAAAAAAAAAAAAAAAAAACTTACAGTGGTTCATCATCTCTTTAGTTGTTTTCACTAAGTCATTCCTACCATAACTGTGAATTTAAAGTAAAACCAGCTCAGAACCTTGCCAGAGTCTGCTCTTTGGTCTTTGTTCTACCCTAAACTTTGTATCACCTGAAATTAAACCAACTCGTTTGAAAGGATGTCCTTCTCGTGTGGTTGTATGCCTGACAATACCTTACATGAGGTTAGTGGAAGAATTTGCACGTTTTTTTCTTGGTGGGGGAGGGGGTGGAGTGCAGTGGCATGATCTCTGCTCAATGCAACCTCCACCTCCCGGGTTCAAGGTGTTCTGCTTCGGCCTCCCAAGTAGCTGTGGTTACAGGCACCTGCCACCATGCCTGGCTGATTTTTTGTATTAGTAGAGGGGGGGTTTCACCATGTTGGCCAGGCTGGTCTCAAACTCCTGACCTCAAGTGATCTGCCTGCTTCAGCCTCCCAAAGTGCTGGGATTACAGGCATGAGCCACTGTGCCTGACCAGCATTTGTGCTTTTAAAACCCATCTTTATGTTGTGACATCCAGATTGCTGAATGTTTTGGTGAGACTTGTTCATCTGTTCATGTAAGGCGTGTGCTATATGCAGGCACTGGGGTACGTACCAGGGAACAGTTCCTGTTGTCAAGGAACTTCTCTACTGTGGAAGAGGCAGGGCAGGGCAAATGATATGATCCTCCAAGTTGCTGGCAGTGAAGTCCCCATGCCCACCAAACAGGTCCAGGGCAGCAGCTGCAGGAAGCCCCAGCCCACTTGCTGGTGGATGGAGGGGGTGCCGGTGCCAGTGCCAGGCAAGGGGTTGGGGGTGAGGCAAAACAGGGGCTCACTCTACCTCCTGCTGCCCAGGACTGGAGTCCCAGGCATACCTACCGCTTGCCCCTCACTAAATGCAAAGACAGAGACCATAATGTATGCTAAATATGTATTAAAACGCTTAGCTGGGTGTGGTGGTGCACTTCTGTAGTCCCAGCTATTTGGGAGGCTGAGGTGGGAAGATCACTTGAGCCCAGGAGTTTGAGGCTGCAGTGAGCCAAGATCACACCACTGCACTCCATCCTGGGAGACAGAACAAGACCCTGTATTTTTAAAAAAAATTAATTCAGAAGCACAAAGAGAGCTCTGGAACCATTATGGGGCTTTGCTAAATCAAAACTAGGTTTTAGAATATTTAAAACTTTCATGATTAATGTACTAGATATTAACCGCAGGATGGGGGGACAGGGGGAAGCCTGTGTTGGTCCTCTCCAGAAAGTTGCACAGCCAGGAGCACCCTTCTATAGGCTTCAGGCATTCCCTATGGGGCCTTGCCAGCTGGCACCCAGCCGTATGCTGCTAAAACAAGCCTGAGCACCAGTGATTGACACTGTTCGTGAAAGCAAGTTACTTGGTAGAACCTATCCCCCTTTAACAAATGAACAATCCTGTCTCTTTCCAGGACCAGAGTCCTGCAGCAATTAAGCATGCAACATTTGGGCAGCTATCTGAGGGAGACTACCAGTTACTCCAAAAAACTTTCAACTCCTTAGACACTGAAGGCCCTGATAGCACTCTCTTTTTCATTTAATCTTTTTATTTAATGCCTTCACAAACATTCCTAGGACACTCACAGGTGAAGTTTGGCACTGAGCAGGTAAGGCTGAAAGGGTCTTGCTCCTGTTACTCTCCATTGCCAGTTCTCTATTGCGACTGTTCTGCACACCACAGCTGCCCAATAAAATGTGTCAGGCACGCAAGCCCACCTCAAATTGCTGCTCCTTTGTGAAGGTTTACCTCTGTCTTCGCCACAGGTAACTGACCTGGCCTTTCTGTGGCTTCCCTTTCAATGTAGAATTCTCGTGTTAGTCTTATGTGCCGGCCTCCTACCCCTCTATCCTGCTAACTTGACTCAACCTGTAGGACAGCCCAGGTGCCATTTACAGAGGGACTTCCTTGACCTCCTGAGCCCTATTCTATGCAACCAGGGCTTACAAAAAAAAAAAACACTCCAGCACTCAGAGGAATGAAAGTTAACAGCCTGAGCAGCTCCCACCCCCTCCCACACAGGAACAGCTCCAAACATCACTCCTCCTTGGACTTTCCTCCTCCCTAAGCCTACCTCAAATGTACATATGTGAAACATTCACTATACCCGAAGATGTCTGCACACGACAGCTCTATTCATACTCCTCATCCAACAAATTACACTCTCCTCAAGAAAGCCTCGGGGCTTGTAGGAAGTAGGTCTGGCGGGAGAACGAAAGCGACGTCACGGAGACCACATCCCTGAATGCTGCCTGGCTCGACTCAAACGCAACACGCGTTAAATGCTAGGGCAAGCTGCTCCTGCGCAGCCCTCCTCCACAGAGTGCCAGGGAGAGAGCGTAAAGCCAACCGCGAGGCGGAGCTGGTGCGCCTCCGACCCGCGCCTACTGTAACCGGTCGTGCGGCACTAAGTCCTTGCAGCAAACCTGCCGAATTCCAGCCGTGGACCTCTGAACACCCGGCAGGGCCGGGTTTGGCGGCGCGCTGGGACTTTCGTCATTCTTCCGCGCCCTCCGCCTGCCAGCTGATTGGCCCCTGGGCCAGGGGCGGGGCACTCGCTGTGGAGGCAAGCCGCGGCGCGCGGGCGGTTGGTCCGGTTCTCGGGCCTGGCGGTAGGCAAGTCTGGCTTGTCGCTGTCGGATACTTGGGGTGAGCGGAAAGCATGGCGGGGACCTCCGCGCCAGGCAGCAAGAGGCGGAGCGAGCCCCCGGCGCCTCGCCCCGGCCCGCCGCCGGGCACCGGGCACCCCCCTAGCAAGCGGGCCCGGGGCTTCTCCGCGGCCGCTGCCCCGGACCCTGACGACCCGTTTGGCGCGCATGGGGACTTCACTGCCGACGACCTGGAGGAGCTTGACACCCTCGCGTCACAGGCCCTGAGCCAATGTCCGGCCGCGGCTCAGCACGTGTCCAGTGAGTGCTCCTCGGGGCCTTTTTCTCGGAGGGAGTTGCAGACCGCGCCAGATCGCCTTGATGGCTGTGGCTTCGGAGCCTCGCGGCCAGCACTGCCCTTTCGCCTTTTTAAAATATGGGAACACTCTAATTTAAGCAGCGGTTGTCTTCCAGAAGGTCCTTTGATTTTAGGGGGAAATAAATTAGCCAGGTCATACAGCAGATTTGAAACATAGAACGCTAAGTTGACATTTTACTTTATTTTCTAAAGTTTAGGCCACTTGGTTCTTGGTTCTAAGCAGAGATCCTTGGAACACACCTACCACCACCATCAGAACCATCACTACCCATGCGTGAGGACCCATTCTTGTGACAAGTTTGAGCGGCTTTAGATCTTATGAAGCCCACTGTCTCCCTTGGGCAGTGTTAGCATGGGAGGAGTCTGACACAGGCAAGAGATGGAATAAATTTATTCTTTTATACAACCAGTAAACTGTGCTAGGTGCCCAAACGTGAGGAACTGCAACTGAACTAACAATGAACAAAATACAAAAACTGTCCTTCATGGAGCTTACATGCTAGTTGAGGAATGAGTGAAGTCTTGAGGACTCCCAGAAAGAGAAAGATTTTGAGTGCACCTTGCATCTGTACTTGGGTGTCTCAAGGCACCTTAAACTCAACACGATCATTTCCTGGAAACCCAGTCCTCCTCCAGCATTTCTAGCATGGTGCCGGCAAAGCAGACATTCAGAGAATGATGACCACAAGGAAGTAACTAGCACCACTCTCCATCCAGTGGCACAAGGCGACTCTTCGCCTTTCCTTGACTCTACATCTAATTTCGTTGCAAAGCCTGTCAAGCTTACCTTCTTAATCCTTCTCTGGACTCTTATCACTTCTACCAACTGCCTGATCTATGCTGCCATGAGTCCTCCCTTGAACAATAGTCTGCTAAATTGGTTTCCCATTTCCAGTCTTGACTCCCTACAAGTGAGGCTTCACATTACATTCCGAGTGATCTTTTCAAAACTCAAATCTGGCTGTTATCTTATATACATAACTATTATCTTATATACATGAACACCCCTATTTTTTTTTTTTTTTTTGAGACGGAGTCTCACTCTGTCACCCTGGCTGAAGTGCAGTGGTGCCATCTTGGCTCACTGCAGCCTCCACCTCCCAGGTTCAAGCGATACTGCCTCAACCTCCCTAGTAGCCTCAGCCTCCCAAGTAGCTGGGATTACTTGTGCCCGCTACCACGCCCAGCTAATTTTTGTATTTTTAGTAAAGACGGGATTTTGCCGTGTTGGCCAGGCTGGTCTCAAACTCCTGACCTCAGGTGATCCACCTGCCTTGGCCTCCCAAAGTGCTAGGGTTACAGGCGTGAGCCACCGCACCCAGCCATGAACACCCCTAATGAAAGCCCTTTAATAATTTCCCACTTCTAGTGTAAAGACCAAAATCCTTAACATGGCCTGCAAGGCCCAGTCTGATTTGGCCCTTTCTCACTCTCTGGGTTCTGGCTGCACTAACTTTCTTTGAATTCTCTCTGCTTCTTTACAATACAGGAACTTTATACATTGTTCTTTCATTGTACATTGAGTATACTTTCCATTCATTCATCTCCACTTATCTGGTTAATTCCTACTTGTCCTTCAGCTCTCAGCTCCTTCAAGTCTTCCCTAGGGAAATGTTCCAGTCATCCCACGTAAGTCAGATTGCTGTCATATTACAGACTTTCCTGTATTTGTTCTCTTCTGCAGTTCTTAATCACAGTTATAATTTTCCATTTATCTGTGTGATTATTTGTCAAATGTCTTTTAAGCTCTGTGAGTATAAGGACAGTATCAATTTTGCTCGCCATTGTATCTGTAGAGCCTAACATGCCTGGCATATTGTATGTGGTCAGTAACTTTTTTTTTTTTTTTTTTTTTGA
>NW_012102254.1:1879678-1881858 GCF_000951045.1 Mandrillus leucophaeus | reverse complement strand
AAAAAAAAAAAAAGAAGGATCATTTATGAGTTTGAACCATGTTCTTAGGTTGAAAAACACCTATATTGCTTACTAGGTCTTTCTCTGCTTTGCTTTCAAGAGTAATTCTTCCCAGCACTTTGGGAGGCAAAGGCAGGAGGATTGCTTAAGCCCAGGAGTTCAAGACCAACCTGGGCAACATAAGGAAAAAAAGCCCATCTCTACAAAGAATTTTAAAATTAGCCAGGCAGCCAGGCACAGTGGCTCACACCTGTAATCCCAGCACTTTGGGAGGCTGAGGCGGGTGGATCACGAGGACAGGAAATCAAGACCAGCCTGGCCAACATGGTGAAACGCCATCTCTACTAAAATACAAAAAAAAAAAAAAAAATTAGCCAGGCATGGTAGCACACACCTGTAGTCCCAGCTACATAGGAGGCTAAGGCAGGAGGATCACTTGAACCCAGGAGGTCAAGGTGGCAGTGAGCAGTGATCACACCACTGCACTCCAGCCTGGGTGACAGAGCAAGACCCTATTTCAAAAAAAAAAAGTGGGTATTTTCAGCATTTTCTGGTGAAAGTGGGAAAATGTTGGGTCCTGAAATGTATATGGAACTGTTTTTTACAGGTGATCATAAGGTCCACAGATTATTAGATGGCATGTCAAAAAATCCTGCGGGGAAAAACAGAGAAAGTGTTCCAGTTAAAGATAATTTTGAATTAGAGGTACTTCAAGCACAATACAAAGAACTGAAAGAAAAGGTAAGTGACTTAACTTGCTGTTTTTGTAGCTAATTCATTCACGTATGTGTTTAAGAGCATGTACAGTAAAATATACAAAAGTTGTAAAACAAGTGTCTAGATTCATCCCTATGACATGGGAGAAGACTAGGGAAAGACAGCCAGAAAGTTTAGGCTGAAAGAAACTAAATCATGAAATTCCTAATGGCAAAGGCAAGAAGAAAAACACTGTATACCAGATCCAAAAAGAGATACAAACTTAGGGTACTGAGACGAATTTATAGCATATATCTTCACGTGAAGAACACAACTTCATAATGGTTGCTATTTTCTTTTTTTTTTTTTTTTTTTTTTTTTTGAGACTGTTTCTCACTCTCTCAGGCTGGAGTACAGTGGCGCGATCTCGGCTCACTGCATGCAAGCTCTGCCTCCCGGGTTCTCGCCATTCTCCTGCCTCAGACTCCCGAGTAGCTGGGACTACAGGCGCCCGCCACTATGCCTGGCTAGTTTTTTGTATTTTTAGTAGAGACGGGGTTTCACCGTGTTAGACAGGATGGTCTCGATCTCCTGACCTTGTGATCCGCCCGTCTCGGCCTCCCAAAGTGCTGGGATTACAGGCTTGAGCCACCGCGCCCGGCCAATGGTTGCTATTTTCACTAGCAGCTTTGCAAGAAAGCAGACACCCTTCATATCACCATCTGTAGGTCCCTAAGAAAACCAGGAATATAATGTGGAATTTTAGTTGTGCAAAGTATGTGACCCAGATCTTTTTTTTTTTTTTGAGATGGAGTCTGTCATCCAGGCTGGAGTGCGGTGACACAATCTCAGCTCACTGCAACCTCTGCTTTCTGGTTTTAAGCGATTTTCATGCCTTAGCTTTCAGAGTAGCTGGGACTACAGGTGTGCACCACCATGCCCAGCTGATTCTTGTATTTTTAGTAGAGACGGAGTTTCACCATTCTGGCCAGGCTGGTCTCAAACTCCTGGCCTCAACCTCCCAAAGTGTTGAGACTACAGACATGAGCTACCACACCCAGCTGACCCAGATTGTTAATGCCTCTTAGAGCCTAAAGAATCCAGCTAGGCATGGTGGCTCACACCTGTAATCCCAGCACTTTGGTAGGCTAAGGCCAGTGGATCACCTGAGGTCAGGAGTTCGAGACCAGCCTGGCCAACATGGTGAAAACCTGCCTCTACTAAAAATACAAAAATTAGCTGGGCGTGGTGGCGGGCACCTGTAATAGGTCAGCTACTCGGGAGGCTGAGGCAGGCTGGAACCCAGGAGGTGAAGGTTGCAGAGCCGAGATCGTGCCATCACACTCCAGCCCAGGCGACAACAGAGAGACTCCGTCTCAAGAAAAAAAAAAAAAAAAAAGGCCAGGCGCGGTGGCTCAAGCCTGTAATCCCAGCACTTTGGGAGGCCGAGGCGGGTGGATCACGAGGTCAGGAGATCGAGACTA
>NW_012102254.1:1878447-1879628 GCF_000951045.1 Mandrillus leucophaeus | reverse complement strand
TGGTCTCGATCTCCTGACCTTGTGATCCGCCCGTCTCGGCCTCCCAAAGTGCTGGGATTACAGGCTTGAGCCACCGTGCCCGGTCTATTTTTTAAATTTTTTGTAGAGGCAATGTTTTGCTATTTTGCCCAGGCTGGTCTCGAACTCTTGGACTCAAATGATCCTCCTGCCTCAACCTCCCAAAATGCTTAGGATTACAGGCCTGAGCCACCACACCCAGCCAGGGCTGGTATTTGAACCCTCACAAACTACCCTTATAATAGTTAGAGTCCATTATCTTTTTAGAGCACCATATTGTCTTTCAGAAAGAAAGCTAATGTTTGATATTTTAGGACGTTTATGTCACAGCAGACTTTCATATGTATTTTTTCATTGTTTGTCTTTTACTGGCTTGTGATTTTGAAGCCCAGAGATATTTTTGTGTATATGATGGGGCCACTACAAGCATGTTTCTTTTGCCTTCCAGCTCCAATCATTGCAGTCTGAACTCCAGTTTAAAGATGCAGAGATGAATGAATTAAGGACAAAGCTCCAGACCAGTGAACGCGCAAATAAACTGGCTGCTCCCTCTGTTTCCCATGTCAGGTAATGATGGTGCTGGAGGAGGGATAGTTCAGTTTTGCATTATTTAGTAAACAATCTGCATAACAATGTCAGGCCGGTCCTAAATGAAGGTCATTTAGACCCTGCCACCTGGACAGAGATCCTCTTTTCCTGAAGGATTCAGAGGTGGTTTAGATGAAGCTTGCGTGGTTTGAGACATCACAGCATAAAGGCCCATACTCTAGAAATGCTGCCACTATATGGCACTTTACAAACATAATTCCTCCGGACCAGAAAGACCTGGAAAAATGGACCGGGTGTGGTGGCTCACACCTGTAATCCCAGCACTTTGGGAGGCCAAGGCGGGCGGATCACGAGGTCAGGAGATTGAGACCACGGTGAAACCCTGTCTCTACTAAAAATACAAAATAATTAGCCGGGCATGGTGGCGGGTGCCTGTAGTCCCAGCTACTCAGGAGACTGATGCAGGAGAATGGCATGAACCTGGGAGGCAGAGCTTGCAGTGAGCTGAGATCACGCCACTGCACTCCAGCCTGGGTGACAGAGCGAGACTCTGTCTAAAAAAAAAAAAAAAAGAAAGAAAGACCTGGAGAAATGACCTCCAAATTTTGGGGGTG
>NW_012102254.1:1874223-1877032 GCF_000951045.1 Mandrillus leucophaeus | reverse complement strand
GGGAGGCTGAGGCAGGAGAATGGCGTGAACCCAGGAGGTGGAGCTTGTAGTGAGCCGAGATCGCACCACTGCACTCCAGCCTGGGCGACTGAGCGAGACTCAGTCTCAAAAAAAAAAAAAAAAAGGAATCTGGCCAGGCAAGGTGGCTCATGCCTGTAATACCAGCACTTTGGGAGGCCAAGGTGAGAGAATTGCTTGAACTCAGGAGTTCAAGACCAGCCTGGGCAATACAATGAGACCCTGTCTCTACAAATAAAAGTGAGAATTAGCCAGGTTAGTGGCACATGCGTTATAGTCCTAACTACTCAATAGGTTGAGGTGAGAGGATCACTTGAGCCCAGGAGTTCGAGGTTACATTGAGCTATGATTGTGCCACGGCATTCCAGCCTAAGCAACCCGATCCCCCTCCCTGGCAAAAAGAACCTGCATGCATGAGTGACAAGTGTATCCTTAAGCTGTCTTGATGAATATCAGCTGTCCCATGAACAGGCCTAGCAGACCATGGTGACATCTGGTTGCTGTGGATATATTTTGAGTACTCATTTGTCTGTAGGATATGTTTTTCCTGTGCTTTCTCCATCTCCCCAACTACATGTTAAAACAAAGTACATAAGTAGTTTTCTCTTACAAAGTTTTCACGAGATTAATTTGGTATTTACAGATGAAAGTAATGGAAGAAGAAGTTCTCATTAAGAATGGAGAAATTAAAATTTTGCGAGACTCACTACATCAGACGGAATCCGTTCTAGAGGAACAGAGAAGATCACATTTTCTTCTTGAGCAAGAGAAAACCCAAGCACTCAGTGACAAAGAAAAGGAATTCTCCAAAAAGGTGACCCAGAGCATTTGTTTTGCACCAGCTTTTCCTACCCACTGAGTTCCTTTGACCAGGGTTGCCTGTAAATCTTCCAGGGAGATTTCAACATTTGTTTATCTTAAATACTTTCTGCTATCATCTAATTGCCAAGCACTCTTCTTCCAGTGTCTAGATATGTTTTGGAAAGGGATTTAGGTGAAACTCTATTTTGCTGTGGTAGTTGGTCTTGGCGGGAATGAATAACTAGCTTAGCATTTCTAGAAACAGGCTTACATTAGGGCTCTTTTGCTAGATCAGAAACTCAACTGACCTAGCTTAGGCTAAAAGGAAATGTATTGGCTTCCATATCCAAGTCTTGGAAGAACAGGGGTGTGCTGGGGCCTTAAATGACTTAAATCTTGCCAGGACATTTTTATTCTCTATGCTATAAAAAGGCTCTATCATTATGGCAGGGGGTGTGTTCTCCAGAAGCTCCTGGGCTCATATTTTGTAAATACAGAGCAGAATTAAGACTTAAGGCCACGTGCAGTGGCCCACACCTGTAATCCCGCACTTTGGAGGCTGAGGTCAGAGGATCACTTGAGCCAGAAGTTCGAGACCAGCCTGGGTAACTGGTGAGACCTCATCTCTACAAAAAAAAAAAAAAAGAAAAAATTAACAAAATCATCCAGGCATGGTGGTGTGCACCTGTAGTCCCAGCTACTCAGGAGGCTGAGGTGGGAGAATTGCTTGAGCCCAGGAGGTTGAGGCTGCAGTAAGCCACGATCATGCCATTATCCTCTAGCCTGGGCAACAGAGCGAGACCCTGTCTCAAAAAAAGACTTAGGCTTCCTCATTGCAAGTTTTAAAATTCTGAGAAAGGCTCTGATTGGTCTAACTTAAGTGTCTGTCCCTGGCCAATTACTGTAACCAAAAGCAAAAAAATGATAGCTCTCATTCTAATAAAATAGTCAGAGGTAGGGAAATTACTGATTTTTTTTTCTTTTTTCTTTTTCTTTTTTTTGAGACAAGGTCCAGGGTTTCACTCTGTTGCCCAGGCTAGAGTGCAGTGGTGCAATCACAGCTTGCTGCAGCCTTGACCTCTCAGACTCAAGCAGTCCTCCCCCATCAGCCTCCCAGGTAGCTGGAACTACAGGCACACACCACCAGGCACAGCTAATTTTTAAATTTTGGTACAGACGGGGTCTTGCTATGTTCCCCAAGCTGTTCTCAAAATCCTGGGCTCACACAGTCCTCCCACCTTGGCCTCCCAAAGTGCTGAGATTACAGGCATGAGCGACCATGCCCAGCCTGTTTCTCAGGGAGAGGAAAATGCTATTCTGGAAAGAAAAACAGTAGGTATCCAGTACCTACCACAACTTTCCCTCAGCACTTCCCCATGCTTCAATCAGGACATGGGACCTTATTCTCTCATTGTTTCATTCAGCAAACTTAGCAAACTTTAAGCACTTACCTGTGCCCAACACTAACCGCAATAGCTAACTTTCTGTATAAGTGATGAAGAGCAAGGAATTTGCAGTCAGACAAACCTGAATTTGAATCCAGGCTTCATCACACATTAGCGGTGATCTCAAGGTAATAACTTAAGCTCCATGGCTCATTTCCCTTATCTGTTCCAAAACATAACCAGAAAGGTTGTTGGGAGACTCACACGTTCTTGCACTTACTGTGTCTGGTGCTGGGCCTGGCACAGAGTGTGCTTGGGGAATGATGGCAGTTACTGTTGGGTGTGGCACCTGCAGGCCAGAGCAGCAGGTGTCTCTATACTGCACAGTGTCTTGGTAAACTATTCCAAATACTCTTCCCAAACTTTGAAGAAGACCTGGAATTGTGCACCATTGCATTGGTTAATAAAGGTCAGTATGTTACTGCTGACATAGAGCCCCTTACCAAGTTCTGTGCTGAGTGTTTTACACTCATCATTCTGCTTAATCCTCCCAACGATGATGAAGACAGGCATTTTATGTTTCAAATAAGCTAGAGTTCAAAGAC
>NW_012102254.1:1856429-1872873 GCF_000951045.1 Mandrillus leucophaeus | reverse complement strand
GGGAGGCAGAGCTTGCAGTGAGCTGAGATCACGCCACTGCACTCCAGCCTGGGTGACAGAGCGAGACTCTGTCTCAAAAAAAAAAAAAAAGAAAGAAAGACCTGGAGAAATGACCTCCAAATTTTGGGGGTGGGCCAGTCTTTACTTTTATGTAATTTGTTTAACTGATTTTGTTGCAAGCATGAGTGTATTTTAGTTCCAGCTACTTGGAATATTTTTTCTTATTTGCTGTCTGGGGACCCCTGTCCAACAGCCCCATTCTTTGTGGTCAGATGTGCTCAACTTTTTTGTTTTTCTTTTTTTTTGAGACAGAGTCTCACTTTGTCACCCAGGCTGTAGTACAGTGGTACAATCTCAAGCTCACTGCAACCTCCACCTCTTGGGTTCAAAAAATTCTCCCTCAGCCTCCTGAGTAGCTGGGACTACAGGCACACACCACCACGCCCAGCTAATTTTTGTATTTTTAGTAGAGATGAGGTTTCACCATGTTGGCCAGGCTCATCTCAAACTCCTGACCTCGTGATCCACCCGCTTCGGCCTCCCAAGGTGCTGGGATTACAGGTGTGAGCCACTGAGCCCAGCCTTGTTTTGTTTTTATACAGAGGCGGGGTCTCACTATGTTGCTCAAGCTAATCTTGAACTCCTGGGCTCAAGCAATCCTCCCACTTCGGCCTCCTAAAGTGCTGAGTTACAGACATGAGCCGCCGTGCCTGGCCTCAACTTGTTAATGATCTGTCCTGCCCTCTGCCTTACAGAGATGTCTGGCACTGTCAGTATCAGCCTTGAAATTTGCTGTGGTTTTTTGTTGTTGTGGTTGTTGTTTTGAGATGGAGTCTCACTCTGTTAGGCGGGGGTGCAATGGTGTGATCTCGGCTCACTGCAGTCTCCACCTTCCGAATTCAAGTGATTCTCCTGCCTCAGCCTCCCGAGTAGCTGGGATTACAGGCATGCACCACCACACCTGGCTACTTTTTGTATTTTTAGAGATGGGGTTTCATCATGGCCAGGCTGGTCTCAAACTCCTGGACTCAAATGATCTGCCAGCCTGGGCCTCCCAAACTACTGGGATTACAAGCATGAGCCACTGTGCCTGGCCCAGCCTTGAGATTTGAACAGTGTCAGGGCATCTTCTGGTTTTGAACATTCTGCTGCCTTTGCTCATAATGGGCAGTGTGTGAAACTGAACTCTCCATGCCTTGCATTGTCCACATAAGAGAGCTGAGGGGATCCTCTTCACACATCAGTAACAGAAAGACCTCAGCATTATATGATCAAATCAGAGGGTTAACACTGCTTCTCTAACATAAAGACATTAGCACTGAGAAGTTGCTCAGTTTTCAACATACTTAATAGGTTTATCAAAATTTTGATACTTATTTTGATAACTCTTTTTCTATTTAAAGTCTTTGCATTCTATTGGAAGTTTTTTTTTTGAAACAGAGTCTCGCTCTGTTGCCCAAGTTGGAGTGCAGTGGCATGATCTCAGCTCATTGCAACCTCCACTTCCCAGGTTCAAGTGATTCTCCTGTCTCAGCCTCCCAAGTAGCTGGGATTACAGGCACACACCACCACGCCAGGCTAGTTTTTTTGTATTTTTTTTTAAGTAGAGACGGGATTTCACCATGTTGGCCAAGCTGCTCTTGAACTCCTGACATCAGGTGATCCATCCGCCTCAGCCTCCCAAATTACTGGGATTACAGGTGTGAGCCACCACGCCCAGCCTGGAAGTCTTGTGACTATTAAAAAATCGTTTGTTCCACATTGGCTGGGTGCAGTGGCTCACACCTGTAATCCCAACACTTTGGGAGGCTGAGGCGGGCAGATCACTTGAGGTCAGGAGTTCGAGACCAACCTGGCCAACATGGTGAAACCCTGTCTCTACTGAAAATATAAAAATTAGCTGGGCATGGTGGCATGCGCCTGTAATCCCAGCTACCTGGGAGGCTGAGGCAGGAGAATCACTTGAACCTGGAGGCAGAAGTTGCAGTGAGCCAAGATCACACCACTGTACTCCAGCCTGGGCAACAGAACGAGACTCCGTCCCAGAAAAAAAAAAAAAACAGTTTGTTCCACATTGAAAAGATGTTTTGCACCAGGCATGGTAGCTACACAGGAGGCTAAGGCAGGAAGATTGCTTAAGGCTAGGAGTTCGAGACCAGCCTGGGCAACATAGCAAAACCCCACTGCTACTAAAAAAAACAATAAAATAAAATTACCGGCCCTGGTGGCTCACACCTGTAATCCCAGCATTTTAGGAAGCTGAGGTGGGCTGATCATTTGAGCCCATGAGTTCAAGACTAGCCTAGGCAACAAGGTGAAACCCAATCTCTAGAAATAACTCTATCTCTAGAAAAAATAAAAAGTTAGCCAGATGTGGTGGTTGCATACCTGTAGTCCCTGTGCTACTCAGAAGGATGAGGTGGGAGGATCACTGAGCCCAAGAGGTCGAGGCCACAGTGAGCCATAATTGTGCCACTGGGCTCCAGCATGGGCAACAAAGTGAGACACTGTCTCACCAAAAAAAAAAAAAAAAAAATTACCTGGTCATGTTGGTGTGTGCCTGTAATCCCAGCTACTCAGGAGGCTGGGATTACAGGTGGATGGATCGCTTGAGCCTAGGAGGTCAAGGCTGCAGTGAGCTATGATCATGCTACTGTACTCCAGCCTGGGCAACGGAGCAAGACTCTGTCTCAAAAAAAAAAAAAAAAGTTTTGGTGGAATTGGAAATAGTGATAATAAAGAATAGTAAAGGAATTTTGGCTAATATTATATTTTTGGATGATTAGAAAAATATAAAAATGAGTAAAAAACTTTTTCAACGATTTGGATCAAAATGCCTGGAATTGGCCAGTAACGGTGGATCATGCCTGTAATCCCAGCACTTTGGGAGAACAAAGTGGGTGGATCACTCAAGCTCAGGAGTTCCAGACCAGCGTGGGTAACTTAGCGAAACCCCATCTCTATAGAGAAATTAAAATTTAAAAATATTTTTAAAAAAGAAAACCAAATGCCTGGAATTTTGCACTGCTCCCCTGACAAAGAATGGTAGACATAATAGATAAAACCTTTGGTTAAAACACCTAGACATGAAAAGTTTAAAGTTTGTTAGAAATTTTGTAACCAGGTATTTTGAATTGTTTTAGTAGAATCATTACTTTGCTTTCATAGTTAACTTTTTCCAGTCCTAGGAAAAACCCTTCTGTGGTTATAAAGCCAGAAGCATGTTCTCCACAATTTGGAAAAACATCTTTTCCTACAAAGGAGTCTTTTAGTGCTAACATGTCCCTTCCCCACCCCTGCCAGACAGAGTCAGGATACAAGCCGCTGGTGGGCAGAGAGGGTAAGTCCATAAGTCATCTATTGCTTTTTAACAAACTACCCAAATTTGTGGCTTAAAACAATTGTTATTTATTTTCTCCCAATTTCTGTGATCAGCAATTCTGACAGGGCATAGTGGGGACAATCTCTGCAGGGACTGGAATCACTGAAAGCTTGTCTTAAGCTGGAGGATCTATTTCAAGATGGCTCACTCACATGACTGGCAGTGTAATTCCTTGCCGCATGGGCCTCTGCACATGGATACGGGGTATCCTTGTAACCTGGTGGGTGGCTTCCTCTAAAGCCAGCAAATCCAGAGAGAGAGAGAGCCAGGCAGAAGCTGTCCTTTTGTGGCCTAGCCTCAGAAGTCACACAGCGTCACCTCTGCCACATTCTGTTTGTTAGAAGCAAATCACTGAGTCTGGGCTTCACTCAAGGAGGGGAAATCAAGCTATACCTTTTGAAGGGAGGTGTGTCAAAGCATTTGTGGGTTTTTTTTGTTTGTTTGTTTGTTTGGAGACGGAGTCTCACTCTGTCACCCACCCAGGCTGGAGTGCAATGGCACGATCTCGACTCACTGCAACTTCTGCCTCCCGGGTTCAAGTGATTCTCCAGCCTCAGCCTCCCGAGTAGCTGGGATTACAGGCACCTGCCATCATGGTTGTGGGTATATTTTTAAACCATCAGTAGTATGCAGGAACCTGTTTTTCTTTTCTTTTTTTTTTTTCTTTGAGGTGGAGTCTCACTCTGTCACCAGGCTGGAGTGCAGTGACGTGATGTTGGCTCACTGCAACCTCCGCCTCCCGGGTTCAAGTGATTCTTCTGCCTCAGCCTCCCGAGTAGCTGGGACTAGGTGCACACCACCATGCCCAGCTAATTTCTGTATTTTTAGTAGAGATGGGTTTCACCATGTTGGCGTGGATGGTCTCAATTTCATGACCTCGTGATCCACCTACCTCAGCCTCCCAAAGTGCTGGGATTACAGGCATGAGCCACCGTGCCCAGCCTCTGTTTTCCTTTTGTAGTCCAGCTTTTGAGTTTTTATAACTCAGTCCAGGTTGAGGGGATGCTGCTGTTTTTTTGAGAGAGACAATCTAACATCAGTAGGTTTTCAGACTGCTATGTCAATGTATCTTATAAAACAGATACGTTGACCCTCTTTTTACCATCAACCTTTCAAATCCTTGGCCATTACACACTTCTGAGAAACTGCAGCCCACTTACATTTTTGGAATCTAGCAGCTAAAGTGGCAGTGTACAGTAGTGTTACAAGCAGGCAGTAGAGCTCAATAGCCTGGATGTGAGTCCCAGTAATGCTACTTACTGGCTTATGTAATTTGGGCAAGTCCTTTAGTCTCCGTGCCTCAGTTTCCCTATATGTCAAACAGAGCTAATGATAACTACTTGTAGGGTCACTGAGGAACAAATGGGCTGATGTGTGTAAAGCTCTTAGAACAGTGTCTAGCACATAACAAGCACCATGTCAATGTTAGTGGTTACTGTTTTTATCTAATTGCCTCATTTTGAGTGAGGCAAACAGCTTGATTTTCTTTTCCTTTCCTTGTATGAGTTCCTGTTTTACATAAGAAAGGTAAAAAATGCAGGGCTTTTGAGCTGCTTTGGCTCTTGTTTGATCCAAGGTGGAAGGAGTAGAACAGTCTGTGTTTTAAACTCATTGCATGTAAAAGTTTCTAATATGCCCATGCTTTTGTGCTCAAGTTTTGATTTACATTTTATCACATTTCAGATAGTAAGACCCACAGTCTGAGAGGTGACTCCATAAAACAAGAAGAGGCCCAGAAAAGCTTTGTTGACAGCTGGAGACAGAGATCAAACACTCAAGGTACCAGAATCCCTGCTTCTGCAGGGGCCTGCATGGCTCTGAGTGATATGCAGAAGAATTGCCCAGGCCTCTGAGAACCGGCGCCCTGGGCAGTCCTTCAGGGAGTCCAGGGAAGTCAAAGTATGTGGCTTAAGCAGAAGACTTTATAAAGTGGAAAGGGCCAAAGGCAGGTATGTCCCAGAGCCTTCCGCACCCACAGGCATCTACCTGGGGCTTAGTGGCAACTTAGAGGACAGTTGGCATCCAAAGAGTCCTTACTGTTTCCTTCTGAGGCCACAGAAAAGATCTCCCATGTCAGAACCTTCTAGAGTCACCTTGTCTTCACAGGTTCCATTTTGATAAACCTGCTCCTGAAGCAGCCTTTGATCCCAGGGTCATCCCTAAGCCTGTGCCACCTCCTGAGTAGTAGTTCTGAGTCTCCTGCTGGCACCCCCTTGCAGCCACCAGGGTTTGGCAGGTAAGCATAAGACTCCTGGAAAGCTTGTTTGGGAAGGAGCTTCCTGGAAGCAAATTCCTTTCTGGCCCTAGCCAGCCTGGGAAGTCTGTGGGAAGGGCAGGGAGCCTGGAGAATTTGGCAGGCAAGCTGTTTGGGGCCCTTGACCTTATCTCCATCCCACACTTACCTATTTTTCTTTGTGTTTGTTGCCAGTACCTTGGCTGGAATGTCAGGCCTCAGGACCACAGGTTCTCAGGATGGGTCATTTTCCCTCTCAGCCCTGAGAGAAGCACAGAACCTGGCATTCACTGGACTGAATCTGGTTGCCAGGAATGAGTGCTCACGTGATGGAGACCCAGCAGAGGGAGGCAGAAGGGCCTTCCCACTCTGCCAGCTTCCTGGAGCCGTGCATTTCCTCCCCCTTGTACAGTTCTTCATCGGCTTACACTGCCAGGCCCTGCAGGACTTGGCAGCTGCTAAGAGAAGTGGAGCACCTGGGGACTCACCGACACATTCCTCCCGCGTGAGCTCTGGGGTAGAGACCAACCCTGAGGACTCAATGTGCATCCTGGAAGGCTTCTCTGTGACTGCACTTAGCATTCTTCAGCACCTGGTGTGCCACAGCGGAGCAGTGGTCTCCCTATTACTGTCACGAGTTGGGGCAGATTCTGCTGCTGGGGAAGGAAATGGGAGCCTGGTTCACAGGTTTAGTGATGGAGATATGACCTCAGCCCCAAGGGGGGTTGCTGATGACCAAGGACAGCACCCACTGTTGAAGATGCTTCTTCACCTGTTGGCTTTCTCTTCTGCAGCAACAGGTCACCTTCAAGCCAGTGTCCTGACCCAGTGCCTTAAGGTTTTGGTGAAATTAGCCGAAAACACTTCCTCTGATTTCTTGCCCAGGTATAAAGCAGCATAGGAGTCATGATTCTTTGTGGGTCTCACCTGACCTGTTAAGGTCTAACCCGTGTCTCTTGTACTTTGCTCACATCTTGACTTATCTACACTAGTTAGTTCTAAGGCCTGGTTCAGGGAGTTCTGAAGTGATGGGAAGTGGGACCAAATGGGAGAACCAAGGAAGTGGTTTATTTGGTTTAATTCTGCCTCTGAACAACAGGTAAGCAGAAGGCACACATGATTAAAGGAGGCTGCTAACCTCTGTGGAGGAGGGCCCTGTCCCAGAACAAGGGCTAAGACAAGGGGCCTCTGAACCTGAGATGTGGGTAAGGTGAAGACCATACATCACAAGCACGTTGAAGTTTAGTGGGTTCCCTAAGGAAGCAGAGGATGTGGGGAGGATCTGCGGCCCACAGGCTGACCTTGCTGGAGTCTCTGCCTGTCATTGTGCCCGTCTTTAGCATGCATCTGGGGTGGCGTGTTCCTCTTACGGTTTGTGGGTAGTAGTATTACAGTGAACCTAGCGAATGAACACTGATCATAAATTCCTCCCTTGGGATTCCAGAGCCACAAGATTGGGGAGAACTGTGAACACAGCCAGCCCATCCCCTCATCCAGTAATCCAGTCTCCCTCTCAGCACTCTACCAAAGGGCCAGTTTCTATGTTGGAATGATTCCACTGGCTGAATGTATCTGAAACCATCTCATCTCTGAGCTCAGCACTGCTGTTTCCTGATCTGTTTCCATCTGAATATTTTTGGTTGGTCTGGCCCATGCTAAAGGTGGTACTCAGAGCTGGACACAGCACCGCAGTATAGTGTAGGCAGTGGGATCAGGCAGACCCAGCACTCAAGTGCCCAGCAGGGGCCCCGCTCATAGTGGCTGTTTTGTTTGTTTATTTTTGGTTTTGTTTTGAGACGAAGTTTCACTCTTGTTGCCCAGGTTGGAGTGCAATGGTGTAATCTCGGCTCACTGCAACCTCCATCTCCCAGGTTCAAGCAGTTGTCCTGCCTCAGCCTCCTGAGAAGCTGGGATTACAGATGCCTGCCACCACGCCCGGCTAATTTTTGTATTTTTAGTAGAGACAGGGTTTCACCATGCTGGCCAGGCTGGTCTCAAATGCCTGACCTCAGGTGATCCACCCACCTTGGCCTCCCAAAGTGCTGGGATTATAGGTGTGAGCCACTGGGCTCAGCCTTGGTTATTTGTTTAATAATTGTTAAATGAATGAATCCCAGGCTGGGCACAGTGGCTCCTGCCTGTAATCTCAGCACTTTTGGAGGCCAAGGTGGGAGGATCACTTAAGCCCAGGAGTTTGAGACCAGCATGGGCAACAAAACGAGACTCCATCTCTACAATTTTTTTTTTTTTAAATTAGCCAGGCATGGTGGCAGTGAGCTGTGACCATGCCACTGCACTCCAGCCTAGGTGACAGAGAGACCCTATCTCAAAAAAAAGAATCCCAGAAACCATGTTTTTGCTGGTGGTAGACACACCATTATTCCATTCCTGTTGAGCTTGTCCACAGGGACATTCAAAACACAGCCATGGCTGGGTGCTTATCTATTTCATGTACTGGGGCTCTTCATAAAATTTCATTTAAAAAGGTTCTTATGGGCCAGGCGTGATGGCTCACGCCTATAATCCCAGCACTTTGGGAAGCCGAGACGGGTGGATCATGAGGTCAGGAGATTGAGACCATCCTGGCTAACACGGTGAAACCCCATCTCTACTAAAAACACAAAAAATTAGCTGGGTGTAGTGGCACCTGTAGTCCCAGCTACTTGGGAGGCTGAGGCAGGAGAATCACTTGAACCCTGGAGACAGAGGTTGCAGTGAGCTGAGATCATGCCACTGCACTCTAGCCTGGGCAACAGAGCAAGACTCCATTTAAAAAAAAAAGTTATTACACTATCAAAAAATAACTTGGAAACCACTGTGTTGTATATAAAGGTGGATTTTCCTTGCAATACCTTCTGCAAGTGGCAGATATTGGGCCTCTTACAGCCCAGTAATGAAACCAGGTAACAACCATGTTAAATTGCAGCTTCCTGCAAAGGTCTGCACACCCTGGCAACTAAAAAGCATTGAACTTTTTGTCTGCTGTGCAGGATTTGCTCTAAAGTGAGTTCACCCCACATAGTGAGACCTTGCTTCCTAAGGACATACTGAGGGATATCTTGACCTTCTGTGCTCAGAAACTGCAGATGTCTGAAGGGGTACACAGCTGGCCAGTCCCCACAGGGTGTTTCAGAATTGCTCTTCTCTCCACCCACCAGGCCAGTCCACCGTGCTTCTCCAGGCTATGTGGGTTTAGCAAACAGCAGCAGTTGCCTTGGGACTTGGTTTCTTGGTAATAGCTTTCCTTTTGCCCCTGAGACCTGTGGCAGTGTGCCCAGAACTCCTCCCTCCTGCACACCCCACAGTAGGCACATTCTCCTACTGGCAGCAGATACGTTTTCTAACAAGTAGAGAAAATGGTTTTTCTTGCCCTGCAAGAGGTCTCATAAGATCTAACTATAGCCAAGGCCATGTTTATCACTTGTGGAGCCCTGGCCGATCCTTCTGTGGGCACAGAACATTTCTCTCCCACCTAAGTTAGGACCTGCATCCCTGTTTGGGAGCATGTGGAAGCCAGGCATCCCAGGTCCAGGAGGTCATCCCACTTCCTGGGCAATGCTATGCCAGATGAGGGCCTGTCCTCTCAGCTGCAGCAGTCTTGCAGTGGAAGTGCCTGTTTGTTCACATGAAACAAGTTTCATAGTAAGTAAGTGGAGGTCAGGCCAGCACTGAAACCCAAGTCTGGCTGAACCAACTCACCTGTTCGTACTGCCTTGCTCAATTTTCTGTTACCTCTAGTGGAATGTGAGGGTAGGTTATGAAGCTGTAGTTGGGGAGTGTCACTTCTCTCTGGGTCCTTGTCTTTTAGGTTCCAGTGTGTGTTCCAAGTGCTGCCAAAGTGCCTCAGCCCAGAGACACCCCTGCCTGGCGTGGTTCTGGCTGTTGAGCTCCTCTCCCTCCTGGCGGACCACGACCAGTTGGCACCTCAGCTCTGTTCCCACTCGGGTAAAGCAGGGTGGGGCGGGCGTCTGGACTGCTCCTGCAGATCAAGGGAAGTGTTGGGGTGGGGACAGGGTCAAGGGCCTCGGAGGGCTTCTGCAGCATGTAGCCCAGGCTCTTCATGAGAAAGGGCACCCTGAGTGAGAGGTGCACTGTCCTTTTCAGAAGACTGCCTCCTGCTGCTGCTGTACATGTACATCACATCACGGCCTGACAGAGTGGCCTCAGAGACACAATGGCTCCAGCTGGAACAAGAGGTAAAAACTCCAGAGCCCCTTCTGGACACTGTCCCCACCCCATCCTAAGAACCAACAGAATCTCCTCTTTCTACTGGGGAGAAAAGGAGCTTTAGTTCATTTTAGTAACGAGTATATCAAGCAGCTAAAGAGGTAAACTCAGTTTGGGGGCTGTGCACTACACAGATGCAATGCAGACAGGAATTGGCAGAGTTGCCTGATGACTGAACCTGTCCTGGCTTTGGGGCTTGGGGGCAGGATGGGGGGCTGGAGGCAGGTGGGTTGCTGGTGAGACATGGGTGCTCGTCCTGGGTCTGCCCTGGGAAGGTCCCACACCACTTCTTGGACCCCATTTGTGCAGACAAGCAGTTGCTGAAGTAAGTGAACTCTTACAGAAGCTTGAGAAAGCCCTCACAGGGACTGGTCTTCTTCTGCCCACAATGGAGCTGATCTGTTCTTGTTCTAGGTGGTGTGGCTCCTGGCTAAGCTTGGTGTGCAGAGCCCCTTGCCCCTAGTCACTGGCTCCAACTGCCAGTGTAATGTAGAGGTGAGTAGGCAGGGGCCAACAGCTGGCAGCTCTGTGGGTGGTAAGGGGACTCTGTGCAAGGACTGTAGACCCCACTGCAAACCCCCTCACCTGAGGTGGCTAGGCTGAATGGATTGTTAGGGTGCAGGCCATGGTGGCACCAGACCTCAGTCTGTGCCCCCTCTCTCCCAGGTGGTCAGAGCGCTCACGGTGATGTTGCATAGACAGTGGCTGACAGTGCGGAGGGCAGGTGGGCCCCCAAGGACTGACCAGCAGAGGCGGACAGTGCGCTGTCTGCGGGACACGGTGCTGCTGCTGCACGGCCTGTCCCAGAAGGACAAGCTCTTCATAATGCACTGCGTGGAGGTCCTGCATCAGTATGACCAGGTGATGCCGGGGGTCAGCATGCTCATCCGCGGGCTTCCTGACGTGACCGACTGTGAAGGTGAGCCTGCCAGGGGCCCTCCCGCCCAGCCCCCACGGCTTCTCCCTGAGGTTCCCCAACAACTCATATTCCTGGGCATCCCCTCAGCAGGCCCCTGCCCACTACAGCCTGTTCCGGCACTGGGGTCATTTTCTTTTATCTTCTGCCCCAGTTCTTCTCCAAGCATATTGGGCTGCCTTTTGCTCCTATCTGTTGAATGTGCCTGGCAGAGCCACAGTTTTTCCAGAAATACCTGTGTCTGAATTGCTTTTGTATCACTTTGTTTGCAGTAGCTGAGGGAGCAAGGCCTGGGTCTGGAAGGGACTGGTTAGTTCCTGCGGGCGTTGGGGGAGGAGAGGTGGGACCCGCCCTAGGCCCTGGCACCTTTGGGCCCTCACCAAGAACCTCTCCTTTTTGTCTCAGAGGCAGCCCTGGATGACCTCTGTGCCGCGGAAACCGATGTGGACGACCCCGAGTTGGAGTGTGGCTGAGGCCCTGAGTGTCCAGCCACATGGTGGCACCAGCACCATTCCTTTCCTTACCACATCAACTGATTAAAGCAGTGACCAGCAGGAACTGCCCAGAGAACCGGCTGGCCTTGTTTCCTGAGTCTAATCTCTTTGGCGGAGTGGGAGGGGTGGAGCAGGACCGGGACCGGGACCTTGAGTGGCTGGGATCCTTCTTCCTGTCCCTGGCTGCTGCTGAGTCCCAGTCCCCATGGTAACCGATCTGCCTTGAGGAAGGAGCCCTGCCCTGCCTGTGGAATTGTCCTGAGTCATTGCTTTGGGCTGGGGCCATGGGAAGAAACCATTGTGTGGCAGGGAAGGAGGTGGCTCTTGGCCCAGGCCTAAACCAGGAAAGCCTGGAAAAGTGGGACCCACAGGTGGGCACGAAAGGGCTGCAGCAGGAGCTCCCAGCATTGTGTAACACCGGGAGCTGGTCTGGCGCCACTGCCCTGGTCCTTCCAGCTGCCTATCATTGGTGTGATGGCCCGGTGCATTGTACCACCATCAGGCCACAGCCGTGGATCTCAGAAGGCCTCTGGGGTCCCCTGGGGGCGGGGAAGTGGGGGTGGGAGAACGGATGTTGGCGAGAGGGACAGACCAGGCAGGCTGACGAGCAGGGCGGGCCTGGCTCACGTGGGGCTGTAGGCGGGCCCACACCAAGTTTCACTTCCCGCCACTGCTGCCAGCGAGAGCCGCGGGAGAGTGTGCAGCAAAGTCACTACTGCCTGCCTGCCTGCCTGCTACGGTAAGTGTGGCTCCCCAAGGGGATGGCGCAGGGCAGGAGGGCCATGGGTTCCCCGACCCCAGACTAAGGGGGCACTAGGGGAGGGGCCAAGTCATGTGAAGAGGGAGTCCTCTCAGACAGTCGAATGTGCTGGTCCCACTAAGGAAACCACCCCACCCTCTCCAACTTCCTGCCTGAAAATGGGCCCTGGAGCTCACAGACAGGGCAGGATTGTGCAGGGAAGGCCTGAGATGTGCTTCTGCCCACCCCCTACCCCACTGCCTCCCCTTCGGATCTTAACACTGGGCACTCACACACCCACCCTATGCTCCTCCCCAGGCTCAGCGGCAGGTCCTACCCAACCATGGGCTCGCAGGCCCTGCCCCCGGGGCCCATGCAGACCCTCATCTTTTTCGACATGGAGGCCACTGGCTTGCCCTTCTCCCAGCCCAAGGTCACGGAGCTGTGCCTGCTGGCTGTCCACAGATGTGCCCTGGAGAGCCCCCCCACCTCTCAGGGACCACCTCCCACAGTTCCTCCACCACCGCGTGTGGTGGACAAGCTCTCCCTGTGCGTGGCTCCGGGAAAAGCCTGCAGCTCTGCAGCCAGCGAGATCACAGGTCTGAGCACAGCTGTGCTGGCAGCGCATGGGCGTCAATGTTTCGATGACAACCTGGCCAACCTGCTCCTAGCCTTCCTGCGGCGCCAGCCACAGCCCTGGTGCCTGGTGGCACACAATGGTGACCGCTATGACTTCCCCCTGCTCCAAGCAGAGCTGGCTATGCTGGGCCTCACCAGTGCTCTGGATGGTGCCTTCTGTGTGGATAGCATCACTGCGCTGAAGGCCGTGGAGCGAGCAGACAGCCCCTCAGAACACGGCCCAAGGAAGAGCTACAGCCTAGGCAGCATCTACACACGCCTGTATGGGCAGTCCCCTCCGGACTCGCACACGGCTGAGGGTGATGTCCTGGCCCTGCTCAGCATCTGTCAGTGGAGACCACAGGCCCTGCTGCGGTGGGTGGATGCTCACGCCAGGCCCTTCAGCACCATCAGGCCCATGTATGGGGTCACAGCCTCTGCTGGGACCAAGCCAAGACCATCTGCTGTCACAGCCCCTGCACACCTGGCCACAACCAGGAACACTAGTCCCAGCCTTGGAGAGAGAAGGAGACCCAAGGATCTTCCTCCAATGAAGGACCCTGGAGCCCTACCCAGGGAGGGGCTGCTGGCACCACTGGGTCTACTGGCCGTCCTGACCTTGGCAGTGGCCACACTGTATGGACTATCCCTGGCTGCACCTGGGGAGTAGGCCAAGAAGGAAAATCTGATGAATAAAGACCCCCGCCTCCTCCAGCACTGAGTGGTCACTTGGCTTCTACCCTTCTTGGCAGTCCAGACCTCTGCCCACACTCAGGGACCTGGGGAGGAGGGCATAGTGTTTGTCCCTCACTTTCCTTAGCAGGATGATCAACTATCTGAGCTCAATAAAAGTAGGGAAAACACGAGAAGCCCGAATGGTTGATGGAAACAGTACAGCCTGATCCCAATCCCAGCAGCGAGGAAGAAAGGGGGCAGCAGCTCCAAACGATTGCATTTATTATAAACAAGAGTACAGACCCCAGACTCAGAAACACAACAGATTCGAAGCTAAGACAGCTCTGGTGAAACAGTAATGGAGGAGGAACACCGAGGTATTCATGTCTGGGCCAGAGCTGCCATCCAGGGCCCCACACCCCACCTTTGGTCCAGATGGCCCCTTGGCCCAGGTGTCCCTGCTGCCAGAACACCCTGGACTGGGGTACCAGAGTTGCATATTCCATGAGGCTAGTGTCAGGGAAAGCAGGGACTCACAGTTGCCAGGTTGTCCGTCTCCTCTGAGCCAATTTCCCTCCACTATCCTGAGGTTTCAGTCTCATATCAACTATCATGTTTAAAACAGAAAACAGGCAAAATGTTTGGCTAAAATAAAATGAAAACACTGCAGGGAAGAGACCTGAGTGTGCTGGTGGACAGGAGCCCTGCTCACCTGTGGGAAGGGCAGGGCCAGCAAGGGCAGCAGAGCTCCCTGTGGGCAGCTAGGCTGTGTGTGGATGTGGCCCTCCGGGTGGTCCCAGGGAAGATGCAGGGACAGGGGACAGTCGAGGCAGACAACTCTCAGGTGAGGAGGGCTCTGCCTGAGGTGTTCTGGCATCAGGAGGCTGCCTGACCCCCAACAGGCATGACACAGACTCCAGGGAACAATGGGACATCTGCCTAAAGAATCAAAGCCCAACTTGGTCAGATCCCAAGCTTCACCTGCATCACCTCAAGCAGCAGCTGGCTACACTGCCAAAACCAGGACACATCTGCATCATACAGAAAGCTGCGCCACCCTGGTGTGACAGGCCATACTTGGTCACCCTAGGGTAAGCTGGAGAAGAACTCCAGATGTGCCCTGGAGAACCCCCCCACCTCTCAGGGGCCACCTCACAGGGTGCCCCCACCACCCCATTCTTTGAGTTTGGCTTGAGATTTTAGGAAGCATAATTTCAGGTGAGGAAGAGAACAAAGTCTGGTCCCAGCCCACTCTGGCAAGGATCATTCCCCACCTCGTCAGCATCAGAGGAAGCCACATATACAGGCGGGACACACACAGCACGGCTGGGATATAAGGAACCGTGCCTGCACACCACTCACACACAACATAACCAAGTGGCAGCCAGAGAGGTCGGAGAACGCTCAGAGGGCCGCCTTCGGGGCATCCACGTAGGCCGGGTTGTAAGGAGGCTGGCTGGCAGGGTAGGGCGCGGCTGCTCCTCCTGAAAGCAGAGAGGCTCCTGGTTGGCTGTGAGCATGGTGGGCTGCCGTATGAGTGGCAGGCGAGCAGAAAGGGCAGAGGCCTATTCAGTGATGTACTCTGGGATGGGTGCCCGAGGGATGCTGGCAGATACTCAGGGAGTTGGGCAGGGCTAGAGTCAGCAGGGGCACTCACCAGCCAGGGTCTCGTGGTAGGCCGGCGGGCCCATGGGTTGGGCCGGGTAAGGTGGTGGGTACTGCATTGGGTAGGGTGCTGCTGGCATCCCTGGCTGAGGTGGCATGGTGTGGTAGCCCTGGTAGCTTGGTCCAGGGTAGCTGGGCGGCACACTTGGAGGTTGAGGATAAGGGGCATGCACCACAGTGGTGGATGTGGTGGTGGTGACAACCGCTGCAAAGAGAATTCCAGTGAGGACCCTCCTCCACCTCCCCAGGTCTTAGGGCCAGGCTTGCCACCCATCCCTCCAGCTTAGCCAAAGCAGGGCCTGGTCAGCTCCCCTTGCCATCCCAGGGGGTCACAGTGGAGCAGGGTAGGCACACTTACGACGTGGTCGGCGGCACGTCTTGTACAGGCAGCAGCAGGAGCAGGTGAAGCAGATGATGATAGTGACGACAGACAGCACAAAGATGGTCAGGCCAACGGCCAAGGTTGCTCCGAACCTGCCAAAGAGCTGGATGTGACCTGGGGCCCCTCGACCCTCCCCCGAGACCAGCATCCACATTCCACCCCTTCCCAGGGCATGCCCCTCTTGCCAGAAGGGGTCTGGGCAATACAGATACAGCTACTTCCTTGTTGGGTGGCCTGCACCTGTTTCAATCTGTTTCCTTGTGTGTAAACTGGGGTATATGTGAGTCTCTGTAACCATCTTGCCCCGGGTCTGCCCGGCTTGTCCCACCCTCAGAGGCATGGGAGGAAGCTCAAGTCCCACTCCACACACATACATCTATCTTGTCCACCTCACAACCAAGTGATGAGGAGATGGGTATAGGGCACATGCCACAGTCAGGCACTGTGATTTGAGTCAAAAAACTTAACAGTGGGCAAGACAGCCAGCCCTGGCCTCTGGGAGCCCACAGTCCAGTGTAGGAGGCAGACAGTGAAGGTAAAATGGCTCAGGAAGCACGAGGTGAAGAGAGAGAGAAGCCCCAGGAGGGTAGAGGCCAGTGTGGCCGGAACAGGAGGCCCCTAGTGTTCCCCTGCACTCCACGACAGTCCCAGGGCAGGGAGGCTGGCCCCTGAGTGATAAGGACAGTTGCCTCTGCCTGCAAGCTTGCTGTGTGCCAAGCACTGTGCCAGGGGTCACACACACCCCTGGGTCCCCCACCCACCTCTGACCTGCTCGGCCACTTCTAC
The DNA here is from genome assembly GCF_000951045.1 of Mandrillus leucophaeus. NCBI lineage: Eukaryota > Metazoa > Chordata > Mammalia > Primates > Cercopithecidae > Mandrillus > Mandrillus leucophaeus. The sequence goes on along the minus strand of NW_012102254.1, from coordinate 1,856,756 downwards.
AGGTGAAAGGGCCAAGAGCCAAGGGGAGGACACAGAGGCCTGGAGGCAGGAGGTCAGAGGGCCTGCCCTTTGAGAAAGCAAGCCTGGGCTGGGAAGTTCACCAAAATTGACTTCTAGGCGGGGGCGGTGGCTCATGCCTACAATCCCAGCACTTTGGGAGGCCGAGGAGGGCGGATTACCTGAGGTCTGGAGTTCGAGACCAGCCTAGCCAACATGGTGAAACCCTGTCTCTACTAAAAATACAAAAATTAGCCAGGCACAGTGACAGGTGCCTGTAATCCCAGCTACTTGGGAGGTTGAGGCAGGAGAATTGCTTGAACCTGAGAG
>NW_012102254.1:1852200-1855399 GCF_000951045.1 Mandrillus leucophaeus | reverse complement strand
CGAGGTCAGGAGATTGAGACCATCCTGGCTAACACGGTGAAACCCCGTCTCTACTAAAAAATACAAAAAACTAGCCAGGCGACGTGGTGGGTGCCTGTAGTCCTAGCTACTCAGGAGGCTGAGGCAGGAGAATGGCGTAAACCCGGGAGGCGGAGCTTGCAGTGAGCTGAGATCCGGCCACTGTACTCCAGCCCGGGCGACAGAGACTCGTCTCAAAAAATAAATAAATAAATAAAAAACAGCTGGGCGCGGTGGCTCACACCTATAATCCCAGCACTTTGGGAGGCCGAGGCAGGCGGAACACCTGAGATCTGGAGTTCAAGAAAGTACAAAAAAAATTAGCCGGGCATGATGGCGGGTGCTTGCAATCCCAGCTACTTGGGAGGCTTATGCAGGAGAATCTCTTGAACCCAGGGAGGCAGAGATTGCAGTAGGCCGAGATCACACCATTGCACTCCAGCCTAGGCAACAAAAGCGAAACTCCGTCTCAAAAAAGTAAATAAATAAAAAATAAAAATAAAAACTGGCCAGGTGCGGTGGTTCACGCCCTTGATCCCAACACTTTGAGAGGCCGAGGTGGGCATATCGCTCGAGGTCAGGAGTTCTAGACTACCCTGGCCAACACGGTGAAACCCTGACTCTACTAAAAACACAAAAATTAGCCGGGCGTAGTGGCACAAGACTGTAGTCCCAGCTACTCAGGAGGCTGAGGCAGGAGAATCGCTTGAACCCAGGAGGTGGAGGTTGCAGTGAGCTAAGATGGCGCCACTGCACTCCAGCGTGAGTGACAGAGGGAGACTCCATCTCAAAAAATTAAAAAATAAAATAAATAGGCCAGGAGCAGTGGTTCACGCCTGTAATCCTAACACTTTGGGAGGCCAAAGCAGTCGCCTGGGGTCAGGAATTTGAGACCAGCCTGGGCAACATAGTGAAACCCCATCTCTACTAAAATACAAAAAAAAAAAAGAATTAGCCGGGGTGGTGGCACGTGCCTGTAGTTCCAGCTACTCTGGAGGCTGAGGCAGGAGAATCACGTGAACCCACGAGGCAGAGGTTGCAGTGATCTGAGATCGCGCCACTGCACTCCAGCCTGGGTGACAGAGCGAGACTCCATGTCCAAAAAAATAAAAAATAGTAAGTTTCTAAAAAGGTGTCAGCCATGCCCAACCCAAGCTTTATTCTAACAAAAGGCAAATGCTTGGTAACTGCATCAAACGCATTCAAAAACTCCAGAGTTGTAGGGCATCCCCTCAGCCTCTGCCCCACAGAGGCCCAAGGAGGGTGTGGGTTCCCCCCTTCCCCGCCCTGGGGCTGCACAACTTCAGCAGGGCCCCACAACACAGCCAGGGACAGAGTTAAAGACTCCGGGCTCAAAAGCACCCCTCAGGACTCTCAAAGCAGGAGCCATCAGCCCCAGGCCGTCCAGGACAAGGCCCTAAGACAGGACCAGCAGACTATAGGTGTCTTCCTGCCCAACCAGAGGCAGGAATGGAGAAACGCACACACATTCACACGCCATCAATGACACGCGACCGCAAGGCCGTTATCATCCCTCCAGAGCTCTCTCAGTGTCTTCTCTCTCACACACACACGCAGCATGGGGCCCAAGCTCACCCCATATTAGCCTCTGCCTTCACCCAGAGGCCTCCTGTACCCCTCGGCTTCCCCTCTTCCCATCGTGGGCCACTCAGTTTCAACTTCCTCCCCTTTTGGGGAAAAGGAAAGCAAATCTCCTCCAGATGACGTCGGCCACAGGAAGCACAGACGCGAGGCCCCGTTCCACCCTCTTAAAGACACAGGATGGCCCCACGCAGTAGCGGGCTAGCAGCCAAGGAGCCAAGGGGTGGGGGCCAGAGAGGAGGGGAAGCAGAGGTGCCCCAGCTGCCTCCCAGAGCTGCCTCTCTGAGCGGAGCCTGCGGGGCCTGGCCTCGGAATGCAGCCTGGCCACTAGGGAGTCCAAGAGCCACCCCAGCCTCTGTGGGCCCCAACCACACTCTAACTCAGCAGCACCCCCACCCCCACTTCCACCAAACCCACCGGCCCTGTTCCACCAGCCTCCAGGAGGAGCTTCTGCATCCATCTAGGTCTAGAGGGCGACCCTGGGGCCCTGGCTGACACACCACAGCGAGCAAAGTCCAGCCTATCCCTTCAGCTCCTCCTCTCCCACCAGCACTCTCTCCAGTCTGTCTCCCCTGTTCTCCGGCCACCCTGCAGGGTCCATCATGTCACCCCCTACTCCAACGCCAGCTATGGCTCCTGTAGCTCTTGGGATTACAAAGGAATTTGCTTTATAATTACATGTTAAATAGAGTGTGTGTATCTGTGCTTTCCTGTATATGTATTATAGTTGACGATAAAAGAAGAAAAGAGGCCACGTGCTGTGGCTCACACCTGTAATCTCGGTACTTTGGGAGGCCGAGGCTTTTGGGAAGCTTGAGCCCAGGAGTTCGAGACCAGCCTGGGCAACATGGCAAAACTCCGTCTTTACCTATCAAAAAAATCAAAAATTAGCCAGGCATGGTGGCACGCACCTGTAATCCCAGCTACTCGGGAAGCTTGCCCCTGCCTGGGAGACTGAGTCAGAATCTGTCAAAAAAAAAAAAAAAGAAGAAGAAGAAGAAGATTTATCTCACCAGACACTGAAACTTATAATAAAGGAAATTTTTTTTTTTTTGAGGTGGGGTCTCACTTTGTTACCCAGGCTGGAGTGCAGTGGCACAATCACAGCTCACTGCAGCCTCAAACTCCCAGGCTCAAGTGATCCTTCCACCTCAGTCCCCCAAGTAGCTGGAACCACAGGCACGCACCACCACACTCGGCTATTTTTTTTATTTTTTGTAGAGACAGGGTCTCACTGTGTTGCCCAGGCTAGATTTTAATATTTAATTAAAATTTTATTTTATTATTTTATTTATTTATTTTTTTGAGACAGAGTCTTTCTCTGTCATAGGGCTGGAGTGCAGTGGTGTGATCTCAGCTCACTGCAACCTCCACCTCCCAGGTTTCAAGTGATTCTCATGCCTCAGCCTCCAGAGAAACTGGAACTACAGGTGTACGCCACCACACCTGGCTAATTTGTGTATTTTTAGTAGAGATGGGGCTTTACCATATTGGCCAGGCTGGTCTCGAACTCCTGACCTCAGGTGATCTGCCCACCTTGGCCTCCCAAAGTGCTGGGATTACAGGCATGAGCCACCGT
>NW_012102254.1:1846918-1847700 GCF_000951045.1 Mandrillus leucophaeus | reverse complement strand
AAAAAAAAAAAAAAAAAAAAAAACCTGACTTCCAAGTGCAGACAGAGCCCCTTACTAGCCACCCTGCCGTGTTTGCAGAGGCCAAGCTTCATTCTTCTCTTTTTCAATTTATTTTTTGAGACGGGGTCTCGCTCTGTCGCCCAGGTTGGAGTGCAGTAGTGTGATCACAGTTCACTGCAGCCTCCACCTCCCAGGCTGAAGTGATTCTCCCACCTCAGCCTCCCCAGTAGCTGGAACCACAGGCATGCACTACCACATTTATTTTTGTAGAGACAGGGGTCTCACTATGTTACCTAACTGGTTTCCAACTCCTGGCCTCAAGCTATCTTCCCTCCTCGGCCTCTCAAAGTGCTGGGATTAAAACTGTCATCATGGCCGGCCAGGCGCTGTGACTCATACCTATAATCCCAACACTTTGGGAGGCCAAGGTGGGTGGATCATGAGCTTAGGAGTTTGAGACCAGCCTGGCCAACATGGCGAAACCCCGTCTCTACTAAAAATACAAAAATTAGCCGGTCGTGGTGGTGCACGCCTGTAATCCCAGCTACTCAGGAGGCTGAGGCAGGAGAATTGCTTGAACCCAGGAGGTAGAGGTTGTAGTGAGCCAAGATCGCGCCACTGCATTCCAGCCTGGGAGACAGAGTGAGACTCTGTCTTGAAAAAAAAAAAAAGAAAAACAAAAAACAAAAAAAAAAAACTGTTAGCCTGACATTTTGTGCTGGATGATAAAAGGTTTTAAAAAATAAAAAGCGGGCTGGGCACGGTGGCTCAAGCCTGTAATC
>NW_012102254.1:1832367-1842988 GCF_000951045.1 Mandrillus leucophaeus | reverse complement strand
CCAGGCTGGTCTCGAACTCCTGACCTCAGGTGATCTGCCCACCTTGGCCTCCCAAAGTGCTGGGATTACAGGCATGAGCCACCGTGCCCGACCTTTAATTAACATTTTAAATAAAATAAAACTCCCTATTAGGCCCACAAAGTCATGTGTGGTCTGGAACTGGCCCCTCTCCTTCAACCTCTGTGCTCAGTCCCATTCCCCTCCTTTCAGCTTTGAAAGCACCATGCTGTGTCCTACTCAAGGCCTTTGCACATGCAGATGCTCCTGCCAGCTCAGCCCTTTCCTCTTTTCATCTCAGCCACACCTAACTCATTTCTGCTCACCCCTCAGGCCTCAGCTCAAAGTGTCACTTCCTCAGGAGCACCTTCCCCACCACGCAGAAGAGGCCAGGCCCCTCAGCACATGCCCACATGGAATTAAATTCCTTTCTACCTCAGTTCATAAACAGACACTCTGTTGTGTGTAAGCATTTGATCAACTACATCTTGCCCCTGCTTTGTACCATTATCATCCAACACAGCTTTCGGCCACCACTGTATTTCCAGTGCCTACCATATGGTGAGTGCTCAATAAAAAAAATTTTTTAAACAATCTTGTGAATGAATCAATAAATATCAGACGGGTAAATGAATAAATTCACTCAGGGACCCCATGGTAGCTCCTGGCAGGACATCCAGGCGTGGTAACCTTAGAAAACCAAGCAAATTCAAGGGGTGGTTGCAGAGTGGGCCTAGGGTCCAAGGCCACACATGGCTACAGTACCGAAGGAACCACGCCTCTGAGAGGAAGGAATGGGGTCTCCAAAGGCCCAAGGCTGGGGCCAAGTTCAAAAGGCAGAGTCAGCCCAAGCAGGAGAGAACAGAAGGCAGAGAAGCAGCCACCCTGGCAGGGAGTTCGGGCAGGATTGTAGGGTCTGGGGAGAATTGGGGGGCCTCCAAGAAATGGAAGGCTCCAAACCTTAGACTGTGAATGTCATGCGCGTCCGTGTGAAGAGACCACCAAATAGGCTTTGTGTGAACAACATGGCTGTTTATTTCACCTGGGTGCAGGCGGGCTGAGTCCGAAAAGAGAGTCAGCAAAGGGAGATAAGTGTGGGGCTGTTTTATAGGATTTGGGTAGGTAAAGGAAAATTACAGTCAAAGGGGGGTTGTTCTCTGACGGGCAGGAGTGGGGGTTACAAGGTGCTCAGTGGGGGAGCTTTTTGAGCCAGGATGAGCCAGGAAAAGGAATTTCACAAGATAATATCATCCCTTAAGGCAAGGCTTGGCCATTTTCACTTCTTTTATGGTGGAATGTTATCAGTTAAGGCGAGGCAGGGCATTTGCACTTCTTTTGTGATTCTTCAGTTACTTCAGGCCATCTGGGCGTATACGTGCAAGTCACAGGGGATGCGATGGCTTGGCGTGGGCTCAGAAGCCTGACAGTGAACAGGCTGGCTCTGGACCTGGGATACCCACACTACCCCCATGGTGTCAGCAAGGCCCCAGACAGGCTGTACCACAGAGGGCCTGAGAACCACAAAAAGGACGTTTTGAGGGCTGGGAGGTAGCACAGCGGCTGTGGCCACACCTTGCCTAATGGGCCTCTCTCCCTTTCCCCTGCACTGTGGCAGTGGAGTCATGGCAGAGGGTCAGTGGTGGCCTCCTTGGGGTCTGCAGCCAGAGCTTCTGCCACTCGGTGCTTAGAAACCCAACAGTCTTGCCTGACAGTCCCGTGAGTGCAAGGAGCTGGGAAGAGGACATGAGGGCAGGACCCAAAACAACCAGGAGACTAAGGAAGCTCTAGGGAGTGAACAAGCCATGAATGGCTGGAGCCACTCACCATTAAACAGAGATTCACTTGCCAAAGTCTAGGGGGCAGAAGACCTGGGCCAACCCTGAGCCCACAAACAGGGCCACACTATAACCCCTGCCATGGGTGGCATCCTCCTGCGGCAGGGGTTCTGGGCAGGCATATGTGGACCCATCTGAATCCAGGCTCCAGCCTGCTGCCTCATGCCTAGAAAAGTCAAAAAGTAGCCCAGGTCAGGCACGGTGGCTCACGCCTGTAATCCCAGCATTTTGGGAGGCTGAGGCGGGCAAATCACGAAGTCAGGAGCTCGAGAGAAGTCTGGCCAACATGGTGAAACCCCATCTCTACTAAAAATACAAAAATTAGCCGGGCATAGTGGCCAGCACCTGTAATCCTAGCTACTCAGGAAGCTGAGGCAGGAGAATGGCTTGAACCCAGGAGGCGGAGGTTGCAGTGAGCAGAGATTGTGCCACTGTACTCCAGCCTGGGCAACAGGACAGACACTCCATCTCAGAAAAAAAAAGGCCAAGAGGGAGACAGTCAGAGGCAAGGGTCCCAAAATAAGAAGAGGAGGAGGGGTCAGTGGCAGGGAGTGGGGCAGAGCTGGGTGGGGCCCCTGGCCTGGGGTCTTTCCCCTGCCTGGCTTCTCCTGAGCTCCTGGCCATGGCCTTGACAGCAGGAGCCAGACCCTCACCAAGGAGCCAACTCTCCAGTGGACAAACAGTGCCCTTGGCCAAGTAGGCAGCACACGTATGCCCAGCAGAGGATGTCTCCTTGGGAGCCAGACAGGCAGCCACCTGAGAGTGTTCAAAAGAGAGGAGTCACTGATGACCCTGTCCCCGCTCTCCTCCCAGCACCCACTTCTTTTGCTCCTGCACCTTTATAAAGCAGGTCCTAGGCATGAGCTGGGGCTCAGAACAAAGCAGAGGACAAGGGATGACATGAGGTGCGGGATGGGGAGCATCACTCCAGTCACCTGCTCTTCTCAGTGCATGGGCAAAATAGCCTGGGGCAGGAGGCAGCAGGGCGCACCAAGCACACAGCACACGAGGCCCAGTGCCGTGCACACCACGGCGGCAGCTGGGCTAACAGAACAGGTCCCACACGCATACCTTGGGGAGTCACAGGTGCAGCTGAGCTGGCCCCAGTCACCTCCCTGTTGCCACAACCCCAGGAAGCCACTCCTCCTCCTATGCCCCTCTGGGAGCTTGTTCCGCATTGTCTCCTCTTTGCTGTCCCAGCTCAAATCGCTACCATTGGAAGAAAAAAAAACAACCAAACACACCACAAGAAACCCTTCACATGGATTCTCCAACTCCCTTTTTTGTTGTTGTTTTTGAGACGGACTCTTACTCTGTCACCCACGCTGGAGTGCAGTGGCGCGATCTCGGCTCACGGCAACCTTTGCCTCCTGGGTTCAAGTGATTCTCCTGCCTCAGCCTACAGAGTATTGGAATTACAGGCACCTGCCAATATGCCCGGCTAATTTTTGTATTTTTAGTAGAGACGGGGTTTCACCATGTTGTCCAGGCTGGTCTTGAACTCCTGGCCTCAAGTGATCTGTCCGTGTCAGCCTCCTAAAGTGCTGGGATTATACGCATTAGCCACCACACCTGGCCTCCCTTAAAAAACAAAAATAAAAAATAAAAATCCACGGGGTCTCACTATGTCGCCCAGGCTGGAGTGCAGGGATTACTCCCAGGCAGGATCACAGCTCACTGTACCCCTGAACTCCTGGCCTCTAGTGATCCTCCTGCCTCAGCCTCCCAAGTAGCTGGGACTACAGGAGTGTGGCACTGTGCCCAGCTTCAATGCCTGTCTTACTCCTCATCCATTCACGGCCAAAACTCTCCAAGGAGTTGCCTGCGACCAGCATACAATTTCCAACCGCTCTTCAGTCTGCTCCACTGCCTGGCTCTTGCCCAGGGTGCCATGGACTCCATGGTGTGAAATCTCCATTCCACACTGCACTTCACCGCAAGCCTGCCTTTGTCCAGTGTCCAGCCCCAGGTCCTTCCCACTCCCTCCACACCCTCCCTTGAGGGAGCTGCTGAATGTATGTCTCCATCCTCACCTCTCCCCTCCAAGCTCTGGCTCTCTCTGGCCTCCAGTGCCTCTGGCCAGGATGCCGCCTAAGGCCATCTCCTACAGAAACGACTTCCCACCTCCCACACCCGCCCCATCTGCTCTTTCCATCTTCCACAGAGCAGCCAGTGTGGTCTTCCTAAAACACCATTCAGTCCCCAGCGCTCCCAGGACCCTCCGTGATGCCCACTGTCCTCAGGACGAGGCCCACTCCTGGACTGCCTCCAGGCCCACACAGGCTGGGCGTAGGCATCTCCCACGGGGCCATCTGAAAGCCCACGATCCTGGGCCTTGGGGCAGGACAGCCAGCCGCTTCTGGGCTCCTGGACACGGAAGGGAAGGCCTGTAGAGATCTCAGGCTCCAACCAGCCCTGAGGTGTTGAAGAGGGGCACAACTGCACTTCTTCCCCTCCTCCATGCACAGGAACCCTGCCCTGATTCTGCTGTAGCCAGTGAGGCCCCACACCTGCCTGGGCCTATAGGATGGGATGGGACAAAACAAGAACCCAAGCCCCCCACCCAGGCCCAGAGCCCAAGGTCTCTTCCTCCAAAGGGGCAACCCTGCCCTCCTGGGCAGAACTTTTCTTTAAATGGCTTCTAGATCCACCAGGGCAGGGGGGAGACAGCAAGTGGAATAGACCCAGCCAGGAAAGCCCGCCCTAGTGGCTGCACACCCATTCCACCTCCAGGAAGATGTCACAACTCCTGTTACCATGGCAATAACACAGGCCGGAGCCCAGCCAAGGGGACTGCGGCTTGGGGGCTGGGGTTGCTCCTTGGTTCCCTGAGAGAAGAGTCCTGACACAGTAACCACGACCCACAAAGCTTGACACGAACTGTGGCGTCATTGGTTATCCCAGGACCTCTCCCCACCGTTATCACCCCACTACCATGCGCTTGCCAGCACCATCACCCCATCACCATCACCCTTGTCACCAATGCCCAACCACAATATACCCACCCCCATCTACCATCATCACATGCCCAACACAGCCCCTTCTCTGTCACTCCTGCCCCCACTGGGACCCATCAGTCATCCGCTGACTCAACCCAGCATCTAGGGCAATGTGACCCCGACTCCTGGTCCTTCAACTGTCAACCTGCGACCGCAGTCACCCCCGTCCCCACCACCCCAGCACGCTAATGAAGACACCTTCACAACATAAGGAGCAAGTGTCCTCACAGTCAGATATGGTGACAGCTTCTTGGGCTCCACCCCAATGACCGAATCATCCCAGTCCCCCAGATGCACGCTGGCCCCGCCGAGTCCTCTTGTCACCTTTGCCAGGAAGATGCACCCAGCCTGCAGGGTTTACTTACCCTAACATGGGGTCGCTGTAGCCAGGGCGAAACCTCAGCGCTGAGCCCAGCTGCTCCACTGGCTCTACACTGGCGGGCACACTGCCAACAGGAAACCTCATGATCAGCACAATGAAACCCTACCGAGTGCGCACCGCAAAATGTGTGCAGAAGCTACTATGAACCGGTGGCTTCAATGGCCTTCCAGAGGTGGACTCTGCCCACACTGGGATCTCACAGCACAAAGCCACACGTCCTCTCAGGTGTCCACTGGACTGTCTCCAGGAGAGAACATATGTTAGGCCACAAAACAAATCTCAGCAGATTTTAGAAGACAGATACCATACAAAGGATCTTCTCTGACCACAACAGGATGAAGTTACAAATCAGTAACTACATTGCCACAAAGTTTATTATTATTATTATTATTTTGAGATGGAGTCTTGTTCTGTCGCCTAGGCTGGAATGCAGTGGCATGATCTTGGCTCACCGCAACCTCCGCCTCCTGGGTTCAAGTAATTCTCCTGCCTCACCCTCCTGAGTAGCTGGGATTACAGGCACCCGCCACCTTGCCCAGCTAATTTTTGTATTTTTAGTAGAGACGGTGTTTCGCCATACTGGCCAGGCTGGTCTCGAACTCCTGACCTTGTGATCTGCCCGCCTTGGCCTCCCAAAGTGCTGGGATTACAGGCGTGAGCCACTGCACCTGGCCTACATTGCCACAAAGTTTTTTTTAAAAAGCACTAAAAAAAAAAAAAAAACCTTGGGAAACTAAAAGTACAAAAAAAAAAAGCAAAATAAAACCAAAGCTCTTGAGTTGTATTGTGTTAAATAAGAACTCATACAAGATACTTACCTAGCAGGGGAGATACCATGATCACAAAGAAATAAAAAAGGAGGACGGGCGCGGGGGCTCAAGTCTGTAATCCCAGCACTTTGGGAGGCCAAGACAGGCGGATCACGAGGTCAGGAGATCGAGACCATCCTGGCTAACCTGGTGAAACCCCGTCTCTACTAAGAAATACAAAAAACTAGCCGGGTGAGGTGGCGGGCGCCTGTAGTCCCAGCTACTCAGGAGGCTGAGGCAGGAGAATGGTGTAAACCCAGGAGGCGGAGCTTGCAGTGAGCTGAGATCCGGCCACTGCACCCCAGCCTGGGCAACAGAGCGAGACTCCGCCTCAAAAAAAAAAAAAAAAAAAAGAAGTAAAAAAGGAAATTAACAAGTATGTAGAACTGAAGGATGAAAATACATCAAAATTTGTGAAACCCAGATAAAATCGTTCTTAGTGGGAGATTTATATCTTTAATAGAACTTATCAAGAAATGGGGAGGCCAAGGAGGGTGGATCACAAGGTCAGGAGTTCAAGACTAGCCTGTCCAGGATGGTGAAACCCCGTCTCTACTAAAAATACAAAAATTAGCCAGGCACAGCAGCACGCACCTGTAATCCCAGCTACTCGGGAGGCTGAGGCAGGAGAATCGCTTGAACCCAGGACGTTGCAGTAAGCTGAGATCGCGTCACTGTACTCTAGCCTGGGCGACACAGCAAGACTCCATCTCAAAAATAATAATAATAATAATAATTTATCAGGAAATAGGAATGGTTAAAAATAAATGATATGGGCCGGGTGAAGTGACTCACACCTGTAATCCTGGTGCTTTGGGAGACCGAGGCAGGCAGATCACCTGAGGTAGTTCAAGACCAGCCTGGCCAACATGGTAAAACCCCATCTCAACTAAAAATTAGCCAGGCATGGTGGCGGGCACCTGTAATCCCAGCTACTCTGGAGGCTGAGGCAGGAGAATCACTTGAACCCAGGTGGTGGAGGCTGCAATGAGCCGAGATCATGCCATTGCAGTCCAGCCTGGGCAACAAGAGGGAGACTCCATCTCAAAAAATAATAATAAATAAATAAATAAGATGATATTAAATTCAAGATGAGCCAGGTGCGGTGGCTCACGCCTGTAATCCCAGCACTTTGGGAGGCCAAGGTGGGTGGATCACGAGGTCAGGAGTTGAAGACCAGCCTAGCCAAGATGGTGAAACTCCGTCTCTACTAAAAATACAAAAAATTAGCCGGGTGTGGTGGCAGGTGCCTGTAATCCCAGCTACACGGGTGGCTGAGGCAGAGAATTGCTTGAAACCAGGAGATGCAGGTTGCAGTGAGCCAAGATTGCGCCACTGATCTCCAGCCTTGGCGACACACCGAGACTCTGTCTCAAAAAAAAAAAAAAAAAAAAACTCAAGATGATTTATTTAAAAGTAATGGAAAACCCAGGCAGGGTGGTGGCTCATGCCTGTAATAACAGCACTTGGGGAGGCTGAGGAGGGCGGATCACGAAGTCGGGAGTTCAAGACCAGCCTTGCCAACACGGTGAAACCCTGTCTCTACTAAAAATACAAAAATTAGCCTGGCGTGGTGGTGGCCAACTGTAATCCCAGCTACTCGGGAGGCTGAGGCAGGAGAATTGCTTGAACCTGGGAGACAGAGGTTGCAGTGAGCCGAGATCATGCCATTGCACTCCAGCCTGGGCGAAAAGAGCAAAACTCTGTCTCAGCTGGGCGTGATGGCTCACGCCTGTAATCTCAGCACTTTGGGAGGCCGAGGCGGGCAGATCACCAGGTCAGGAGATTGAGACCATCCTGGCTAACACAGTGAAATCCTGTCTCTACTAAAAATATAAACAATTAGCCGGGCATGGTGGCAGACGCCTGTAGGCCCAGCTACTCCGGAGGCTGAGGCAGGAGACTGGTGTGAACCCAGGAGGCGGAGGTTGCAGTGAGCCGAGATCACGCCACTGCACTCCAGCCTAGGGGACAGAGCGAGACTCCGTAGAGAATAATAGAGAATAGAGAAGATTAGCAAACCAAACCTGATAGACCTCTGACAAGACTAACCACAAAAAAGGAGGCAGTCAAGTGAAGTAGCACATGCCAGTGGTCCCAGCTACTCAGGAGGCTGAGGTGGGAGGATCACTTGAGCCCAGGAGTTCCAGGCTGCAGTGAGCTGTGATCATGCCACTGCACTCCAGCCTGGGCGACAGAGTGAGACTCTGTCTCGAAAACAATAAATAAATAAAATAACATAATAACCTTATTTGGATTCTGATTTGGACAAACCATCTGTGAAAAGGCATTTTGGAAACTAGTGGAGGCAACTGAACGCAGTATTGAAACTTATCAGTGAATTATTGCTAATTGTGCCAAATATAATAGTGGTTATATTTCCCTTATATTGGAAGGGAAATAGTTATATTTCCCTTCAAAGACCTCATTTTTAGCAATGAAAACTCACTTTTTTTTTGAGATGGAGTCTCATCTCTGTTCACCCAGGCTGGAGTGCAGTGGTGCAACCTTGGCTCACTGCAACCTTCACCTCCCAGGTTCAAGCGATTCTCCTGCCTCAGTCTCCTGAGTAGCTGGGATTACAGGCACGTGCCACCATGCCCGGCTGATTTTTGTATTTTTAGTAGAGACGGGGTTTTACCATGTTAGTCAGGCTGGTCTCGAACTCCTGACCTCGTGACCCGCCCATCTCGGCCTCCCAAAGTTCTGGGATTACAGGTGTGAGCCACCGTGCCTGGCCTTTTTTTTTTTTTTTTTTGAGACGGTCTCATCTGTCACCCAGGCTGCAATGCAGTGGTGTGATCACAGCTCACTGCAGCCATGACCTCCCGGGCTCAAGTGATCCTCCCACCTTGGCCTCCCGAGTAGCTGGGACTACAGGCACATGCCACCACACCTAGCTAATTTTTTGAATTTTTTGTAGACACAAGGTCTCACTATGTTGCCCAGGTTGGTCTGAAACTCCTGGACTCAAGTGATCCTTCCGCCAAAGCCTCCCAAAGTGCTGGGATTACAGGTGCAAGCCACTACACCCAGCCATATACTAATATTTAAGGAGAGCTTTTTATGATGTCTGGGATTTGCTTTAAAATAATTCAGAAAAAGAAAAAGTGGCCGGAGGTATATAGCATAATGGTGTCAGAGTACTGGTAACTGGTAGTGGGTGATGGATGCATGGAGTTATATTGTTCTCTCTGCTTTTGTACTGATTTGAAACGTTCCAAAATTAGATGTAAAACAAAATAAAATGTAAAAGTGTTATAAACAATTATACCCTAATACACTTGGAGGAAAACCAGTAAAGCTAAGGAGAAAATATTTTTTAAGAAATCTGTGGGCTGGGTGCATACATATATATATACACACACACATATATAACAGATATATATTCATATATAAAACATATATATTTATAAATTATATATAGTTTTTATATATACATATAAAAGAAATCAGTGTGAAAGCTTCAGAGAGCAATGGAAAGAATGTGAAGCTGATATGAGTGGTGGTGAGGCTGGGGACAAAGATCCAGAGATGAGCCTGACAGTTGAGGTCCTTTTTCTCCTTGGAGCATTAGCCAGTTTCAGAAGGGCAGCTGAGAGGCTAAGCAGCACTTCTGGAAGCTTCAGGAGACCAAGGTGACAGGGCTTAGATCCAGAGCCCAGCAGGTGAGGCGGCCCTGATGACCCCCATTCACTTAGGCTGAGACCCAAAAAGCTGTACCTTAAGAGAAAGGGAGAGACTGAGTAGACGGCTCAGCCACTAATCATTTCAGTCTCTGCAGCTAAACCAGGTGATCCTAGAACACTAGAGTTACTGCCAGAAGCAACCTAAATCCTCCCTGGAGAAAGTCCTGAGCTCCAAATTTCTATAATCAATTTTGCAAATGCAATGTTAGGCACACAATCAAAAATTTTCAGGAACACGAGGAGACTAGACAGTATGAATAGAAAACAGCAGAAACAATTGACAATAGAAAAATCCACAGGCAGCCAGGTGTGGTGGCTCACGCCTATAATCCCAGCAGTTTGGGAGGCAGAGGCGGGTGGATCACCTGAGGTCAGGAGTTCAAGACCAGCCTGGCCAACATGGTGAAACCCTGTCTCTACTAAAAATACAAAAAAAAAAAAAAAATTAGCTAGGCATGGTGGCATGATCACACCACTGCACTCCAGCCTGGGCAACAAAAGCAAAACTCCATCTCAAAAAAAAAAAAAAAAAAAGGTGAAAAAAGAGAAATGAATTGTTAAGCAAAAAAAGAACTAGAACTTAAAAATTTGGACAATTCTCAGCCTATTCATACTGTAAATACTAAGAGTGTAGTCCAAAAACTGCGAGGTAAGGAGATTAGAATGGGTATGAACCACAGACCTAATCAGTCACCCTAGCACCGGCCAGAGGGGAGAAAGGGGATGAAGTGAAGGAAGGCTGTCGGACATCTAAGATCCTACAGGACTAGGCCATAGAGCAAGCTTGTCCCACCTGTGGCCAGCAGCCTACATTCAGGTCAGGATGGCTTTGAATGTGGCCCAACACAAATTCTTAAACTTTCTTAAAACATGAGATTCTTTTTTTTGAAATTTCTTTTTTTTTTTTTTT
>NW_012102254.1:1828009-1830589 GCF_000951045.1 Mandrillus leucophaeus | reverse complement strand
CGGCCTCCCAAAGTGCTGGGATTACAGGCGTGAGCCACCACGCCCGGCTATTTTTGCATTATTAATAGAGATGGGGTTTCTCTATGTTGGTCAGGCTGGTCTCAAACTCCTGACCTCAGGTGATCTGCCCACCTTGGCCTCCCAAAGGGCTAGGATTACAGGCATGAGCCACTGCGCCGGGCCAGCCACCTCAGTTTTGAAGGCTAGGACCACCACCCAGCAGAGCCATGGGGGTACAGCCCCCACCCCAGTGGGTCCAGAGGGCAGAGTGTCCAGCCAAAGAGGATTATTCCCAAGCCTTAAAGTCTACTGGAGTTTGTCTTGCTAGAATTTAGAATTGCTTGGCACTGAGAACTAAACTCTGACTTTTTATCTTGCCCAAATTCCTATCTAAGGGGCCTGGGGAGTCATGCCCTACAAATCATACATTCTCATCAAATGGGTTTTATTTAATCCTATAGATCGTGATTTACTTTCCAACCTGACTCTGGCATAACATTACGAGACAAGGAAAAAAAATAAAAATATTTTACTCCAAAACATGTTTCTTTGCCATATTTTGAAATGGCCCTGCAAAGCTGTTTTCGATGGGGGGAAATGTGCATCTGTAAGAATCTCTATTAACATAGCTAGATCTTTTTCTTCCAGACCCTCCCAATCCTAAAGAGATTAACTAAGATCTGAATAGGAAACATTTGTCATCTATTGTCACTAAGGGTAGCCACTAGAAGACTTCTTGGAACTTTGGTCTCCACAATCTTCATCTTAATCTGAACATTCCCTTTCTATCGATCAATTTTGTCTTTAGACAAACTCAACCAATTGCCAAACTAGAAAATGTTTAAATTCACCTATAGAATGGAAGCCTTCCACTCCCCACTCCCCGCCCTTTGAGTTGTCCCACCTTTCTGGACCAAACCAATGTATTTCTTTTGTGTGTTTTTTTTTTTTTTTGAGCCTCACTGTCTTCCAGGCTGGAGTGCAGTGGCACGTTCTCAGCCCACTGCAAGCTCCGCCTCCCAGATTCATGCCATTCTCCTGCCTGAGCCTCACAAGTAGCTGGGACAACAGGCGTCTGCCACCACACCCAGATAATTTTTTGTATTAGCCAGGATGGTCTCCATCTCCTGACCTCATGATCCGCCCACCTTGGCCTCCCAAAGTGTTGGGATTACAGTCATGAGCCATTGTACCCGGCCTAACCAATGTATTTCTTAAATGTATTTGACTGATGTCTTAAGCCTCTCTAAAATGTATAAAACCAAGCTGTGCCCGGACCACCTTGGGCACATGTTCTCAGGACCTGAGGGCTGTGTCACGGGCCATGGTCACTCATATTTGGCTCAGAATAAATCTCTTCAAATATTTTACAGAGTTTGGCTCTTCACTGACAGCACCTATCACTTCCTACTGTTTTTGTTTGTTTTTGTTTTGTTTTGTTTGAGACAAGGGTCTCACTCTGTCCCAGGCTGGAATAGAGTGGCACAATCTCAGCTCACTGTAACCTCTGCCCCCACCGACCTCAAGCAATTCTCCCACTTCAGCCTCCCAATAACTGGGGCCACATACGCGCACCATCATGCCTGGTGATTTTTTTAGTAGAGATGGGGTCTCACCATGTTGCCCTGGCTACGCTTCCTACTGATTTTTCTCCCTTTTGTAATAGGAGTGACTATCCTTTGCCTGTCCCACAAATGCATTTCTGGCTTCACAGATTTCACAACTGGAGATAAATTTTGCCTCAGGATGAAATGCACCTATGGTCTCATTCATATCTGATTTAGATAATATTTGAATAAGGCTTTGCACTTTAGAGTTAAGAGTTGATTCTGGAATGAGGTAAGACTGCTCAGGGGGTGGAGGTTGCAGTGAGCTGAGACCGCGCCACTCCACTCCAGCCAGGGACAGAGCAAGACTCCATCTCAAAAAAAAAAAAAGAGGTAATTGTCAGGCTTCTGCGCCCAAGCTAAGCCATCATATCCCCGGTGACCTGGACATGTACATCCAGACGGCCAGAAGCAACTGAAGATCCACAGAAGTGAAAATAGCCTTAACTGATGACATTCCACCATTGTGATTTGTTTCTGCCCCACCCTAACTGATCGATGTACTTTGTAATCTCCCCCAGCCTTAAGAAGGTTCTTTATAATTCTCCCCACCCTTGAGAATATACTTTGTGAGATCCACCCCCTGCCCCCAAAACATTGCTCTTAACTCCACCGCCTATCCCAAAACCTATGAGAACTAATAATAATCCACCACCCTTTGCTGACTCGGTTTTTGGACTCAGCCCGCCTGCACCCAGGTGAAATAAACAGCTATGTTGCTCACACAAAGCCTGATTGGTGGTCTCTTCACACCGACGCGTGAAACAGTAATTAGGCTTAGATGAGATCATGAGGGCGAAGCTGCCAGGATGGGATTAGTGTCCTTATAAAAAGAGGAAGAGAAATTCGATTTCTCTCTGCATGCATGCCCCAATGTTTGGAGGTGAGCATGTCTGTACAAACCTTCGCCTGAGGAAGCTGAGAAGCTGAAGAAAAAGGCTGACAAATCCAGTTTCTTTTTTTTTTTTTTTTT
>NW_012102254.1:1824862-1826109 GCF_000951045.1 Mandrillus leucophaeus | reverse complement strand
AGTTATCTGCCTAAACTGAACACATGCACAGAATAACTTAGTAATTCCACTCCTAGATATATACCCAGAAAAAATATGTTCCTTTTACAATGCTTTTTTTTTTTTTTTTTTTTAATTGAGAGGGAGTCTCGCTCTGTCACCCAGGCTGGAGTGAAGTGGCTCAAAACAAAAAACAAAAAACAAAAAAAATTGATTGCTTGGTCAGTGGGTGGGAAGAAACTCCCACACATTTGGTCACAGAAATCTTACGTTGATTGTTGTGGTGTGAGAGAATAGATAAAGCACTCTAAGTTTGTTTTTCCACTTTTTTTGGGGGGGGCAGGGATGGAGTCTCTCTGTTGCCCAGGCTAGAGTGCAGTGACACGATGTCAGCTCACTGCAACCTCCGCCCCCTGGGTTCAAGCCATTCTCATGCGTCACCCTCCCAAGTGGCTAAGTCTACAACCATGCCTGGCTAATTTTTGTATTTTTTAGTAGAGATAGGGTTTCGCCATGTTGGCCAGCCTCGTCTCGAACTCCAGACCTCGTGATCTGCCCACCTCAGCCTCCCAAAGTGTTGGGATTATAGGCATGAGCCACCACACCCAGACAGTTTTCCACATTTATGTATCAATAAACAATTGGAAAATAAAAATCGTGGCCGGGGGCAGTGGCTCACACCTGTAATCCTAGCACTATTGGGAGGCCAAGGAGGGCAGATCACTTGAGGTCAGGAGTTCGAGATCAGACTAACCAACATGGTAAAACGCTATCTCAACTAAAAATACAAAAATTAGGCCGGGTGTGGTCACTCACGCCTGTAATCCCAGCACTTTGGGCGGCCGAGGCGGGGGGATCACGAGGTCAGGAGATCAAGATCATCCTGGCTAACACGGTGAAACCCTGTCTCTACTAAAAAAAAATACAAAAAATTAGCCGGGTGTGATGGCGGGCGCCTGTAGTACCAGCTGCTTGGGAGGCTGAGGCAGGAGAATGGTGTGAACCCAGGAGGCGGAGCTTGCACTGAGCCAAGATCACGCCACTGCACTCCAGCCTGGGCGACAGAGCCAGACTCCATCTCAAAAAACAAACAAACAAACAAACAAACAAACAAAATTAGCCAGGCAAGATGGCAGGCGCCTGTAATCCCAGCTACTTGGGAGGCTGAGGCAGGAGAATCACTTGAACCTGAGAGGCAGAGGTTGCAGTGAGAAAGGATCATGCCACTGCACTCCAGCCTGGTCAACAAAGTTAGATTCCATCTCAAA
>NW_012102254.1:1819524-1821417 GCF_000951045.1 Mandrillus leucophaeus | reverse complement strand
TTTTTTTGAGACGGAGTCTCGCTCTGTCACCCAGGCTGGAGTGCAGTGGCACCATCTCAGCTCACTGCAACCTCTGCCTACCGGGTTCAAGCTATTCTCCCTGCCTCAGCCTCCCAAGTAGCTGGGATTACAGGTGTGTGCCACCACACCCAGCTAATTTTTGTATTTTTTAGTAGAGATGGGGTGGCACCATGTTGGCCAGGCTGGTCTTGAACTTTTGACCTCAGGTGATCCACCCGCCTCGGACTTCCAAGGTGCTGGGATTACCGGCATGAGCCACCGCACCCATGTGATTTCTTTTTTAACTGACAAAAATTGTATATATTTATGGTGTACAAAAATGATGTTTTGAAATATGTATGTATTGAATGGTTAAATTTAGGTAATTAGCATATGCACTACTTCACATACTTATTTTTTTTGTGTGGTGAGAACACTCAAAATATACTTCCTTAGCAATTTTCAAGTATACAACATATTATTGTAAACTATAGTCACCATTATGATGTACAACAGATCTCTTGAACTTATTCTTCCTAAGTGAAATTTTGTGTCCTTTGACCGTCTCCCTAATCCTGCCACCTCTTAGTCTCCAGTTACCACCATTTTATTCTGTTATATTCTATGAGTTTGACTTTGACACTCCACATATAAGTGAGATGGTGCTGTATTTGTCTGTCTGTGCCTGGCTTATTTCACTTAACATAATGTTCTCCAGGTACATCCATGTCATCATAAATGACAGGATTTCCGGATTTCCTTTTTTTTTTTTTTTTTGAGACAGAGTTTCACTCTGTTGCCAGGCTAGAGTGCAGTGGTGTGATCTCAGCTCACTGCAACCTCCACCTCCCAAGTTCAAGCGATTCTCCTGCCTCAGCCTCCCGAGTAGCTGGGATTACAGGTGCACACCACCACGCCCAGCTAATTTTTGTATTTTTGGCAGAAACAGGGTTTCACCATGTTGGCCAGGATGGTCTCGATCTCCTGACCTTGTGATCTACCTCTGTCAGCCTCCCAAAGTGCTGGGATTACAGGCGTGGGTTACTGCACCCAGCCAATTTCCTTCTTTTTAAGGCTGAATGGTATTTCACTGTGTACATATACCACATTTTCTTTATCCATTTATCCACTGATGACAGGTAGATTGATTGCATACTTTGGCTATTGTGATAATGCTACAATGAACAAGGGAGAGCAGGTATCTCTGAGGTATGGATTTCATATCCTTTGGGTATATAGCCAGTGATGTGATGGCTGGATCATATGCACATGGTAGCCCTACTTTTAATTTTTGGGGGAACCTCCTACTTTTTACCATGACAATGATTTATATGTGGTCTAGCATGTTGTATACATGAAATATATACATCTGTTAAAACTCATCAAACTGAAACATGAAAGATTTGTGCATTTTACTGTATGTAATTATATATCGATTTTTTCTTTTCTTTTTAGAGATTGAGTCTTGCTATGTTGTCCAGGCTAGCCTCCAACTCCTGGGCTCAAGTGATCCTCCTACCTCAGCCTCCCAAAGTGCTGGGATTACAGGTGTGAGCCACTCCACCCAGCCTATATCTCAATATTTTGAAAAAGATTTACAATCCAAGTTTTGAAGAGGATGTAGAGCAAACTGGAACCCTCATATATGGCTGGTGGAAGTACAAATGGCACATTTATAACATGTTGGAAAGCTGTTTGGAAGTTATCTGCCTAAACTGAACACATGCACAGAATAACTTAGTAATTCCACTCCTAGATATATACCCAGAAAAAATATGTTCCTTTTACAATGCTTCTTTTTTTTTTTTTTTTTTTTTTTGAGAGGGAGTCTCGCTCTGTGCAGTGGCCGGATCTCAGCTGGCTCAAAACAAAAAACAAAAAACAAAAAAAATT
>NW_012102254.1:1808530-1818344 GCF_000951045.1 Mandrillus leucophaeus | reverse complement strand
AAAAAAAAAAAAAAGCCGGGCACAGTGGCTCACGCCTGTAATCCCAGCATTTTGGGAGGCCAAGGCGGGTGGATCACCTGAAGTCGGGAGCTCAAGACCAGCCTGGCCAACATGATGAAACCCCGTCTCTACTAAAAATTAAAAAAAAATTAGCTGGGCGTGGTTGCAGGCGCCTGTAATCCCAGCTACTCAGGAGGCTGAGGCAGTAGAATCGCTTGAACCCAGGAGGCAGAGGTTGCAGTGAGCCGAGATCGCACCACTGCACTCTAACCTGGGGGACAAGAGCAAGACTTCATTTCAAAAAAAAAAGAAAAGAAATTTAAACTATACTATTTATAATATAATACCATCCAAAAAAAGTACAAAGAAAAAAATGAAATATATATAAGACTTTGAAATACAAAAAATATAATACAAAATTGAGACAGAAGGAAAGAAAACTAAATACACAAGCAGAAATACCATGTTAATGGACTGGAAAACTCAACATAGTAAAATGTCAATTCCACAGAAATGGCCGCGTGTGGTGGCTAACACCTGTGATCCCAGCACTTTGGGAGGCTGAGGCGGGTGGATCACCTGAGGTCAGGAGTTCGAGACCAGCCTGGGTAACCTGGTGAAACCCTGTCTCTATTAAAAATACAAAAGACTTAGCTGGGTGTGGTGGCGGGTATCTGTAATCCCAGCTACTCGGGAGGCTGAGGCAGGACAATCACTTGAACCCGGGAGGTGGAGGTTGTAGTAAGCCGGGATTACGCCATTGCACTCCAACCTGGGTAAGAGTGAGACTCTGTCTCGGGGGAAAAAAAAAAAAAAAAAAAAATTCCACAGAAATGTTCTATAGAGTCAGTGAAGTCCAAGGTAGTTTTATTGACAAGCTGATTCTAAAATTTATATGGAAATACCAGAGACAAAAATAGCCAAGACAATATTGAAAAATATCAAGCTTTATTACAAAGCTACAGTAATTATGAGCCTACTGTTAGCTGAAAGATAGAAAAATAGATCAATGCAACAGAATAGAGCCTACAGACATATCTATCCATGTGCATGTGAACACTCGATTTATAACAAAGCTGTAACTGCAGAGCAATAGAAGAAAAGGATTTCTCAATAAATGGTGCTGGGTCAATTGGATATCCAAATTAAAAAATGAAACTTGATTCTCACATCTTCTACTATGAACATATTTAAAATAAATGCATATAGTTGTGAGTGGTGGCGTGTGTCTGTAGTTCACTACAACTACTAGTAGTAAAGCAGTTGCTTCATGATAAATCATTGAATTGTATGTTTATTTTGTTCACTTTTCTGTGACTTATATTTCACAATATAACAGCGCACAAAACAACCTCAGTGGATGGGCTTAACAGCAGATGAGGCTGGCACAGTGGCTCACACCTGTAATCCCAGCACTTTGGGAGGCTGAAGTGGGCGGCTCACCTGAGGTCAGGAGTTTGAGACCAGCCTGGCCAACATGGAGAAACCCCGTCTCTACTAAAAATATAAAAATTGGCCAGGCGTGGTGGCGGGCACCTGTAATCCCAGCCACTCGGGAGGCTGAGGCAGAAGAATCACTTGAACCTGGGAAGTGGAGGTTGCAGTGAGCTGAGATCGCGCCATTGCACTTCAGCCTGGGCGACAAGAGCGAAACTCCATAGCAAAAAAACACCAAAACAAACAAAAAAGAAAAACAGCAGATTAGACACAGCTGAAGAAAGAATTACATGACCTGAGAAGTTAGAAGATATTACCCAGAAAGCAGCATGGAGATGAACATAAGAGAAAGGCTAAGAGAAATGCACACGAAAGGGTGAAGTATAGCATGTGTCTACTCAGAGTCCCAGACAGAAAGAAAAAGGGGAAAGAAGCAATATTTAAAGAAGTAATGGGGCTAGGTGTGGTGGCTCACGCCTGTAATCCCAGCACTTTGGGAAGCCGAGGTGAGCAGATCATAAGGTCAGGAGTTCAAGACCAACCTGGCCAAAATGGTGAAACCCCGTCTCTATTAAAAATAACAAAAATTAACCAGGCATGGTGGCACGCGCCTATAATTCCAGCTACTCGGGAGGCTGAGGCAGGGGAATTGCTTGAACCTGGGAGGCAGAGGTTGCAGTGAGCCGAGATCGTACCACTGCACTCCAGCCTGGGCGACAGAGCAATACTCTGTCCCCTACCAATAAAAAAAGGAATGGCAGATGTAATCCTAGCACTGTGGGAGGCCAAGGCTAGAGGCTCACTTGAGGCCAGGAGTTCAAGACCAGTTTAGGCAACATAACAAGACCCCATCTGCACAAAAAATAAAACATAAAAAAATAGCAGGGCATGGTGGCACACACTTGTAGTCCTAGCTACCTGGCAGGTTGAGGCAGGTGGTTTGTTTGAGCCATGATTGTGCCACTGCACTCCAGTCTGGGCCAGAGCTAAATCTGGACTCAAAAAAAAAAAAAGTAATGGCAGACAATTTTCCTGAACTGATGGATTGTGAAACCACAGTTCAAGAAACTTAACAAATCCCAGCCAGGTGCAGTGGTTCACGCTGTAATCCTAGCTCTTAGGGAAGCAGAGGCAGGAAGATAGCTTGAGCCCAGGAGTTCAAGACCTGTCTGGGCAATATAGCAAGACCCCATTCTTCACAAAAAGCAAACAACAACAACAACAACCACCACAAAAAACACAAGCGTAAGAAGCTTAACAAATCCTTAGCAGCATAAAAAAAAGAAATCCATACCTACATACAGCACAGTGAACGAATAACACCAAAGACAAGAAAAAAACAATCTTAAAAAGCCATCAGAGGGTTTAAAAGAAAAAAGAGAGAGCGATTTCAACTAGGTGCACCTGTAATCTCAGCACTTTGGGAGGCCGAGGTGAGAGGATCACTTGAGCCCAGGAGTTCAAGACCAGCCTGGGCAACATAGGGAGACCCCCCATCTCTACAAAAAATAAACAAAAATTAGCCAGGCATGGTGGCAGGCACCTGTAATCCCAGCTACTTGGAAAACTGAGGTAGGAGGATATGCTTCAGCCCAGGAGGCTGAGGCTGCCATGAGCAGTGACTGCACCACTGTACTTCAGCCCGGGCAACAGAGTGAGACCCTGTCTCAAGAAAAAAAAAAAAAAGAGCAAGAGAGAGATTTATTTTCAATGAGAGACACTGGCTGTTAAGCCTATGTCTCAACAGAAATAATAGAAGCTGGGAGACAGAAGAATGGAAGCTTCAATATGATAAGAAAAAATAACCATCAACCTAAGCTCTATACTCACATAAAATACTGTTTTAGAGAGTACTATAATTTACCATATTAAGAGAATAAAAATTTTAAAATCATACAGTCATCTCTACAAATGCACAAAAAGCATTTGACAAAATTCAACATCTATCCATAATTAAAACTCTAGGTGTACTAGAAATGCAGAGAACTGCCTCAACCTGATAAAGGACACCTGTGAAAAAGCCACAGCTGACATCCTTCCTACTAGTGAAAGACTGAATGCCTTCCCCCTTAACTCGGAAACAAGACACAGATGTCTGCTTTCTCCACTTCTACTCAACATTGTAACTGAGGGCCTAGCCAACACAACAAGGCAAGAAAAAAAAAAGGCATTCAGAATAGGAAAGAAGCCTGGGGGTGGTGGCTCATGCCTGTAATCCTAGCACTTTGGGAGGCTGAGGCAGGCAGACTGCCTGAGTTCAGTAGTTCGAGACCAGCCTGGGAACACAGTGAAACCCTGTCTCTCCTAAAATAAAAAAAAATTAGCTGGGCATGGCAGCATGCGCTTGTGGTCCCAGCTACT
Source organism: Mandrillus leucophaeus (assembly GCF_000951045.1). NCBI lineage: Eukaryota > Metazoa > Chordata > Mammalia > Primates > Cercopithecidae > Mandrillus > Mandrillus leucophaeus. Next base: position 1,814,546 of record NW_012102254.1, on the reverse strand, counting down.
TGGGCAGCTGAGGCAGGAGAATTGCTTGAACCCGACAGGTGGAGGTTGCAGTGAGCCAAGATCACACCACTGCACTCCAGCCTGGGAGACAGAGAGACTCTGTCTCCAGAAAAAAAAACAAAAAAACAGAATAGAAAAGAAGTAACAGTCGAAGAAAAACATGGTGTAAAAACAAATCAAAACAATACAGGAAGTAAAAAAAGGTTAATGCAGGAGAGACAAATAGCACAAAAGATGCAAATATAACCCCAGAATATCAATAGCTACATTAAATTAATTAATTAATTAATTTTTGAGACAAGGTCTTGCTATGTTGCCCAGGCTGGAGTGCAGTGGCACCAATCATGACTTACTGCAGCCTCAACCTGCTGGCTTCAAGTGATCCTCCTACCTCAGCTTCCCAAAGTGCTGAGATTACAGGCATGAGCCACAGCACCCACCTGGCCCTCTACATTAAATTTAAATGGAATGCTCCTGCTTTTAAAAAAAGAAATACTGCCAGGTGCGGTGGCTTATGCCTGTTATCCCAGCACTTTGGGAGGCCGAGATGGGCAGATCACCTGAGGTCAGGAGTTCAAGACCAGCTTGGTCAACATGGTGAAACCCTGTCTCTAGTAAAAATACAAAAATTAGCCGGGCGTAGTGGCGCACACCTGTAATTCCAGCTACTCAGGAGGCTGAGGCAGGAGAATTGCTTGAACCTGGGAGGCGGAGGTTGCAGTGAGCCAAGATCGTGCCATTGCACTCCAGTCTGGGTGACAAAGCAAGACTCTGTCTCAAAAAAAATAAAAATAAAAAAGAAATACCACAATAGTTTTTGTTTTTGTTTTTGTTTTTGTTTTAAGACAGAGTCTCTTGCTCTGTCACCCAGTCAGGAGTGGAATGGTGCAATGGTGCAATCTCGGCTCACTGCAATCTCTGCCTCCCGGGTTCCAGTGATTCTCCTGCCTCAGCCTCCTGAATAGCTGGGGTTACAGGAACCCACCACCACGTCCAGCTAGTTTTTTGTGTTTTTACTAGAGACAGAGTTTCACCACATTGGCCAGGCTGGTCTTGAACTCCTAACCTCAGGTGATCTGCCTGCCTCAGCCTCCCAAAGTGCTGGGATTACAGGCGTGAGCCACCGCACCCAGCCTAATTTTGCATTTTTAGTAGAGACGGGGTTTCTCCATGTTGGTCAGGCTGGTCTTGAACTCCCAACCTCAGGTGATCTGCCCACCTCGGCCTCCCAAAGTGCTGGGATTACAGGCGTGAGCCACCATGCCCGGCTACAATAGATGTTTTTTGTTTGTTTGTTTTTGTTTTTTTTGAGATGGAGTCTCGCTCTGTCGCCCAGGCTGGAATGCAGTGGCGTGATATCGGCTCACTGCAACCTCCGCCCAGGTTCACGCCATTCTCCTGCCTCAGCCTCCGGAGTAGCTGGGACTACAGGTGCCCGCCACCGTGCCTGGCTAATTTTTTTTTTGTATTTTTAGTAGAGATGGGGTTTCACGGTGGTTTCAATCTCCTGACCTCATGATCCACCCGCCTCGACCTCACAAAGTGCTGGGATTACAGGCGTGAGTCACCGCGCCCGGCCTACAATAGATGTTTTTAAAGACATTTGTAAAATATACAAATGCCAGGCCGGGTGCGATGGCTCACACCTGTAATCCCAGCACTTTGTGAGGTCGAGGCAGGTAGATCACCTGAGATCGGGAGTTCGAGACTAGCCTGGCCAACATGGAGAAACCCCGTCTCTACTAAAAACACAAAATTAGCCAGACATGATGGTGCATGCCCATAATCCCAGCTACTCAAGAGGCTGAGGCAGGAGAATCACTTGAACCCGGGAGGTGGAGGTTGCAGTGAGCCAAGATCACATTATTACACTCCAATCTGGGCAACAAAAACGAGACTCTGTCTCAAAAAAAAAAAAAAAAGCCAAAAGGTGAAGTGAAAGGGTAAAAGCTGACCCGCTAGGAACCCTCAGGCAGAACTGACATGTGTGCGGCCCTGTGCACCACTCCCAAGAGCACCTGGAAGTTCTTAGTGGATAACTGTGTGCATCTATGACATGGCAACTGCACAACTAGATGTGTTTCCAAGAAAATTATTACACAGCTCCATAAAAGGAGGTATACCCCAGATGCCCACTGAAGCTATCTATCATGACAACCACTGTGGACTCACACCATTCAGAGGGACACAGCATCAGTGGGCAAGAGCCAGACACGCCACAGCAATGTGGCTAGGTCTTACACTACAAGACCTACAAGTTCTTACTTTGCAAGAACTCAAGTAATAAAAAGGATGCACCTTATACATAGCAGACAGTTGCCCGTGGGGTGGGAAGGGAATGAAATGGTCCTGAGATATTTATTAAAGTAAATATATAGGCTAGGCACAGTGGTGCACACCTATAGTTCCAGCTACTCAGGAGGCTGAGGGAGAAGGATGGCTTGAGCCCAGGAGTATGAGACCAGCCTAGGCAACATGGTGAGACTCCATCTCACAAAAATAATTATGTAAGAGAGCAGGGGTTGGTCTTGCCCAGACCCAGGATAATCACCTGCCATGAGCAGAGGAGTATGACCATCTCAACCCTCTACACATGAGGCCAAACAAAGGAAATATAGAATACGGCAAACAGCCACACACAGGGGCCTGGAACCTTGGTCCCAGCCATGAAACCGTCTACAACCAATGTGCAGGGAAATTCATAGGCTGCACTGGGAGGACACGGATAGAGCTCATACTGGGTCACATGCTTACGCACTGCGCCCTACAGGCTCCACAAGAGGGTCCCTGAACAAAGGATACCCTTTGGGGGCATGTGCATACTTTGGGGTACAGTCAAGCCCAGGTACCCACCCTGAGGATGTATCTTGGCACAGGTACACACCTGGGGTGAGCCACAGGACCAGCTGAAGCCAAGGACCCCTAAGAAACCTGCTCAGCCCAAGGCTCAGCGAGCCAGAGCCCTCAGGGTAGGGAGGAGATGGACAGGGGATTAACTGAGCAGGTCTAGGGGGTCCAGCCCAGAACAGGAGATCCCTAAACCCTCTGCTCCAATGCTCTGGCCACCACCTGGAGAGGGCTGAGAGGCCAGAGGTGCAGAGCTATTTCTCTTCCACATACTCTCCTGCGAGGCACAGGCTCAAGCCACCCACCCTGTGGCCCACCGCTGCACCCACCTGGCCTCAGGCACAGCACACCTTTCCTTGGTCCACACAAATTTCTTGAGCACGTCAGAGCAGCAGTATTGGTCATAACAGGTACCACAGCAGAAATCTGGACAGGACTCGGGGAAGAGGCTGAGTCCATGGGAAGCCGTACACACCTCACCATGCGCTGGAGAGGAGAAACACATCTGTTCATCTGTGCCCACAGGGCCAGGCCCCAGCAGACACAGTGCCCTCCCTGGCACAGCCACCAGACCACACACATGCTGCACCATCTCTGAGCCACCCTAGCCACAGGCCACCTTCTGATCCCTGGCCACTGCTCCCCCTCAGCCTTGCCCTATCCCAAAGGCCACAACAGAGCTGCCCTATCTGGGCTCCCTCTCTCCCTCGCCAGTGCACTGGCCTCCTGATAGGAGGGTGAGCTTTCTCAGTGTGAGTCTGATGGGGCCACACCCTGCTCTCAGACCTCCCCTAACTCCCACTACTTCAGGATCAAGGCCCCGAGTTTCCAAGCAGGGTCTAAACTGCAGAGTCCTGAAGATCACTCCAGCTCTTCAACCTGTCCACACTCTGTTCACATTCTTGCCTGGTTCCTATCCCTTGCCCTTCAACTCTACTCATCTTTCAAGGTCCTACTCCAGGCGGCCTCCTCCAGAAGCTGCCCAGGCAAGAAGTCACACAGCTCAACACCTGCAGGGGATCAGACACTGGACTGTCTGTTTCTTTCTTTTTTTTTTTTTTTTTGAGACAGAGTCTCGCTCTGTTGCCCAGGCTGGAGTGCAGTGACACGATTTCAGCTCACTGCAACCTCTGCCTCCCAGATTCAAGCAATTCTCCTGCCTCAGCCTCCCGAGTAGATGGGATTACAGGCGCCTGCCACCAGGCCCAGCTAATTTTTTGTATTTTTTAGTAGAGACAGAGTTTCACCATGTTGGCCAGGCTGGTCTTGAACTCCTGATCTCAGGTGATCCACTCACCTTGGCGTCCAAAGTGCCAAAATTACAGGGATAAGCCACCACGCCCCAGCCAGACTGTCTGGTTCTTAATCCTCATTCACTCTCCCTCTCACTCAGCCATAGCAGCCTCAGCCCCTGCTGGGCACCACAGCTGCAGGGGCCTGGCTCTCACGGACCACCCCATGACCGTGATGGTAGGCTAGCTCCTGGTCAGAAATTGTCACACCCATCATACCAGTGTTCACAAAGCACTTAGCCCTGCTCTGGGCCTGCAGCAGTTATCCAGGAAATGTCTGTTTCTTCCAGGAGTTTGAGACCAGCCTGGGCAACAGGGCTCCAAGGCAGTGGCACCATCTGTAGCCCTGGAGCCATCACAAGCCTCTCAGCACAGAGTTGGGATCTAATGACATCCTTACAAGTCTCAATATACAAGGTCATGCTGAGGGGATCTGGCTGACAACAAATGTGGAAAATGTCCCAGGGTTTTGGATGACCACAAGGTTTACAAACCTCCAGGAAGATGCTACAGTCAAATGTTCCCATGTATCCTCAGGCTACATTAGTGGAGACCTGTGTCCACTAGCAGGAAGGAACAGTACCAGATTCTGCCAGAGCAGACTCCAAAGAGAACACCTAGTCCAGCAAGGCCCACAAGTCCACAGTAGTCAGGGGACAGGCCTGATGATAGCCCTGAGGCATAACTAGGTTGGCCTGGAAACAGTCTGGCAAAGCACGTGGCCTCTGGAGACCCAGCCAGGCCAGGCACCTGGCCATGTGCAGCATCTGGTGCCCAAGCCTGATCAGGGCACCACACATCCTGAGGCTGTCAGTAGAGTGAAGCCCAGAGACAGACACTGAGTGACCTCCTTGGGAAGAGGGAACTTTAGTGGGGAATTGGGGGGAACTGCACTTCTTGGCAGCTCCAGGCAGAACCCTGCTCTTGGCAAAGCCATGGAGCAGAGGATTGGACCATTGACCAGCCCAGCTTGGCCAGCTGCCCACCTGAAACCTGGTATCATCAGCATGACCCGCGCCTGGTGGCTCAGGTGAAAACACATGGAGCAGGGTCTTCACAGCCCAACCTCTGAGCTAGGGCTGAAGACACACCGGTGAGGCTGTTCAGGCTGAGTCCGTGGCACAAATGCTCTCTGACCCCCAGACCTCACTGAATCTGTGACCCTCCTACAGGCTCACTCCAGGGGTGGGGGATTTTGGGCACAGGTCTCCTCTTTCTCATTTCTATGGCCCAGGTCCTCTGGATTCATCCCAGCCCCCAGGAAATATAGCCTTCCCCCCTATGAAGCCACCCACCCCAAAAGGGTCTTTGGCTTCTCCTGGGTGGGCAGGGGGTTGTTCCAATTCCTAACCCTTTAAAGGGCCCGCCCCCAGCCAGCCTTCCAGAGTCTGTGAATTATCTATCTGCAACCAACACACACAGTGGTGTCTCCACCCCAGAGGACAGCCTCAGCGCCAGGCTCTCCAGCAACACAAGGGCCAATGGAGGCAGCGGTGGGGCATCCCAGACATTAAACACAGGCAAAGAGGGAAGGCCTCTGATGGAGGGGCCAGGCCGCCCTGCAGCCACCCGCCAGACTAAAGCTAGGTGGGGGAACCCTACCCTAGCCTCTGGGGATCCCATCCCCAGGGACAAGGGCGGAAGGGCAGACCCCTCCCCACCGTTCCAGGACAGACAAAGGTGGCAGCTGCCTGGGGTCTGCGCAGGGTTGTTCAGGAAAGGAGGGTGCTCAGGTGAAGGAGAGGTCCGCAGTCGTGGGGGGACGCTGACGGCCTCGGGGCAATCAGGGGTCGGTGGGGGACATGGTGGGGCTGGTGCTGCCCGGCTCGTTGAAGCGGCAGCGCGGGTAAGTGTCTGCCCGGTCCCAGGGCAGGACG
>NW_012102254.1:1805799-1807995 GCF_000951045.1 Mandrillus leucophaeus | reverse complement strand
GAGGAGTAGGAGGAGGGAGGAGGAGGGAAGGAAGCGAATGCCTTCCCAGCCTCGGGGCCAGCTCCGCGCCCGGGGTCTGCGTGAAAACTTGGACCGTTCCGGACCGGATGCTTGCGGGGCAGGGGCGGCCCACAGCTCTCAGGCCGGGAGGGCGTCCCCGGGAATATGCACCCTAACTCTGAGCGCCTACTGTGTGGGCGGTGGGGGGCAGCCACAGCCATCCCTCCCAGCCGCGGTCCCAGCGGAGCCTCACTTGCCCGAGGACTAAGTGAGGCGGTGCGAGGACAGTGCCCAGCGCAGACCTTGGCACTCAGTAGACACTCCACAAATGCCGGTTCCCTTCTGCAAGCCCAGTCACCACCTCAGAGGACACTCGATCTCCTGCCTCCTGGGACTGATACCCTCATCCCAAGGTGATCCCCAGCCTCAGCCCTGGCAGGCTCAGCGCTGGCGCAGTGGGCCAGGACTGAGCTAGAAACTGGCAGCTCCCAGGGCACAGCCAGGTCAACTTCCCGCACAGGGCTCTGCCCCCTCACTGCGGGGCAGGGGTCCAGGCAGAATCAGGGATGTTGAGTCGTTCTTCCTTTTATGCCCAGAGTTCCTGACCCACCCCGACTCTGCACCTGGCACAATCAGAACATTTCACTCAAGACAGAAAACATGAAATGTCACGCTAATGAGGCACCCAGGCCAGGTTGTGCACCCTGTGTGCCACCATATATTTCTCACCTAAAGGTGGGGGCATCGCTGTAGACGAAGAGAAACCGAAAGGGACAATCTGGGATGTTCCCAGCAGTTTCCCAGGCTAGGGTGTTAGAACCGGGAGAGGAAGGCCTGGGTCTCCAATAAGCCCCCATCACCTCCTGGCCAAGAAGGGCTTAAGACTCACTGTGCTCAGCACACATGTGGGGCGCAGGGATATGACTGTGCCCAGGCAGGATGCTCTCTGGGAGAGTCTTAGTATGGGACTGGAGTCACATCCTCCCTGACAGCCCAGCCTTGTTATCCCACCTCTGCCTCCTGAGCTCCACTCTCCAAAGCTGGGTGCAGCCCAGGTCCCCCTTCTGCAGAATGGCCACTGCATGCCCCTCATGTCCAGCTCTAGAGCCATCCTGTGTTCCACACCCTGGGTGCCCAACCCTCTGCCTCCCTAAAGGTTGCTCATTCCACTCTGCACCATTCACAAGCTTGGTTTCTTTTCCCTTGGTTTTCCACTCCCTGCCCTCTAGCCAAGCTCCTAAGAGTTGTCCTAAACTGGGCAGGATAAGGAGACCCCGTATCTACAGAAAATTTTTAAATTAGCTGGGTATGGTGGCACGTACCTGTGGTCTCAGCTACTTGGGAGGCTGAGGTGGAGGATCATTTGAGCCCAGGAGATGAAGGTTGCAGTGAGTTATGATTGCGCCACTGCACTCCAGTCTGGGCAACAGAGCAAAACCCTGTCTCCGAAAAAGAAAAACAAGGCTGGGCGCGGTGGCTCACGCCTGTAATCCCAGCACTTTGAGAGGCAGAGGTGGGCAGATACCTGAGGTTGGGAGTTTGAGACCAGCCTGACCAACATGGAGAAGCCCCTTCTCTGCTAAAAACACAAAATTAGCCGGGCATGGTGGTGCATGCCTGTAATCCCAGCCACTCGGGAGACTGAGGCAGGAGAACTGCTTGAACTCAGGAAGCAGAGGCAGAGGTTGTGGTGAGCCGAGATCGCACCACTGCACTCCAGCCTGGGTGACAGAGCGAGACTCCATCTCAAAAAAAAAAAGGAAAAAAAAAAAAGAATTGTCCTTTCCCACCTCCCATGCCTTCCTTTGGCTTCTCTACTCTGCTGCCCCTACCCCCAGATCCTTTAGGGGCCTCTCACCTGGCTTCCTCCCTGCCTTTTTAGTCTTTAGCTCTCACACACCCGCTTATCTGCCCACAGCTCATGGTTGAGCTTGGTGGGTGTTTTGGGCCCCACCCAGGGCTGTGCATGGGCAAGAGAGTGGAGGCTAGGATCACCCCAGTAGCTCATAAATTGCAACCATGCATCTCACAGGCATATGCCCACGTGTGCAGGCATTTTCTGTGGGTCAGGCTTACAAAGCCTGGAAATACAAGTTGCCTGGGGAAAGTGACCCCTCCAAGGCAGAAACCAAACTTGGCCCAGATGCTGTACCAAGGCTAGGTAGCTCTGTAAACAGCACTTTTTTTTTTTTTTTT
>NW_012102254.1:1799244-1801194 GCF_000951045.1 Mandrillus leucophaeus | reverse complement strand
AACACCTTAGAAAAAAAAAGAAAACGTCTGGACGAGGTGGCTCAAGCCTATAATCCCAGCACTCTGGGAGGCCGAGGCAGGTGGATAACCTGAGGTCAGGAGTTCAAAACTAGCCTGGCCAACATGGCGAAACCCCATCTCTACTAAACATACAAAAAAAATTAGCCAGGCATAGTGGCATGCACCTATAATCCCAACTACTCAGGAGGCTGAGGTGGGAGAATCACTTGAACCCAGGAGGCAGAGGTTTCAGTGAGCCAAGATCGCACCACTGCACTCCAGCCTGGGCGACAGAGACTCAGAGGCCAGTCAAAAGTCCCAGGGGGGCCCAGATGCTGTGACTCACACCTGTAATCCCAGCACTTTGGGAACCCCAGGTAGGAGGATCATTTGAGCCTAGGAGTCCAAGATCAACCTGGTCAGGCTGGGTGCAGCGACTCATGTCTATAATCCCAGCACTTTGGGAGACCTAGGCAGGTGGATCTCTTGAGCCCAGGAGTTCGATTCCAGCTTGGGCAACATGGCAAAACTCTGTCTCTACAAAAAAAAAAAAAAAATTAGCCAAGTGTGGTGGTGTGAACCTGTAGTCCCAGCTACTCAGGAGGCTGAGGTGGGAGGATCTCTTGAGCCGAGGAGGTCAAGGCTGCAATGAGCTGTGATTGCACCACTGCACTCCAGCCTAGGTGACAAAGCAAGACTCTGTCTCTTGAAAAATCAAAATAAAACAAAAACAAACAAACAGACAAAAAAACAAGTCCGGTGGGGGCCAACTGTATTTCTGACTGGGCTGACTATAAATTAGGGGTTCTTACAACCCCCTCCTCAGGTTCTGTGCTTCACCTGAGTAGCTCACAGAGTTCATGAGAATACTTTACTTATATTTACTGGTTTATTATAAAGGAAGAAAAGGATGTAACTGAGGAGTAGCCTGTTGCTGTTTTTCTCAGCACTCCCCTAACCACAGAAGGAACAACTGTTAAATAAAAATTACGGGAGCCATTGTTTGGACTGAACTCCTGCAGTAGGCTCCAGCAAACCAGACCAAATCAAAATGGAGTCACTCATGCTAAATGCCGCAAACTGAAACTTTATCTTTTATTTGAGACAAGGTCTTGCTCCATCACCCAGGCTGGAGTCTAGTGGCATGACCAGAGCTCACTGTAGCCTTGACTTCCCCTTGCTCAGGTGATTCTCCTGCCCCAGCCTCCTGAGTAGCTAGGACTCCAGGTACACACGACCATGCCCATCTACTTTTTTGTATTTTTTTAGAGGTGGAGTTTTGCCATGTCACCAAGGCTGGTCTCGACCTCCTAGATTCAAGTGAACTCCCGGAGTCAAGCAATCTGCCTGTCCCGGCCTCCCAAAGTGCTGGGAGTACAGACTTGAGCCACTGTACCTGGCCAAACTGAAGGTTTTTTGTTGTTTTTTTTTTTAGACTGAGTCTCCCTGTGTCACCCAGGCTGCAGTGTAGTGGCAGTGGCGCGATCTCAGCTCACCACAACCTCTGCCTCCCGGGTTCAAGCGAATCTCCTGCCCCAGCCTCTTCAGTAGCTGGGATCACAGGCACCTGCCACCACACCCGGCTAATTTTTGTATTTTTAGTAGAGGCAGGGTTTCACCGTGTTGGCCAGGCTAGTCTCAAACTCTTGACCTCAGGTGATCCTCCCACCTCGGCCTCCCAAAGTGCTGGGATTACAGGCATTAGCCACTGTGCCTGGCCCAAACTGAAACTTTAAGAAAGCAGGCCAGGCACAGTGGCTCAGGCCTGTAATCCCAGCACTTTGGGAGGCTGAGGCAGGCCGATCACAAGGCCAGGAGATCGAGACCATCCTGGCTAATACAGTGAAAACCTGTCCCTACTAAAAATGCAAAAAAATTAGCCGGGTGTGGTGGTGGGTGCCTGTAGTCCCAGCTACTTGGGAGGCTGAGGCAGAAGAATGGTGTGAACCC
>NW_012102254.1:1794839-1795921 GCF_000951045.1 Mandrillus leucophaeus | reverse complement strand
TGGAGACAGGGTCTCACTCTGTCACCCAGGCTGGAGTACAGTCACGGCTCACTGCAGCCTCACTTTTCCCAGGAAACTGGGGTGATCCTCCCACCTCACCCTTCGGAGTAACTGGGACCACAGATGCACACCATCACATCCAGATAATTTTTGTATTTTTTGTCGAAATTGGGTTTTGCCATGTTTCCCAGGCTGGTCTCAAACTCCTGGGCTCAAGCAGTCTGCCCGCCTCAGCCTCCCAAAGTGCAACAGCACTTTTATTAAACTCTCCTCAAATACCCAGTTTGATAAGAATGACTGTTTTCTGCTGGGACCTTGGTTACAGTTTGTAGGTGAGAACTTTGCATCAGGCTGTTGGGGCAAAGCAACACCGATTGATGCTTGTAAAGCCCAGGGTGAGAGTGACCAGTGAGGATGAGGCCATCAGCCCAGCCCCAGGACTGACCGCAGGGCTAGGATGGGTGAGTTCTACAGTAGAACACTTGCCATTCTTCTTCATTCAGCACCTGGTACCCTTTCCTCCACATCAGAGGAGGAACATTCTAGATACTATCTTTTTCAGATTCCTTTGCCCCAGGGCAAGTGCTTTTGCCCTAGCCCCAACCAATCAGACGTAGCCTCCCTGGAGTCAGTCAGGGGCACTGGTGCCGGCTTTGATGGAGGGCTGCAGCAGTGCTGGCAGCAACATGAGTCTGCACCTGTTGGGAGGGCTGTGTGAGTCACAAAGGCCCCTGTTGGGAGGGCTGTGTGAGTCACAAAGGCCCCTGCTTCCCCCTGGTGGCAGGAGAGTCAGTTTCCTCCAAATGATAGAGAAATTCTCACCAGGGCCAGGCACAGTGATGACTTATGCCTGTAATCCCAGCACTTTGGGAGGCAGAGGTAGGCAGATACCTCTTGAGTGCAGGAGTTCGAGACCAGCCTGGGCAACATGACGAAACCCTGTCTCTACAAAAAATACAAAAATTAGCTGGGCGTGGTGATGCACACCTGTAGTCCCAGTTACAAGGGAGGATTGCTTGAGCCCAGGAGGCAGAGGTTGCAGTGAGCTAACATTGCACCACTGCACTCCAGCTTGGGCAACA
>NW_012102254.1:1790331-1792821 GCF_000951045.1 Mandrillus leucophaeus | reverse complement strand
ATCGAGACCATCCTGGCTAATACAGTGAAAACCTGTCCCTACTAAAAATGCAAAAAAATTAGCCGGGTGTGGTGGTGGGTGCCTGTAGTCCCAGCTACTTGGGAGGCTGAGGCAGAAGAATGGTGTGAACCCATGAGGTGGAAGTTGCAGTGAGCCAACATCATGCCATTGCACTCCAGCCTGGGCAACAAGAGCTAAACTCCATCAAGAAAGAAAGAAAGAGAGAAAGAGAGAAAGAGAGAAAGAGAAAGAGAGAGAGAGAAAGAAAGAGAAAGAAGGAAAGAAGGAAAGAAGGAAAGAAAACAGATCTCAAAATAGACCAGTTTTTTCCTGAAAACCAGTTTACCTGAGCCAGTGTAATAAGGAAGTGATAGCAACAGGAGGCAGCCAAATGCCTAGTCAAAGAGGAGTGGGTTCCCAGTGAAACCTCACCTTCAAGCTGAAGACAGTTTAAAGCCTGAAAGCCAAGCTACAAATTAAATCCTCAGACCAGATTGAGAATGTGTCTTCCCATTTGTTGTGCTTTCCTCTGATTGATTCCTATCCTTCACCTATTTTACATAGACCTACCCTTTCGCAATTGGTTTTCTACACTGTCGTGCCCACCTTTGAGTGGTGTCTTCACTTTAACCTTTTTTGCAGACTCACAAACCAATCATCATGCACTCCCCATTCTGAGTCCATAAAAGGCCCCAGACCCAGCCACACGAGAGACTCTCCTGCCTTTGGGTAGGGGAACCACCCCCACGTCCGCTCTCTGCTGAAAGCAGTTTCCTCACTCAATAAAACTCCCCGCCTTGCTCACTCTTCGACTGCCAGTGCATCCTCATTCTTCTTGGGCGCAGGATAAGAACTCAGGAACATGTGCACAGGGAACCAGTGCACAGAAAACCCGTGTGTAAGCCAGACTCGGTCTGGGGGTGCCGAGTGGGTGGGCTGTCTCCTGCAGCAGGTTGTGTGGCTGAGCCAGGCCTGAACGGGATGTCACTGGCAGAGGTCCCTGGCTTGCAAAGTGACCAGGAAGAAAATCCTGCGTCAGGAGTCCCCTCTATTTTAACCCTTATGAGAAAGTGACCTGAAGTAAACTGATGTTAATCAGCCATCTTTTCCCGTATTGTTTCCTTGTTCCCACCTTACAAAACCCACCATTCTGCTACTGCCCAGTGGGAAGTCTCATGTAGAATGGAGATTGCCCTATTCATGAATTGTGAATAAAAGCCAATTATTTCTATAACTAAATTCATTGTAATTTTCTCTTCTAACAAGCCAAATGAAGGTATGCACAGGGTAAGGTATGAGGGGAGGGGGCACAGAGCTTCCATGTCATCTCCGAGCACACCAATCTTCCCTGCACCTCAATGTGTTTGCCAACACAGAAGCTCTCAAACCCCACTATTTAATAGTTTTTATGGAGGTTTCATTACAAAGGCATGATTGATTAAATCATTGGCTATTGGTGATTGAACTCAATCTCTAGCCTCCCTCCCTTCCCCAGAGTTTGGGAGATGTGACTGAAAGTTCCAAAACTCTTATCCTTATTTGGTCTTTCTTTCCTTTCTTTCTTTTTTTTTTTTTTGAGACAGAGTTTCACTCTTGTTGCCCAGGCTGGAGTGCAATGGTGCGATCTCAGCTCACCACAACCTCCGCCTCCCGGGTTCAGGCGATTCTCTTGCCTCAGCCTCCCGAGTAGCTGGGATTATAGGCATGTACCTCCACACCCAGCTAATTTTTTGTATTTTTTGTAGAGACAGGATTTCTCCATGTTGGTCAGGCTTGTCTCGAACTCCCAACCTCAGGTGATCCACCCGCCTCTGCCTCCCAAAGTACTGAGATTACAGACGTGAGCCACTGTGCCTGGAAACTTACTTGGTCTTTCAGGCCTATATCCTAAAGCTATCTAGTGGTGCTCTGCTAGGAGTCATCTCATTTGTGTCAGAAGGACGGTAAATTCTAAGGGGTTAAAGCGCTCTGTGTGAGGAATGGAGAACTAAGACTAAATGTTTAGTTTTTTATCATGCAACGCCACCAGCAGTGACTTTACCGCCTCAGTCTCCTCTGCCTGCCACAAGTTGCCAGAGCCCTTTCCTTTCTCAAGGTTGGACTTCCACTGCTTTTAGCTCCAACCAGGCAGATGACCAGTTGGACACCCCCATTTCCCTGGGCATCTGCTACCATTCCTGGTGAGGACTAATTTTTAAAAACAATTATTAATTTTTTATTTCTCTCTGTCTCCTTTTTTTTTTTTGACAGTCTTGCCCTGTTACACAGGCTGGTGTGCAGTGGCATGATCTTGGCTCACTGCAACCTCCGCCTCCCAGGTTCAGGCAATTCTCATGACTCAGCCTCCCCAGTTGCTGGGATTACAGGCACACACCACACCCAGCTAATTTTTGTGTTTTTAGTAGAGACGGGGTTTTGCCATGTTGGTCAGGATGGTCTGGAACTCCTGACCTCAAGTGATCTGTCCGTCTCAGCCTCCCAAAGTGCTGG
>NW_012102254.1:1786524-1788326 GCF_000951045.1 Mandrillus leucophaeus | reverse complement strand
TTTTTTTTTTGGTATTTTTAGTAGAGACAGGGTTTCACCGTGTTAGTCAGGATGGTCTCGATCTCCTGACCTCGTGATCCACCCGTCTTGACCTCCCAAAGTGCTGAGATTACAGGAGTGAGCCACCACGACCGGCCGAGGAGTTCTTTTTAAATGCTTATCAGATCAAGTCATTCTGCTCAAAACTCTTTCCCGGGCTCCCCATTTCCAAGGCCCCACATATTCTGTACCCCATGACCTCTCTGACCTGGTCTTCCTCCTCCTCCTCTCTCTTCTCCAGCTCCACCAGCCTCTTCTGTGTTTTTTGACTGGGCATAGCCACCCTCAGAGCCTTTGTATTGGCTATGGAATGCTCCATGGCCTCCTGCAGCCTTTGGTCACCTTCTCAGTGAGGACTGCTTGCAATCCCCTCCTATGCCCGTTCCCTCCATTCCAGCACCCTCATATACTCTGTGTTTTACTTATTTGCCTACTGTATCTCCTACCAATAGAATATCATCTCTGTGACAGCAGGGTAGTGCTTACTCCTGTATCCCCACTGCCTGGCACATGGTGGGCACTTGATAAATGTGCTGAATTGGCTAGGCATTGTGGCTTATGCCTATATTCTGAGTACTTTGTGAGGCCAAGGTGGGAGGATCTCTTGAGGCCATGGGTTTGAGGCCAGCCTGGGCAACAAAGCGAGACCCCCATCGCAACAAAAAAAATTTTAAATAATAAAAAAACCAAAAACAGACAGGGTGCAGTGGTTTGCAACTGTAATCCCCACACTTCGGGAGGCTGAGGTGGGCAGATTGCTTCCATCCAGGAGTTTGAGACCAGCCTGGGCAACATGGCAAAACCCTACCTCTGCAAAAAGAAAAAAAAATTAGCTGGTTGTGGTGGTGTGCACCTGTAGTTCAGCTACCAGGGAGGCTGAGGTGGGAGGATCACCTGAACCCAGGAGGTTGAGGCTACAGTAAGCTAAGAGCATGTCACTGTACTCTGGCCTGGGGAACAGAGTGAAACTCTCTCAAAAACAAACACAAAAACAGAAACAAAAAACACAAAAAACCCCCACAAGTATGAAATTAATGAATGAAGTGGAATGAAGATACATGAAAGAATTCAGAGGAGTAAGATCCCCACCAACCCTCAGCCTCTTCTGCACCTCCCTTGCTTGCTGAAGCAAGGTGTCCTCCACTGAAAGACACCATGGACATCATGAAGGAGTTACCTTGCAAGAGGAAGCCAACTCTTCTCATGGCCCCTCCCCCCAATTCCTTATGATTTCCAGAGCTTTTAACTGGAGACAGATCTCAGCATGTCTGGAGACCCTTTCACAAAGTCAAGCCCAGAGTGGGAGGCTCACATATCAAAAGAATTGCAAGACTGTTATTTTATGTTGCCAAAATATGGAGAATATGTGTGGGAACAGACTGAAGTTCTAGACCAAGAATATAAGAACATAAGTGTATACTGGGCTGAATTTATCAATATGGGTGCACTTAGCAAGGATTTGGATTCCATGCACCAGCTCAAGTTGTCGGGGGTTGTTCCACACATCTATTTGGTTGGCTGAATAAAAACTGGATCCCACTCAATGCAGTTAAGGTGCCAAAAGCTCCCTGGTATAACACAGAGGAAAGAATCCAAAGCCTTAAGAAGATGTATTCAGGCCAGGTGCGGTGGCTCAAGCCTGTAATACCAGCACTTTAAGAGCCCGAGACGGGGCCGGGCGCGGTGGCTCAAGCCTGTAATCCCAGCACTTTGGGAGGCCGAGACGGGCGGATCACGAGGTCAGGAGATCGAGACCATCCTGG
>NW_012102254.1:1772884-1786009 GCF_000951045.1 Mandrillus leucophaeus | reverse complement strand
AAAAAAAAAAAAAAAAAGAAGATGTATTTATTTTTATTCATTCAAAATAAATGTTGAGGCTGGGCGCGGTGGCCCACACCTGTAATCCCAGCATTTTGGGAGGCCAAGGCAGGCGGATCACCTGACGTCAGGAGTTCAAGATCAGATTGGCCAACATGGTGAAACCCCACCCCTACAAAAATACAAAAAGTAGCTGGACATGATGGCAGGTGCCTGTAATCCCAGCTACTCAGGGGAGCAAGACTCCATCTCAAAAAATAAATACATACAGGCCGGGTGCAGTGGCTCATGCCTGTAATCCCAGCACTTTGGGAGGCTGAAGCGGGTGGATCACCTGAGGTCAGGAGTTCGAGACCAGCCTGACCAATATGATGAAACCCCGTCTCTACTAAAAATACAAAAATTAGCCAGGCATGGTGGCACGCACCTGTAATCCCGTAATCCCAGCTACTCAGAAGCCTGAGAGAGGAGAATAGCTTGAATCCAGGAGGCGGAGGTTGTGGTGAGCCGAGGGGAAATAAGAGTGAAACTCCGTCTCAAAAAATAATAATAATAAATACATACATAAATATATAAATGAATAAATATTGGACTGAATTTATCATGGACAACTCATCTTTTCCCTAACCAATCCCCTGGATTGAAGGGATTGGATTGAAGATTCAGAAGATATTCCTCTCTCAGCAATGAAAAGGGAAATTCATTGCTGAGGGGTGCATCTTTGAAAAGCTTTAGTTTTAGTTTGCTATGGCTACCATGACAAAGTCCCACAAATTGAGTGTCTAAAACAACAGAAAATGTATTGTCTCACAGTTCCAGGGGCTAGAAGTCAGATCAGGGTGTTCGCAGGGCCATGTTCTCTCCGAAGACACTAGGTTATATTAGATTAGGGGCCATCCTACCGCAGTCTAACTTGGTCTTAACTTATTACATCTGCAATGACCTTATTTCCACATAAGGTCACATTCTGAAGTACTAGGGGTTAGAACTTCAACATATAAATTGGTGGGGGGTGCATAATAAGCACCATAGTCACTCTTCTCCATAGGTTAGGGATTCTAGTGGGAGACACTAGAGTTGAAATGGCTCCTTGATTGCTTTTTTTTTTGAGACGGAGTCTCGCTCTGTCGCCCAGGCTGCAGTGTGGTGCAATCTTGGCTCACTGCAACCTCCAGCTTCCGGGTTCAAGCAATTCTCCTGCCTCAGCCTCCACTAGTAGCTGGGATTATAGGCATGTGCCACCAGGCCCAGCTAATTTTTTTGTATTTTTAGTAGAGACAGGGTTTCACCATGTTGGCCAGGCTGGTCTCAAACTCCTGACCTCAAATGATCCACCCACCTCGGCCTCCCGAAGTGCTGGGATTACAGGCGTGAGCCACCGCACCAAACCGGCTCCTTGATTTCAATGCAGATACGAGGAGTCTGGGGTGCCAAGGGTCAAGCAGCAGTGTTGAGCTGCCAGAGGAGAGAGAGGAGCCGAGACTGGGAATGCAGGATTTACAGGTTATTGGAAAGGTCAGACCTGGAGGGATCTTTAGCAACCTGCAGGAATCTTTAGCAATAGGGGCCTGATCACCAGACCCCTAGCACCAAAATAGAGGGAGAGGCCAGAAGAGTCCCACTTATATAACAAGAGAGTGTGAGGTCCAACTGACAGAGACTCGTCTGCAACAGAGAGGAGACCCTCACCAATTTTCTAGATAAAAGTCAGTTTACAAACCCAGGGGCCCCTGAAGGAGGTGGGGCATGCACTCTTAAAGAGGGCCCTATAAAAACAGCACAGATTCATCCTGGCATTTTCCTCACAATCTCCCCAAAGAGACCTGTGGCCACAAGCCAGGTGTGGCAGATACTACTTGTGGTCTACGACAAAGCCATTTTTCACTTTTCTGGTTTTTGAGACAGAATCTCGCTCTGTCACTCACGCTGGAGTGCAGTGGCACACTCATAGCTCACTGCAGCCTCAACTTACTGGGCTCAAGCAGTCCTCCCACCTCAGACTCCCGAGTAGCTGGGATTACAGGCACGCACCACCATGCCCAGCTAAGTTTTTGATTTTGTGTAGAGACAAGGTCTCATTACGCTGCCCAGGCTAATCTCAAATGATTACAGCTATGGGCCACTACACCCCACCTCATTTTTCACTTTTAATAAAATAGTTTTGCCGACACAGTGGTGCGTGCTTGTAATCCCAGCTACTCAGGAGGCTGAGGCAACAGGATCACTTGAAGCCATGAGTTCATAACCAGCCAGGGGCTACAGAGCAAAATCCTGTTTTTATTTTTGCTTTTGAGAGAGGGTCTTATTTTGTCGCCCAGGTTGCAGTGGCCTGATCCTGGCTCACTGCAACCTCTAACTTCTGGGCTTAAGCAATTCTCTCGTCTCAGCCTCCCAAGTAGCTAGGACTGTAGATATGTGCCACCACACTTAGTCATTCGAAAATTTTTTTTGTAGAGACAGGATCTCATTATGTTCCCCAGGCTGGTCTCAAACTTCTGGGCTCACTCAACTCTCCCACCTCGGCCTCTTAAAGCACTGGGATTACAGGTGTGAACTATTGTGTTCGGTGCAAGACCCTGTTTTTACAAAAATAAAATAAAATAGTTTTGTTTAAACAATAGCATACCCAGAAATGATCAGTCTAAACAAAATATGGCAACACTCTTCTCTGCAAGTAAAAAATATTATATATATTTATAGATATAAATCCAATATTGCTGAAACGTACCTATGTCTTTGCAACAATATTTGATTCTATCCAAATATTATCTGATCCTTTCAAGTTCATTCCTGTTGGTGTAAGAAAAAATGAAAACAGTCAGGCACAGTGGCTCATACCTGTAATCACAGCATTTTGGGAGGCCGAGACAGGCAGATCACCTGAGGTTGGGAGTTCGAGTCAAGCCTGACCAACATGGAGAATCCCCGTCTCTACTAAAAATACAAAATTAGCCAGGCGTGGTGGCGCACACCTGTAATCCCAGCTACTTGGGAGGCTGAGGCAGGAGAATTGCTTGAACCCGGGATGGGGAGGTTGCAGTGAGCGGAGATGATGCCATTGCACTCCAGCCTCGGCAACAAGAGTGAAACTCTGTCTCAAAAGAAATAAAATAAAATACAAAACAAATATCCTGTGACCTTATATGATGGCTATTATTTCCCAGTAACCCAAAATGCTACTCAACACAATAATATAATTGCCCTTTCTAGGTTATAGTACAACACTGGACCTGAAGAAAAACTCCGATATTGTTATATTTCATTCCTTCTGTTGTTTTCTACTAATATCTTCAAAACCTTCTTCCAAAAGTGCTGAGAAGCCTCAAAGAGAGTCAGGTGTCCACCCTAGGAACTCAGTGCCAAGACACAGGTGAGGACCCCGAAGCTGTCCTCCAAGCTCTCATCAGGTGGAGGTTAGTCACCACCTGAATCCTGCAAAGCTGCCTCTCCCTCAGACCCCTTGGCATAGTTGGAGAAGGCAGAAACATAGCTGCTGGCCACCCAAACCACCCAGAAGCAGGCCAGCCACAGCCATCCTCTGCCCTGACACACTGGGAGGAGCACAGATGGGCACCTGGCGATGCCCTGCCCCATCTTGTCCACAGAGAAGCCCCCTACAACCCACTTCCCGGAAAGCCAGCTGCAGGGCAGGAAGTATGGAGAGCCCCATGACGTTCTGAGGTATGGGAAAAAGAACACCCTGCCCCTTGTCTCCACCTTCCCCACCCCAGACGCAGATGACAAAGAAAATACCAGAACAGGCTGGGCACAGTGGTTCACGCCTGTAATCCCAGCACTTTGGGAGGCAGAGGCGGGTGGATCACCTGAGGTCGGGAGTTCGAGACAAGCCTGACCAACATGGAAAAACCCTGTCTCCACTAAAAATGTAAAAATTAGCTGGGTGTGATGGCGCATGCCTGTAATCCCAGCTGCTCAGGGAGGCCGAGGCAAGAGAATCGCTTGAACCCGGGGCGGAGGTTGCAGTGAGGCGAGATTGTGCCATTGCACTCCAGCCTGGGCAACAAGAGAGAAACTCCGTCTCCAAAAATAAAAATTAAAAAAAAAAAAAAGAAGAAAATACCAAAACAGTGGTCAGCATGCCCTCACCCACAGCCTCATGTAGCCACTACATCCTCGACCCAGCCCCCAGGGACCCTTCCCCAAGAATGCCGCATTTGGAGCCCACATTCCTAGGGACCTCAGAATCCTTCCCTTAATGGTGCTCCACTCCAGCTTCACCGCCCCCTCCACATCTGCCTCTTGTTCAGGGACAACGGCCCCATACCGCAGGTCAGCCCATGGAAGACTCAGGCCCCTGCCCACGTGTGCCAGACCAGGGCTCACTCAAGGGCAGCACCATTCCTCTCCAGTGAGAGTGAACATGGGGGTGGAAGCTGAACCAAGAATCCCAACACAGACCTTCGAGGAAGACCACAGCACCAGGCATCCACAAAGCAGGCCAGAAAAAAAAACACTTCACAAATGGAGAACTGGCTATCAAATACAACCTGAGATTATATTTTAAAAAGTATTTATTGCAAAGAATGCTGGACACAGTGTTGCATGTGGCTGAGATTCGATACCATCCATTCTGGGGAACTCGGGAAAATATCTGCAACATGGGCACGCCAGCCCGCATGGCCGAAATGTGGCAGCCAATCAGCCATGCCACAGCCCATGCGGAGACCATGCCAGGGCAGAGGCCGGGGGGCTGCCCCCACTCATGCCCTGATCCCTGGACGTCCCTCTGCCATGTCCCCAGTCCTTGTAATGCATCCAGTCCAGCAGCTCCTAACTCCCCTCTGTACACAGAGAGAAAAGGCCTCGGTGGTCTCACCTCAGGTGACATCCAGAGGTACATGCACTGTTGCTAACCAAGGGGACCCACTATGGCTAACAAGTGAGTGTGTCCAGGTGACAAAAGTCACCGAAACTCCAAAAGACACAGAAGCAAAGGCTGCAGTCCCCATGCCCCAAAGGGAGTGGCATGGTCCTTGGGCTGTGGATCTAAAGGGTTTGGGGCTCTGACAGATGAGTGTGGAAGGAGGATCCTGCCCCTGCTCCGCCTTGGACATCTCTTAGGAGAGCAGCACACAAGGATAAGAGACCACCAGCCAGGGCCAGGGATGCTAACTTCTCTCAGGGGCAGGTGGCATCTGCAGGCTGCAAAGCCCTGGGAGGCTGGAAAGATGTGCTACGTTCCAGGCACAGGCCAGGTAAGGCTCCGGACACAAAGGACTTGGGATCCAGGGGCCTGGCTTCCCCCGAGTCCACCTGTGGACAGCAGGGCACCCAATTACCAGTCCAGACACTTTCTGACCCAGCACCACAACTTGCCAGCCAGTGTTTGCCAGCTGTAAACAGACTGCCCAGGCTGCCTCTCTGGGACCAAAAGAACTCAGGGGCATGACAGACACTGGACTACACAAGGCCATTTTCACCAGACTCACATGCACATGAATGGAAAGCTGTGCTGCAGCTGGGAAAATCCTCCCTTGCCCAGGGACTGCCAAGGGGTCTGCCTTCTCCCTTCCTCAGGCCCACAGGCAGAAGTCAACAAACACCAGAAAAGTTTTACAGGACCATACAAGTGTTTCTGAATCATTTATGGCAAATGCATGTCTCTGCCACCAGTGTACATTCCTGTGTGGACACGGGCAGCAACAGGTGAGAGGCCACCTCCCCATCGGCTGCCAGTGTTCACAGCCAGGGAAGGGGAGAGGGGGCGGCAGCCTCTCCCTCGAGCACTTCGGTGTGTGCACCAGGAAGGTAACTCGTATGCCTACCCTGTCTTGAGGTGGTTTTACTGTGAGAGCAGGCCTGAAGGGGCATCCCTGGCCACCAGCTCCCCTAAGCATACCTAAGTAGCTGGGTACATGCACAACAGGGGAGGGGCGACCACAACTGCCCCCCTGCCTGCACACTTCTGTGCATTGCAATGTGCCGAAGCAAGCGCATTGCTTCCATGAATGCCTGCAAATAAGGGTGACATGGATACAAGGGCCTGGCCAGTGGCTGCCTGGGAAGCATCTGCTGTGGTTGGGGCTCTAGTTCCTGGTGGGTAAGGATGGGAAGGGCTCTCCCTCTCACCAGAGGCAGCAGAAGCTCAGGGCCCCATGAACACCTGGCCTCTGGCTCAGGCAGTGGCCACAGAGAGGATGGTAGAGGCCCTGCGGAGAGTCACTAGGTCCACGCTGGGCAGCGGGGCCACAGCAGGAACATCACAGCAAGCACTTTCCTTTCACATTGTAGGGTTTCACACTTCACAAAGCCAACTGAGCTGGCGAGAGTGAACACCTAAGAGCTGCGCCGGAAGAACCTGGGGCTGGGCAACCTCCGCACAGCCCATGCAGATGCAGTCTGGTCAAGGGACTCTTAGCAGCAGGTCAGGAGCCATGCACAACCTTGTTGCCGACTGTCAACAAAGAGCCAGGTGCGCTGGGGCGGGGGTTCTGGGATCCGCCAGCCATATGTGGCTTCAAGAATATCCCTGCATGGCATGGTGACTGTCACACACACTGGAGGGCCTGGAATGACCCCCTCTGCAGAGACCAGTGCCTGCCTAGTGGTCACAGTGGATGAACGTGGTCACTGGTGAGCAGGCACCGTGACAAGGGCTTCCTCTGGAGGTCTTGAGATGTCCACGTTCTGTACAATAAAAACACAGAGCGTTCACTCCATAGCAGGAATAGATGAGAGGCCTGCTGTCTACCTTCCTTATCACTGTGGCTCGTCAGGCTTCACATTCTCACTGTAGCAGCCCTGGCCGCAAGACTCTAGAACGCAAGCTTCCCTGAGAATGCATGGCCAAGAGCTTCGTGCCACACGGTGGGTGGACGGACAATAGAACAAAGGTGCGGTGGAGGATGCCACCACGTTTTCTGCTCCACTGCAGCCAAGTCAGGCAATACCCAAAGCAAGGCTGCCACCTCCTCCTATCTTAGGGCTGGGTCAATTG
Organism: Mandrillus leucophaeus; assembly: GCF_000951045.1. Lineage (NCBI taxonomy): Eukaryota > Metazoa > Chordata > Mammalia > Primates > Cercopithecidae > Mandrillus > Mandrillus leucophaeus. The sequence goes on along the minus strand of NW_012102254.1, from coordinate 1,779,051 downwards.
AGGAGGAATGCCTGGCTTGGGGATTTTATCCTCATTTTTGGGGCAGGGATGGGGTTCAGCACCTGGGGGTGCCTCCATCCTGGTTTAAAGGGTGGGCACACAGGTGTCAGAGGTGCCCCAGAAGCCTAAGGGCATTTCCTGGTCTGCAGCCTGGTCTGTCCCCTCAGAACTGGGGCACAGGGCCTCCTGAAGCCCTCAGCTATAGACAGCCCCTACCAACTTGCAGAGCTCAGTCCCATCCTTGGCCTGTCAGGCTCAGGGTGTCTCAGGCCTGAGGAACAGGGAATCTGAAACTTCCCTTAGCTCTCTGAGGCTGTCTTATGTTCCCCCGAGCCTGGTGGCCCTCCTCCCAGCTGTGGGCCCTGGAACCATCACCTGCAGGAGCAGGTCACTGATGACCTGAGCTGCTGCCTTATGCAATATGACATGCCCAGATCTGCAGGGAGAGAGACATGGCCCCCATGGCCCACAGCCTGGGCTCATAGGACCGGCCCCTGGAATTGTAGGGGCAGGTATAATTCTTATTGCTGGGCAGGCTTCCTGAGGCACCCCTTTTCCACCACAGCCTGCCCCAACGGATGGGCTGGAAGGGAGCCATCAAGGAACCTGGGGTTGTAGCAGTTTGCCTCTGAGAAGCACCCACCCATAGTGGGCAGAGTGACCGTCAGTCACACTATGGTGATGGACTGGCAGGGTCAGCTCCCAAGGGCTGCCAGGCCCAGGGACCTCTCTTACCATCACTCTATCAGCACTGGGGGCCGAGTGCCATCTGGGCCTTCCTTGGCCCAAAGGATGCCAGTTGGGAGGTGCCTTCCCCGGTGACTTGTGGGTACTAAATTGGGCCTGGGCTGAACTTGGCCAAGACATGCACGGACTCTCAGAGCAATGGGAAGAGAGGCCTGCAGGGTAACTGGTCCTGCTTGGGGGCAGTGGTGTTGGGAAGGGACAGGACACATCTACATAGCTATGCTATGAGGTCCAAGGCCAGACGTCCTGGTCCAGTTCAAGGCCTGCACCCTCAGCAGGGACCCAGAGCCGAAGCAGGCCCCATCATGGATGGCAACAGGCATCACTGAGGCCCAGGAGCCTTCTCCGTGCAATGGACTCCAGGAACTGGGACCAGGGCTCCCAGAAGTGTAGGTCCTACCCTTGGCCCCAATGGGAGAGGGAGCCACCATTGTAGAGGGACCCCACATGGGACCAAGAGTGGTTCTGAGCTACACTCTGAGGAGCTTCTACTTTCCACAAGGCACTTGGGGAGCACAGGTGGTGACTGCTCTTCTGGACCAAGGTCTCCACCCCATGCGGAGGCCCCTTCAGCATCTGCATGGCCCTTTCCCCAAAAGCGCATGACCCCATTTTAATTTTTAAAGGTGCTGTGGTTAGAAAAGGGGCTCATGAGGCCTCGGCTGCAGGGATGGGGAGTGGGAAGAGTAAGCCTCATTCTTAGCCTCCAGCCTCTTTCTCACTGCCCAAGGGCCCCCTTGACTTAGACCTCCAAGGAGCTGCTGGGGAGCCCTGTGGCTCCTCAGGTCCTGGGGGTCCAACCACACCCAAGCTCAGGCATTCCTGAGCCTGGTGGCTCAGCATCAGGGATTTCCCCATCGCCAGGGCAGGTGCCTTGGGAAGGGCTGATGCAGGCCCCACCCTGCTGATAGGACAACAGTCTTGGCAGAAGATTCAAGCTCCCTCTGGCAGGTGCCCCAGCTGGGCCTGGCCCTGGAGGATGTGCAGTCTAGACACCCCCACATCAGGAACACCCCACTACCCCAGCAGTGACCCCATTGCTACCTGAGGCCTGTCCCGGTGCGTGTTCACAGCGGCCACATTCAGGAATATGGACTCCACTTTACAACCTGCCAAAGGGAAGATACAAATCCATCCCCACTCCTGAAAGGCAGCTGAGCCGCAGAAACTAGAAACTTCTCTTGGAGGGGGGTCTGGGTGTGTGGAATGGAGCAGCCATCTCAGCCTCACTCTAGTTCTTCCACTTTAGGCAGCTCTGGGGAGCCCCGGGAGGAAGGACGAGACACCCTGCCAGACCCATACTTATCCATATGTGGCGGCCCAGACAGGGCCACGCAGAGGCCCCAGGCTCCCCAACCCCAGGGCCGAGAGGGATCGGGGGAGCAGCAGGCCTAAGCTGAGGTCACTGACTCTCAAAGTCTTCAGGGCCCCCAAACCACCCACATCCCAACTCTACCATGCAAGGCCCAGTCAACCACGTGCCAGGTGCACAGTGCAATGGGTGATGAGGCCATTATCACACACTGGAGTGACATCAGCTGCCACTGGGCTTCACAGCCATTCCCCCAAGAGCACCTGTGTTAAAGGTGAGGCGCTAAGACCTGAGAGATGAAGTTGCCTGAGGTCTCTGCTGGTATAGCAAGAGGCAGGGGTGGGACTCACACTGCCCTGCACCCAGAATAAAGTCCAGGCCCTGGGGACCATGGGGCCTTGTGGGGGTTTGGAAAAATCAGTAGAAAAGCCCCTCATGCAGGTAGGCAATGGGTAAGCAAAGTCACCGGGGAGGCCTTCTGTGGCCACATAAACTTTTTCACGACAAAGTTTTTTTTTTTTTGAGACGGAGCCTCACTCTGTCGACCAGGCTGGAGTGTAGTGGCGCGATCTCGGCTCACTGCAAGCTCCGCCTCCCAGGTTCACGCCATTCTCCTGTCTCAGCCTCCTGAGTAGCTGTGACTACAGGCGCCCGCCACCATGCCCGGCTAATTTTTTTGTATTTTTAGTAGAGACGGGGTTTTACCGTGTTAGCCAGGATGGTCTCGATCTCCTGACCTTGTGATCCGCCCGCCTCGGCCTCCCAAAATGCTGGGATTACAGGCGTGAGCCACCGTGCCCGGCCCCACAACAAACTTTTTTTTTTTTTTTTTTTTTTGAGATGGAGTCTCGCTCTGTCGCCCAGGCTGGAGTGCAGTGGCCGGATCTCAGCTCACTGCAAGCTCCGCCTCCCGGGTTCACGCCATTCTCCTGCCTCAGCCTCCCGAGTAGCTGGGACTACAGGCGCCCGCCACCTCGCCCGGCTAGTTTTTTGTATTTTTTAGTAGAGACGGGGTTTCACCGTGCTAGCCAGGATGGTCTCGATCTCCTGACCTCGTGATCCACCCGTCTCGGCCTCCCAAAGTGCTGGGATTACAGGCTTGAGCCACCGCGCCCGGCCCTCACAACAAACTTTTTAAAGGCAAATTAGGGCCGGGGATGGTAGCTCATGACGGTAGCTCATGCCTGTAATCTCAGCACTTTGGGAGGCCAAGGTAGGTAGATTACCTAAGGTCAGGAGTTCGAGACCAGCCTGACAACATGGTGAAACCCTGTCTCTATTAAAAATACAAAAATTAGCTGGGTATGGTGGCAGGCGCCTGTAATCCCAGCTACTCAGGAGGCTGAGGCAAGAGAATCACTTGAACCCAGGAGGTGGAGGTTGCAGTGAGCCGAGATCACGCCATTGCACTGCAGCCTGGGTGACAGAGCAAGACTCCGTCTGAAAGAAGAAAAACATATTGGGAAAGGTAGTGGGGTAGTGGGTGAAGGAATGGGTTCCTAACACAATTTTCCAGGAATTTGGAGAAAATCATGGAACTGTGCAGAGATCCAAGGTCATGGCTACCCATGGTCAATGTTCAGGAAGCTTCCTTACCATATGCCACAGGGGTCAGCTTCAGGACTGTGTGCAGTGGACACTTGAGGTAGGGCAGCTGTTCTGTAGACACAGAGGGGGATGGCTAGCACACCAGAAATGCCTGGTGACAGTACCTACCTTCTCACACAACCCTCCCACCTCCCCCGGGGCATGGCCCGCACCTGCTGCCTTGTCGAGGAAGTAGGCCAGCAGGCAGCGCATCACAGCCTGGTGGCAGATGACCAGCACATTCTCTTGCCTCTCCAGCTCCATGATGACAGGCTCCAGTCTCTGGACCAGGTCCTCGTAGGACTGCAAGGGCAAGCAGAGAGGTGTCCCTCAGGCCCGGCTCCGGGGGAGGGACAGACACATCCCGGACACTGGGCCACCTACCACTCCTGCAGCTGCTCACCATTCTGGGAAGCTGTGACTGGGCCTCCTCCAGCCTAGCCTTCTGAGGGCATGGGGGTGGGCAGCTGAGGAAAGGGGCCACCTCTCCCATCTCAGGGCCAGGTTCTGGTAGGATTGAGAGTGCAGAGCTAGGCCTCAGGCTCCATCCCAGGGTCCATCTCAGTGCTCACCCATGGGGCTCTGCACTGAATCCTCAGCTATGGAATTAATGTGACTGGAGAAGACTCTGCCTGCTTCCAGCCCACAGCAAAGAGAGTGTACCAACAAAAGTGCAGGGGAAGAGAGCAAAGACCAGGAACTTTCTGGAGTGTGACTCATCAGAAACAGTTGGGGTCCCCAGGAACTATCCTCAGTCTACCTGCCCAGTATCTTCCCCCTGTGCCTGCCACGATGTACGGTTTGGGCCCCTGCTGGGCCTCTCGACCTCGCAGGTTTAGATTTTCATCAGTTTCATCCTTCTGCACACAATGAGTGGTCCTTCAAAAATGGCCTCCAGCAGTCAGAATTGAATGTACCCCGAGCTTTGATTAGGAAGCAAGAATGACACACTGATTTGTGCCAGCTCCTGGTAGTTCTGAGAAAATCCTAGATCAGTTCTTTTGGTAACATGAATTTCTCAACCAATTCTCCTCCCTGTATTCTCAAGTTTGAGCAGCCAGCTGCTTTGTTTCTCCTGACCGTTATCTGGGTTAGTTCTAAATCTGAACTTGGCCTCACAACATGATGTGGGGAATAATTAATGTTTCCAAGAGCTATACTATCCTGAGCATGGTACAGTATAGGGGCCTGTGAGCCTAGTTTCTGGGTGGAGGTGCTTCTACATGTGTACATATACGTGTACATATGTGTGTTGATGGGGGGTATTTTTATTTGGCCCCTGCCCCAGGCCACCTCCTGGAATTGGAAGGAGATGCCTCAGTCAAGGTGACCCTCAGTTTCTGACCTGGGGCTGGGGCTGACCTCTGTCAGAGAAGGTGACAAGTGCAGTGGCTTGTGGTAGCCAACTCATGTGTGGAAGGTCTCCCCGGGTCTGGTGCCAGGGCTGGGGGTGGTGCCTGGAGCCACAGGGAGGATGGGCTCAGCCTGTGACAAAAGGAAGCATCCAAAGGAAGGGTGAGGCCCGAGACAGGGACGCGAATGAGCTGAGACCCAAGTCCCAGGTCTGCCATGGTCTCCCCAACTCCCCAGCCATTTGAGCACCCTGGAAAGGGCCGACAACTCCCTGGGAAAGGAGCTGGCCTGGGAATTCCAGGGGACAGCTCACTGTCTATAGGGGTCCCAGGAAAGCCTAACCCCACAGACCCCCCACCTCAGGCCCTGCCCTTCCGAATTCTCCACCCCTGGGAAGGGGAAAGACAAGAATGGAGAGCAGGGAGCCAAAGGTCTCCAGGTCGAAGGTCTGCCCTACACGGTACTGCCCACCCCACACCTGAGGAAGGGACTAAGGCCTGGGCCGCACAGCTGGGAAGGGGTGGAAATGAACCACACACCCAGGCTGGCCTGCCTCTGAGACCAGGCCCCTTCTGCTACCCCCACAGCCCCTGTAGAGCCCCACAGGCCCTCAGCCACAGGTGGTACTCCCAGGCGGGCGGTAGGTGGCTGGGACTAAGCCCCAAATCCCACGTACCTCCCCTTTAGGGTACCGGTACCGGTACTTGTCCTGGTCCCGCAGGGCGAACTCCAGTGGATAATTATCCTGAATTTCCTCATAGGTCATTTCCTCACAGACGCCCTAGGGAGATACCACAGTCATCACACCTCCTACAATGCCTAGAAGACAAGCCTTGGGGGTGTTTGGGGTGAGGCAGCATCAAGCAGAGGAGACCAAATTCATGGGCATTTCCTGGGCAAAGGGAACAGAAACCTGTCCAGGGGAGGCCCTCTAGGAACACTGAACATTGGTGGTTCCTTGTTTGTAAAAAGCTACCAGGACAGCCTTGTCCACCTATCCATCACCCATCCAATACATACAGAGATGCTATGTGTTTTTTCTTTTCTGTGCTGTGAAAATACTTCTCGTGAGTATAGGTTGTTATGCAAACTATGATGGAAAACTTCACTTGTGTTATTTGGGATACACACACACACACATACACACACACAGAGCATAGATCATCTT
>NW_012102254.1:1760735-1771880 GCF_000951045.1 Mandrillus leucophaeus | reverse complement strand
AAAAAAAAAAAAAAAAGGATGCCATGTGAAGGCACGGACAGACACACATAGGGAAGAAAGCCATGTGACGACAGCCAGCGGACAGAGGTGGGATTGGAATGATGAGGCTATGAGCCAAGAAATACCAAGGATTGCTGGCAACAACTGGAAACTAGGAAGAGGTGAGGAAGGTTCTTTATTAGCACCTTCAGAGGGAGCACAGCCCTGCTGAGGCCTTCATTTCAGACTTCCAGCCTCCAGAATTGTGAGAGAATCAATTCATGTCATTTTAAGCCACTCATCTGTAGTGCTTTGTTACAGCAGCCCTAGTAAACTAATACATACTTTTTTTTATATTTAGTGGTTCTTTTGTTTTGTTTCGTTTTGTTTTTTGAGACAGTCTTACTCCGTCACCCAGACTGGAGTCCAGTGGTGTGATCTTGGCTCACTGCAGCCTCAAACTTCCCAGGCTCAGGTGATCCTCTCACCTCAGCCTCCCAAGTAGCTGGGACTACAGGCGTGCACCACCACACTTGAATACTAACACATATTTTGGTACCAGGAAGTGAAGTGCTGCTGGCTGCTGTAATAAAGAACTAAAAATGTGGAAGTGGTTATGAAATTGGATAGTGGGTAGAGGCTGGAAGAATTTTGTGGTGCATGATAAAAAGCTTAGACTGTCTTAAAGAGACTGTTAGTAGAAATTTAGACATGAAAGATTATTCTGGTGAAGGCACAGAAGGAAGTGAAGAGGAAGACAGAGAAAGCTTCCATCTTATTTTTTTTTTTTGAGACAGGGTCTCGCTCTGTTGCCCAGGTTGGAGTGCAGTGGTGCAATCTCAGCTCACTGCAACCTCCGCCTCCTGGGTTCAAACAATTCTCCTGCCTCAGCCTCCTGAGTGCTGGGATTACAGGCAGAGGCCACCATGGCTGGCTAATTTTTTGTATTTTTAGAAGAGACGGGGTTTTGTCTTGTTGACCAGGCTGGTCTCGAACTCCTGGCCTCAAGTGATCTGCCCGCCTCAGCCTCCCAAAGTGCTGGAATTGCAGGCATGAGCCACTGCGCCTGGCCTATGCTCTTTATTCTAAAGAAAATGATACAAAAATGTTAAAAATAAAAGGGAAAAAAATATAATAAAAAAATATGGACAGGTTGGGCATGGTGATTTATGCCTGTAATCTCAGCACTTTGGGAGGCCAAGGAAGGAGGATCGCTTGAGCCCAGGAGTTCAAGACCACCCTGGGCAACATAGCAAGACCACATCTCTAAAAATGTTTTAAATTTAGGACAGGTGCAGTGGCTCACGCCTGTAATACTAGCAATTTGAGAGGCCGAGGTGGGATCACCTGAGGTCAGGAGTTTGAGACCAGCCTGACCAACATGGAGAAACCTCATCTCTGCTAAAAATACAAAATTAGCTAGGCTTGGTGGCTCATTCCTGTAATCCCAGCTACTCAGGAGGCTGAGGCAGGAGAATCACTTGAAACTGGGAGGCAGAAATTTTTTTTTTTTTAATTTTGAGAGGGAGTTTTGCTCTTGTTGCCCAGGCTGGAGTGCAGTGGCACGATCTTGGCTCACCACAACCTCCACCTCCTGGGTCTCGAACTCCCGAGCTCAGGTGATCTGCCCACCGTGGCCTCCCAAAGTGCTGGGATTACAGGCATAAGCCACCACACCTGGCCAAAAAAATTGTTTTTTCTTAATTTAGCTGGGCACAGTGATGTGCGCCTGTAGTCCTAGCTACTTGGGAGGCTGAGGTAGGAGGATTACTTGAACTTGGGAGGTCAAGGCTGCAGTGAACTGTGATGGTGCCATAGAGCTCCAGCCAGGACAACAGAGCAAGATTCTGTCGCTAAAAAAAAAAAAAAAGAAAAAGAAAAAATTATATGGACAGAAAGCAGGAATAACAAATCAAAACCACAATGCAATACCACACCCATTAGGATGGCTACTATTTAAAAAGAAAAGAAAAGAAAACAACAAGTGTTGACGAGGATGTGGAGAAATTGGAACCCGTGTGCACTTCTGGTAGAAATGTAAAATGATGCAGCTGCTATGGGAAACAGCACAGCAGTTCCTCAAAAAAATAAAAGCAGATGCCGGGCACGGTGGCTCATGCCTGTAATCCCAGCACTTTGGAAGGCTGAGGCAGGTGGATCGCCTGAGGTCAGGAATTCGAGACCAGTCTGACCAACATGTGAAACCCCGTTGCTACTAAAAATACAAAAAAATTAGCTAGGCGTGGTGGTGTGCGCCTACAATCCCAGCTACTCGGGAGGCTGAGGCAGGGGAATTGCCTGAACCAGGGAGGTGGAGGTTGCAGTGAGCTGAGATCGCGCCTTGCTCTCCAGCCTGGGCGACACAGCAAGACTCCGTTTCAAAAATAAATAAATAAATAAAATAAAAATAAAAACAGAATTACCATAGGATCTGGCAATTTTACTTCTAGGTCTATACCAAAAACAACTGAATTGAGAGCAGGGTCTCAAAGAGACATTTGTATCCATGTTCATAGCTGCATTATCCACAATAGCTAAAAAGTGGAAGCTGTCCAAGTGTCCATTGGCAGATGAATGGATACAGGAAATGTGGTATACAATAGAATCTTATTCTGCCTTAAAAAGGAAGAAAATTCTTCAGGTTGGGTGTGGTGATTCACACTTGTAATCTGAGCACTTTGGGAGGCCAAGGTGGTAGAATCGCTTGAGGCTAGGAGTTTGGGACCAGCCTGGGCAACATAGCGAGCCTCCCTTCTCTACAAAAAATAAAAGAATTAGCTAGGCATGGTGGTGTACACTTGCTAGTCCCAGCTACAAAGGAGGCTAAGACAAGAGAATCATTGAGTCTAGGAGTTTGAGGCTGCAGTGATTGCTGCATTGCACTGTAGCCTGGGTGACAGAGTGAGATGCTGTCTTGAAAAAAAAAGGGGGAAGGAAACTCTTGTGCAAGCTGCAACCTGGATGAACCTTGAGGCTGTTACGCTAACTGAAGTAACCAGTTACAAAAAGACAAGTACTATATGATTTCACTTACATGAGGTGTATAAAGTAGTCAAAGTCATAAAGACAAAGTGGTTGCCAGGGGCTGGGAGTAGCAAATAGAGTTATTGTTTTTCTTTTTTAAATTTTTTTAGAGATGGGGTCTCATATGTTGCCCAGGCTGGAGTGCAAGGGCCATTGGTGAATGCAATCATAGCACACTACAGCCTCAAACTCATGGGCTCAAGCAATCCTCCCACCTGAGCCTCCCAAGTACCTGGGACTACAGGTATGAACCAACACATCTGGCTTGAGTTATTGTTCAATGGGTACAGAGTTTCTGTTTTACAAGATTAAAAGAGTTCTGCAGATGCATGGTGGTGATGGTTGCATAACATTGTCAATATACTTCATAGCCCTGAAATGTACACTTCAAAACAGCTATGATGATAAATTTTATGTTATGTGTATTTTACTACAGTAAAAAAAAAAAAAAAAAAGGAAAAACAAAAGCAGGGGTAGTAATATTCAGATTAGTCAAAGTATATATCCACAGCAAAACTTTTCATATTGAAATGGGAACCACCCATAATACAGACCAAGCCACGATGGAGCAACTGGTACCAGATTTGCTCTGGCCCCAACAAAAACAACTATTATTTAAAAAAGGACAAAATGGCTGGGTGCCGTGGCTCACACCTGTAATCCCAGCACTTTGGGAGGTCGAGGCGGGTGGATCGCCTGAGGTCGGGAGTTCAAGACCAGCCTGGCCAATGTGGTGAAACCTTGTCTCTACTAAAAATACAAAATTTAGCTGGTGTGGTGGTGGGTGCCTGTAATCCCAGCTACTCTGGAGGCGGAGGCACGAGAATCACTTGAACCCGGGAGGCGAAGGTGGCAGTGAGCCGAGATCGTGCCATTGCACTCCGGCCTGGACAACAAGAGCAAACCTCCGTCTCAAATAAATAAATAAATAAATAAATAAATAAAAGGACAAATCAAACAACTGTTTTTAGACACGAGACTAGGCAGGACTGTGATCCTTGAGAAAAGGGAGGCAAGCGGAGGGGAAGAGGCAGCAGCTTACTGCCCAGAGGCACTTCCTGGACTTCAGAGCCAAGCACCATGAAGAAATAATGAAAGATTCAAGAAAGGAAAAAAGTGGAATTCCCGGAGCTTTGAAACACCACATCTGATATGAAAAGTTCACTGGATGGGTTTAATAAAAATGCAGAAGTAGCCAGGCGCGGTGGCTCACACCTGTAATCCCAGCACTTTGGGAGGCTGAGGCGGGCAGATCACAAGGTCAGGAGATCGAGACCACGGTGAAACCCTGTCTCTACTAAAAAATACAAAAAATTAGCCGGGCGCGGTTGTGGGTGCCTGTAGTCCCAGCTACTCGGGAGGCTGAGCCAGGAGAATGGTGGGAACCCGGGAGGCGGAGCTTGCAGTGAGCCGAGGTCGCGCCACTGCACTCCAGCCTGGGCGACAGAGCGAGACTCTATCTCAAATAAATAAATAAATAAATAAATAAATAAATAAATAAAAATGCAGAAGTAAAGATAAGTGAACTAAAGCTCGGACGGAAAAAAAGACTGAGAAAAAATGAACAGAAGAAAGAAAAAAACCAGAAGTTCAGTGACCCATGGGATGATACTGGACAGTTGGCCAGGTTGGAGTCAAACTCCTGACTTCAGGTGATGAGCCCACCTCAGCTTCCCAAAGTGCTAGGATTGCAGGCGTGAGCCACCGCTCCAGGCCAGAACAGCATCTTTAAAGAGACAAAGGCCGTGCTGGTTCACCTCATTTGTGTCTCCAGATCCCTGGCAGGTTGGCTATGGCTGACTGCAGCTACCAAGCTCCCCTGGCCGCTGATTTCTTGTTGAGCTAGACCATGAGGAACCCTAGGCTAGGGAGGAGAGTAAGGTTGAGGTGTCAATTCCCAGGCTCACTCCTGAGAATGGTCTAGGGCTCACCCAAGGTCCCATCCTGTTAGTCTGCCCCTTCCTCTCTGCTCCCAGCCCCTAGGTTCCTGTATCCTTTCTCTCTCCTCTCCTTTGCCCAAGGGGAGCAATGGTCACTGTTGTTACAATGCGATGCATCGGCCCTGCGGTGTCCGGGAAGCAGACAGGGAGGGAGGGACGGTAACTACCGCGTCAATCTCGTTGAGGACCTTCCACTGTTCATAGGGCACACCTAGCGCCTCAGCCGTCTGGATTGTCCTCTTCATCTGGCTTGTCCAGACCTTCAGATCCTTGATATTCTGGTCACTGATGAACTGGGCCAGACTCTTGGCAAACTGAAATACATCATAAGCAAACTCAGACCCACAGGTCCTGGGATGCCCTTAAAGCATCCCACAGCTGCAGGGTTCATGAGATCATCCTCACCTTGAACACTCACTACAGGTTTGGTAAAAAGCATGAACTAACTTGTCAATGACGCACATGCTGACACACAAGAACACAGTGCTGTTCTTGTCCACCCTCCCAGACCCTGAGCACAGTAGCGCAGTTCCAGCTGTGACTCATCAGGGCCACTGCCTCCCCACAACCAGGTGCCCTGTGCTTCGTGACCACTGAGGTCTCACTATCTCCCCTGGACTGCGACACAGCCATCTGCTACACTGTATGGACTCAGGTCGCTCCAAGGGTGGCATGCCTCTGACAAAAGGGGCTCAGCGAGTGACAGTTCACACGGACACCAGAGATTTGCCTGTTGCTTGGTGACCTTCCTTACATGATGGGAAGATTCTAGGCTGAATGAAGGTCATTCACCTCGACTGCACATTAAAAGAATGGAAGCCCCACCCCCAAAAAATACAAATAAAAAATAAAGAAAAAAAAAAGAATGGGAGCCCAGCCCCAGCACACACACACATGCATAAACCTAGCCATGCAGAGGTACAAATGCAGGCCCATGTGCACACGCAGGCACACATGCACTGACCTCCCTGCCCCGGGGGGACAGTCCTGGGTCCCCGCCAATCCGGCCCTTGAGGTTGAGCTCACTCTCCCCGTGCCGGCAGAGGTAGATGGAGCGGGGGGTCACGTGGATGTTCATGAGGTAATATACGATGCGGCTCTGGATGTGGTCAGCTACACGGTTCACCACGTAGCTCTGACCCACATCCATGATCTTGATATAGGACAAGTCCCTGTCCACAGAGAAGGTAGAAAGAAGCCTGTGAGTGTGGCCAGGGTCCTCACAGAGCACATCTGGCCAGCCACAGAGTCGCTGCGAGGCCTTGCACCTCTGACCACCAGAGATTACAACCCTCAGGACCGTCAGCTGGTGTGCAAGTGATGGGGGTGAGGCGGGAGCAACACAGTGTGACGCACAGGCAAACCCTGTGGGAGACAGGAGATGGGAGGTGCTCGTCACTCATCATGCTTCCCAAAGGTGACATCCAAAGTTGGGGGTCCGCCATACCACATCATGACTTTCTCCGCTGCTCATGTGTCCCTGGGGCCCCTCTGGCCTACCTCCAAGTTCTCAACACACTGTCTGTAAGTTGAACCAAGAGACAGGTTTCCCCAGGGTTGTTGACTTGAGAGTAGCTGGCAAACGCTCCACGCCCCCACTCTTCCTGGCCAGCCATCCAAGGACCTGGCCTTTCCTTCCCGTGACCTCCTCCCACTACAGCCCAGTCCAGGTCATCCAAGTGTGCTGAGCAGCTGCCACACCCCACCCTGGGCAGCTGGTGGACGAGACAAGAAGCACAGGAGGATGGTGCTGGTGGTGGCAGCCGATAAGTCCAGCTCAGCCACTTTCCGTGCTCTGGATCCGTGTGGCACTGCAGCTTGGACAGCACACTGATCAGTCTCTGTGGGGGTGCAGGGTGTGGGGGTGCACGGTGGGCTCTGGTTCAGGCCGAGAGTCCTCTGGATATTCTCAGTTGAGCTCTCACTGTCTGGACCTTGGGACCTTGGTTTGCGGATGTCGTGATGACACCACCATAAAAGCAAGAGCAATGCTTACTGACAAACCACCACTCCAGACAAATGGATCACACCACAGAACCATGAAAAGAAATGCTGTGTGGGGGAACCATGAAAGCCACAGAGAGACCCAGGTGGCAGAGGCCATTCAGCTCAGGCCCGGCCTGGGCTGGCTCCAGAACCCAGCTGAGGACACTGCTCTATGCACACCCCAAAAGCATTCATCTCAGAGTTGCTTATGTTTCTTGGTTTACATGCATCCTTTTTTTCTTTTTGAGACAGGGTCTCACTCTGTCACCTAGGCTGGAGTGCAGTGGTGCAATCACAACTCACTGCAGCCTTGACCTCCCTGGGGTTAGGTGATTCTCCCACCTCTGCCTCCTGAGTAGCTGGGACAACAGGGGTGCGCCACCACGCCAGGCTAATTTTTTTTTTTTTGAGACAGAGTCTCGCTCTGTCGCCCAGGCTGGAGTGCAGTGGCGTGATCTCGGCTCACTGCAAGCTCCACCTCCCGGGTTCACGCCATTCTTCTGCCTCAGCCTCCCGAGTAGCTGGGACTACAGGTGCCCGCCACCATGCCCAGCTAATTTGTTTGTATTTTTAGTAGAGACGGGGTTTCACTGTGTTAGCCAGGATGGTCTCGACCTCCTGACCTTGTGATCCACCCACCTCGGCCTCCCAAAGTGCTGGGATTACAGGCGTGAGCCACCGCGCCCAGCCGCCAGGCTAATTTTTGTATTTTTTGTAGAGATAGGGTTTCACCATGTTACCCAGGCTGGTCTCAAAATCGTGGGATTAAGGAATCCTCCCGCCTCATCCTCCCAAAGTGCTAGGATTACAGGCATGAGCCACTCTGCCCGGCCTGTATTACAGATGCTTATAGAATTATAGAACCCAAGCACAAGTTTGTATTCCAGCCTTTTCACTGAATGCAGTGTTATATTTTCCCATGTCTCTCCACAATGACGAGTTATAATGATGACTGTAATACTTCACCAAGTATTACATTCTGTGATGTAATACTTCACATTATTATTTACCCAGCCCACTGCCCCGTGTGTTCTGTAAGACAGGATTTGGTAAACTATGGCCAGACAGTCAAATTCAGCTGCGGGCTGTTTTTATCAAGTTTTACTGGAACACAGCTATACCCATTGATTTACATATCATCTATGTTTCATTTGTACTGTGACAGCAGAGCAAGTGCCTGCAACAGAGGCTGTACATCCTCCAAGGTCTAAATAAAATATTTACTTTCTGATCTTTGACAGAAAATATTTGCCAACCCCTGCTTTAAGACCCCCTGCATAGAAATTCGGCTTGATTTCATGATGGAATAGTATAAAATCCTGACTCGCAGAGTTTCGGATGAGGTAGCAGGTGTTCTGCAAGTCACCTCTGGCCAAAAATTTCTGCCCCAAGGAAATAAACAAGAAAATCAGACCATCTCTGCTTTTTGGTCCCCCAGCCACCACCATGGGGAGCCACAGGAGGCAACCAAGTATGACCCCTGCTGCCCGCCATCGCAGCTGCAGGGCCCGGCGCTGCCCTGACTCACCTATCCAGGTCCTCATCTAGCGACTCGTAGGAGTTCTCATAGCACTCAATGCGCCTCATGAAGTCCTCGGTAGCCTCGTCACTGTCGCGGTTAACATAGTCAGGGCTGCCCAGTTTCACTTGCTGCCGGAGCCAGGCACAGAGCAAGGACATATCAGGGTCAGAAGCCAGGCGGGGCCACAGACCAAGGAGACTGCGGGGCAGGGGGCTGGAGGAGGTTGGGCCAGAGACCAGGGCGGGGACCTGAGGCTGGAAGCTGAGGTTGGGGGCTGGTCCAGCAGCTCCCTGGTCTAGTTCTCATACGAGTGCAGAGAGGATATCACTAAGGGTCCAGGGATTGAAGTCCCTCATCCTTGTGGGTACGGGGGAGGTCTAGAGGCCTTTCCCCACCCTGAACTCTCATTTCCCCAGACCCAGATGGCCATTCCTGAGATAAACTGGGGGAGGAGAAGGGAAGAATGAGTCTTTCTTTCTCTGAAATATAAAACAGGCCCCTCACCCACCCTCCCACCCCTGCTGAAGGTGCTCTCCTAGTGTCCAGGTGGTTACGATGGGGAGGAGGGGTGAGTGAATGTCCACCAGCCACCCAGCCTTCCACACAGTGGTCCACAGAGTGCAAGGCTCACCTGACCCAGCATTTGATGTTACACTGCCTCCCTACCCCCCGCAAGGTTCAAGATCAAATTAAGATTAGCCAAAACCTGAAAAGGGATGTCCCTGTCACACACGACCTTCTGACAAGGTCAGATGCACCACTCACCACGATGTTGGCAGCTATGACCTCAGGATCCACACAGATGGACTCGACAAAAAAGGTCTGCGGCAGGACCAGAAGCGCCGGGATGGTGGGAGGGAGGAACACGGACATGTTCAGGGCCTCCTGCCTTGCTCGGAGCTCTCCATCCCCCGAGGCCCATGCTGACCAGCAGCCAGGCCCTGAAACCCTGCTTCAGGGGGCTGGAGGCAGGGTCAAGGAGTCCGGAGCTAAAGCAGGTGCTGCCCTATCCTAGACTCTCCCACCAAAACCCCCTTCCCTCTGGAAAGCAAACCCCAGGTGGAGACAGCCCTTCTCATCCCAAATTACACTCAGGAGCCATGCCAGCCCCATGCCCCTTATGCATCAGCAGGCGGTGAAAGGAGCCCTGGAGGGCAGGGGGCATGCCACAGTTCCACCAAGGAGAGGAGCCAAGGAGGCCTCACCTTGTAGCCATTCTGTTCTCCAAAATTAAAGATGGTTGCTCTCCGTTCTCGGGTGGTGTTTGTGGCATCAAAAACCTAGGACCAAACTAGGGTTAACTCAGCCTCTGGCCCTGGGGAAGGTAGGAGTCACCTGAGGGCCGCAGCACAGGCTCTCTGGGGACTGGTTTTTTACAAGGACCAGCTGCTGCCAGGGCCACCTGCCTGGCCGGTCTCCTTCAGACTTGCAAGGGCTGGACTGGCCCTCCCCTTCCTTGGAGAGAATGACCCAAGGAAGATGGAAGGAGAGAATGCCTATGCTCCCAGCAGGGGAGCAGACCCTTAGCACAGAAGAACCTACTCAGTGCTGCTCTGCACACAATGGGCACTCAGTTTGTGTTTGACCAACAGGAATTTCAGTGAAACCAGTTAAAACTGGTGAACTGAACCTACTTTTATTTCTACTCCATCTTGACACCCCAGTAAAATGGGAACGGAAAGATAAAGAGAAAAAGAGAGGACAGGAGATGGAGGCATCTACAACATTCTGTCAGATAGATCCATGGTGACGGACTCAAAGTCATGGAGGAAACCAAACACAGGTGCTCGCCAACCAGTTCACACCACCTGTGCAGGACCAGAGAACTCAGGAGGGTGTGCTGGCATTGCTAGGAAAAGGGACAAAGGTGGGGAGGAAATGGGAAGACTGGCTGGCTGATAAAGAAGAGCTGGAGGCCCAGGCCCCCCTTCCCAACCCCATCCAGCTGGGCACTGACCCATCTGGAGCTCTTTGAGAAGCATCCTTTGATGCGGCCCACCCACCAGCATGTCTAAGCTGTTTTTTTAACAGCATCATTTTTTTATTTTTTAAGTTTTTGTTTTCTTTTCAGAGATGGAGTCTCGTTGTGTTGCCTGGGCTGGAGTGCAATGGCTATTCACAGGCAAGATCATATGCACTGCAGCCTCAAGCCTCTGGGCTCAAGAGATCCCCTAAACTTAGCCTCCTGAGTAGCTGGGACTACAATTGTGTACCACCACACCTGGGTTACAGCATCATTTTTTTGTTTTTGTTTAAAAAAATTTTTTTTTGAGACAGGGTCTCCCTTTGTCGCCCAGGCTGGAATATAGTGGAGCAATCATAGCTCACTGCAGCCTCAACCTCCTGGGCTTAAGTGATTCTTTCACCTCAGCTTCCCAAGTAGCTGGGATTACAGGCATGTACCACCATACCTGGCTAATTTTTTTTTTTTTTTTTTTTTTGAGACAGAGTCTTGCTCTGTCGTCCAGGCTGGAGTGCAGTGGCGTGATCTCGGCTTACTGCAAGAATTTGGAGGTGGAGGTGGAGAATTGCTCCACCTCCCTGGTTCAAGCAATTCTCCTGCCTCAGCCTCCTGAGTAGCTGGGACTACAGGCATGTGCTACTACACCTGGTTAATTTTTGTATTTTTAGTAGAGATGAGGTTTTACCATGTTGGCCAGGCTGGTCTGGAACTCCTGACCTCATGATCTGCCC
>NW_012102254.1:1756940-1760640 GCF_000951045.1 Mandrillus leucophaeus | reverse complement strand
TTTTTTTTTTTTTGAGATGGAGTCTTGCTCTGTTACCCAGGCTGAAGTGCAGTGGCATGATTTCAGCTCACTGCAGGCTCCGCCTCCCAGGTTCACGCCATTCTCCTGCCTCAGCCTACTGAGTAGCTGGGACTACAGGCACCCGCCACCATGCCTGGATAACTTTTTGTATTTTTTTAGTAGAGACGAAGTTTCACTGTGTTAGCCAGGATAGTCTCAATCTTCTGACCTCATAATCTGCCTGCCTTGGCCTCCCAAGTGCTGGGATTACAAGCATGAGCCTCCGTGCCTGGCCCACAGCTGGCTAATTTAAAAAATTTTCTGTAGACACAGAGTCTCGCTATGTTGCCCAGGCTGGTCTCAAACTCTTGGGCTCAAGCAATCCTCCTGCCTTGGCCTCCCGAAGTGCTGCGATTACAGGCACGAGCTACCATGTCAGCCCAGCATCATTTTTTTAAAAAGGGCATCCAGCCAGGGCTCACTGGACACTCCAGCAAAACCTTTAATAAGAAAAACAGAAAGTAAATCAAACAAACAAACAAAAAAAAGGAATTTGGGCCAGGTGCAGTGGCTCATGCCTATAATCCCAGCACTTTCAGAGGCTGGGGCAGGCAAATTGCTTGAGACCAGGAACTTGAGACCAGCCTGGGCAACAAGGTGAAACCCTGTCTCTATGAAAAATACAAAATTAGCCAAGCATGGTGGCACATGCCTGTAGTCCCAGCTACTCGGAGGCTGAGGCAGGAGAATGGCGTAAACCCGGGAGGCGGAGCTTGCAGTGAGCTGAGATCCGGCCACTGCACCCCAGCCTGGGCGACAGAGCGAGACTCCTTCTCAAAAAAAAAAAAAAAAAAAGAATCAAGCTAGCATGCAGCCACCAGTTCTAGAAAAAGCAGCTCAGAAAATGAGAGTAGGGATGGAGTGAGTTGCCAGAAAGAGGCAGAGGTGATTTGTCACAGAAATAATACACGGCAATTTCCATAACCTGGACAACAAGAGTGTTGTGATGAAAAGGGGCCCCCTAGGACCATGTGTGGTGGAGAAGAGAAGACCCACCACAAACCACATCACCCTGAAGACCCTAAAGGCCTCCCAAGAGGAAGGGGCATGAGAAATTCTCAGCTCCCTCTCAGAGATGAAGCTTTTAGGAAGATCAGCAAATCAGAATGACGTGAGACTTCTCCACAGCCACACTAGAAGCCGTAAGACATCAGAGGGATGTTGTAGAAGTTCTAAGGGAAAAGCACTTTCCACCTAGAATTCTATACCCAACCATCAAATGTGAGGATTAAAAAAAGACACTTCAGACATGCAAGGTCTTACTCAATTTACCTCCCCAAGCACCTTTCTCAGGAAGTTACTGGTGAATGTGCTTCAACGAAACAAATCAGTAAGTCTAGGAGAAGATGATGTGGGATCCATAGGCAGAACATTCAACCCAGGAGAGAGAAGGGCAATGGCTGTACTACAGGCACAGATTGTAGCTGGGGACAGAGAACTCCGGAAGGCATGACTCCAAGAAGGAAAAGGAAGGGAAAGAACAGACCCTGTGTTTGACTATATAAGGTTGGGGTAGAGCCCTTTCCCACAGACACCCCAGCTCAACCCTGTTCCGCCCTTCCATCTGACTAGGGGGGCCAACACACAGGTGGAATCCCCTTAACTCAGGATTTGGTGGGTTCCTGCAACAACCAGTAATGCTGGGCAGGACTCTCTCCACACCAGGAAAAATCACATTTACTAAAGACTTAGGCAACCTGATGCCTGTAACTTCTGGGGTGGCCAACAATACAAGTATCCAGAGGGAAGTCCTGCAGGGTCAAGTGTGGCCACCACATGCCCAGAGGGAAACTCCTGGCCCACATCCAGTCTCTCGCTTCTTCCTGCATAGCTGTTGTAGACTTCCTCCCAAGGGCTGGCACCCAGGGCATCTGGGGCACACACACCCTGCCTTCCCCTCCAGATGCCTGATGAGCAAAGGCACAGATGTGGGTGGGCTCCCATGTGTCACTCCCAGCTGTCACCAGGGTGTCACACTCACCGCCACATGTCCCCCCTCCTCACTAAGGAATCGCCGGACGTCACGGAGAGCTGCCAGGGCACACTGCCTTCAGGAGAGAAAACACAGGGTCAGCCCAGCACCCGACCCTGGCTGCAGGAGGGTGGCCAGGGACACACGACAGGAGGAGACATGACAGGAGAAGGAACAGTCCCAAGATCTCTTGCTCTCTTTTCAAAATTTCTCTTGTCTTTCCTCCGCATAATGTTCAGTGTTTGGCTAACTCTGCTCCTGTGAGGTGGAAGGCTATATATTCTTGGCCATTAGCAACATTTTTTAAGCACTACGTTTCTGTATTTTTCCTCATCTTCTCATTGTGTGCAAATCCATGTTGTCATTGTGCCATATTCATGATTTCTAATTGTCATATATTTTCCCTGATTATCAAAATAGGCTTCCTTTTTTTTTTTTTCTGAGACTGAGTCTCGCTCTGTCACCCAGGCTGGAGGGCAGTGGCGCGATCTTGGCTCAGTGCAACTTCTGCCCAGTTTCAAGCCCTTTTCGTGCCTCAGTCTACTGAGTAGCTGGGATTACAGGCATGCACCACCACACCCAGCTAATTTTTGTATTTCAAAATAAGCATTTTTAAAAGCAGCCGTTTTCTTGTGTGCATGTCAGGAGTTGGTGGTGGGGATGGGAGGAACGCTAGTGCTGGCCCTCAGGCAGTGTTAGGCTTAATGCTCAACTTTCTTTCCTGAAAGAGAATTCCCCAAACCACCCCTTCTGGGGGAGGGTTCTGCATCTCTGCTTCTATCATATGCATACCCTCCAGAATGGTAATCCCCCACCTATGACCGAACACTGACTATACAGTTTTCAGATCTTTTTTTTTTTGAGATAAGGTCTCGCCCTGCCACCTAGGCTGGAGTGCAGTAGTGGGATCATGTCTCACTGCAACCCAAACTCCTGGGCTCAAGCAGTCTTCCTGCCTCAGCCTCCAGAGTAGCTGAAACTACAGGGGTATGCCACCACACCTGGCTAATCTTTAAATTTATTTTAGAGATGGGGTCTTGCTATGTTGCCCAGGTTTACACAATCTTTATAAGTTCTCAGCTTTTTCATTTATTGCTGCAAAATGGATTGACACATAAGGATTTTTTTTTTTTTTTTTTTAGACAGAGTATTACTCTCTGTTGCCCAGGTTGGAGTGCAGTGGTACAATCTCAGCTCACTGTAACCTCCGCCTCCCAGGTTCAAGCAATTCTTGTGCCTCAGCCATCCAAGTACCAGGGATTATGGGTGCTTGCCACCACATCTGGCTAACTGTTGTATTTTCAGTAGAGATAGGGTTTCATCATGTTACCCAGGCTGGTCTCAAACTCCTGACTTCAACTGATCTGCCCACTTTGGTCTCCCAAAGTGCTGGGATTACAGGCGCGAGCCACTGCGCCCAGCCAGGATTGTTCTCATCTTTTCTTTTTGAGACGGAGTCTCACTCTCTCTCCCAGTCTGGAGTGCAGTGGCGCGATCTCGGCTCACTGCAAGCTCCACCTCCCGGGTTCACACCATTCTCCTGCCTCAGCCTCCCGAGTAGCTAGGACTACAAGCGCCCGCCACCACGCCCAGCTAATTTTTTGTATTTTTAGTAGAGACGGGGTTTCACTGTGTTAGCCAGGATGGTCTTGATCTCCTGACCTCGTG
>NW_012102254.1:1697165-1756505 GCF_000951045.1 Mandrillus leucophaeus | reverse complement strand
ATGGTCTCAATCTCCTGACCTCGTGATCCGCCCATCTCGGCCTCCCACAGTGCTGGGATTACAGGCTTGAGCCACCGTGCCCAGCCTTGATCTATTTTCTTTCCTTCTTCTATGTAAGGGTAAAGCTAGATCTCCTAGCCTTGTGTTTTTTGGCTTTGATTTTTGTTTTTTTGAGACAGAGTCTCACTTTGTTGCCCAGACTGGAGTACAGCGGCATGATCTCAGCTCACTATAACCTCCACCTCCTGGGTTCAAGCAATTATCCTGCCTCAGCCTCTTGAGTAGCTGGGATTACAGGCATGTGCCACCACACCCAGCTAATTTTTTGTATTTTTAGTAGAGATGGGATTTCACCATGTTCGCCATGTGGGTCTTAAACTCCTGACCTCAAGTGATCCACCCTCCTCAGCCTCCCAAGTCCTGGCATTACAAGCATGAGCCACAGTGCCCAGCCCTCTTGACTTTGTTGATCTTTGGATTTTGTGTTTAAACTCCCAGTGTGTCAAAGTCAAAGAGCTCTCATCAGGACGATATGCCTGAAATACAGAGGCAGAAGCTGATCTGGAAACCACAGAGAAATCAGAGGTAGAGCTGAGTCCAGGGCACTGAAAGAAGCTCTCCTCTTATGGCTCCTTGTGACCTTTCTTTTCTTTCTTTCTTTCTTTCTTTTTTTTTTTTTTAAGAGACGGGGTCTCACTATGCTCCCCAGGCTGGTCTTTAACTCCTGGCTTCCAGTGATCCTCCTGCCACAGCCTCCCAAAATATTGGGATTACACACGTGAGCTACTACATCCAGCCCTTGTAACCATTTCTTTGCCCCAACGGTTCTTTCAGTTAGAGCCTCAAGGCGCTTTCTTCCTCATGCCAAAAACATCTGAATTCTGAGAGTCCAGGTAACTGGCATTTGTGGGGACATTTCTCACCACCTGCACTTAAAGCCCCATGTTCTGGGCTAAGATCTCTTTTGTGGGCTGCTCTGGCCATGACACCACCATGCAGAAGACACCTCAGGGCCCCGGTGGAGATGCTGAGGGAAGAGCCTGGGAGCCTGTGTGTGCGTGTGTGTACGTGTGTGTGTGACAAAGTGCGAATAGGGTGAAGAGATGCATATGTGCATGAATCCACGTGTGGGTGGATATGTATGAGTGTGTTGTGCCCAAATATGTACATGTAAATCTGTGAGTGTACCTGTGTGAGCATTCCTTGGGCCCATGTGTGAGCACAGATGCATACACACATAAGCGTGCACTATCCCTGTGTGCAGTGTGTGACTAAATGGGCACAGGTGTGAATGAGTGTGCCCGCATGTGTGCACATAGGATGTGTGTGCATGCACCCATGTGTATAAGTTTGTGTGTGTGTGTGTCCAAGCATATACAGAGTATGCATGTGGGGGTGCCCATGTGTGTACACGTGGTGTGTGTGTATACATCTCTTCATGTGCTATGTGACTGAACACAAATGTGATCATGCTTGGTGTGTACGTGTGCACAGATCCACATGTGCATACAGGTGAGCACAAGTGTGTATGTGCCCACACACATGCCTCTGAGGTATGCATGTGTGTGCACCACCTTCATGTGTAGTGGGTGACTGCATGTGTGTGGAAGAGTTAACACAGCAGGTGTGAGAATGGTCCCCTTCAAAAGGCCTGCTTGTGAGGTTGGCCGTTGGCCAGGATCGGGGAAATTGATGGTAAATGGTTCCCTCTAGTGATATAAAACTTTCCCTGAATTGGCCGGGCGCAGTGGCTCATGCCTGTAATCCCAGCACTTTGGGAGGCTGAGGCAGGTGGATCACAAGGTCAGGAGATCGAGGCCATCCCGGCTAACACTGTGAAACCCCATCTCTACTAAAAATACAAAACAAAATTAGCTGGGCATGGTGGCGGGTGCCTGTAGTCCCAGTTACTTGGGAGGCTGAGGCAGGAGAATGGCATGAACCTGGGAGGCGGAGCTTGCAGTGAGCCGAGATCGCGCCACTGCACTCCAGCTTGGGCGACAGAGCAAGACTCCGTCTCAAAAAAAAAAAAAAAAACCTTTCCCTGAATTATAAGAGGAGCTCACTGTGCATAGACTGTTTATACAAACAACATGGTTTATGTTGGATACCTGCTTTCCTTCTGGAGTCTGGAATTTTGGTACATGCTAGGCACAGGGTGCTTATGTGACCAGCCTCCAATAAAAACCTTGGTCATTGAGTCTCTGATGAAATTCCCTGGCAGACAACATTTCACACGTGTTGTCACAGTTCAATGCAGGAGGAATTAAGTGCATCCTGTGTGACTCCATGGGGACAGAATCTTGATGCTCACTCCTGGTTTCCTCTGGACTTCACCCCAGGCCCCTTTTCTCTTTCTGATTTTGCTTTGTGTCATTTTGCCATACTAAGTCTTAGCTATGAGTCCAGCTATATGCCCAGTCCTGGGAGTCACCCTAGCAAATCACTGAACCTGACGGCAGTCTTGGGGAATGCCAATACATCATGTATGAGCCTGCTCAGGTGTGTATGTATATACAGGGTGAGAACATGTGTGCCTGCATGTATGTAATGGCCCTTGAATCATGTGTGGCTCACGTGAGCCCAAGTAGTTATATGTGTAGGTGCCCACACATGTACATATACCCTCATGTATAATGTGACTGTGTACACAGGGGGTGTGCATGTGTATATATCCTGTACATATGGTATATGCATGTCCAGATGTGTGCCTATGAGGTATGCACATGTGTGCACGTGCCCACGTGTGTGTGTGCATGGGGGCTTGTGTGTGGTATATGACTGTGTGCAGGAGTATGAGTGTGCCTGTTTAGAATATGTGTACTCATGCCCTTGCATACATTTTTTTTTTGAGACACAGTCTTGCTCTATCAATCACCCAGGCTGGAGCACAGAGACGCGATCTTGGCTCATTGCAACCTCCACCTCTCAGATTCAAGCAATTCTCATGCCTCAGCCTCCTGATGTAGCTGGGATTACAGGTGTGCACCACCACATGTGGCTAATTTTTGTGATTTTAGTAGAGATGGGGTTTTGCCATGTTGGTCAGCCTGGTCTCAAACTCCTGGTCTCAAGTGATCCACCCACCTCAGCCTCCCAAAGTGCTAGGATTACAGGTGTGAATCACTGCACCCGGCCTTGCATGCACTTTTCTAGATCTTCTGCTGTGTCCAGTGTCAGAGAAGGACTTCAACATTGTGTGAGTAACTGGGCCTCTGGGAAACACAGCTGTCTCTTCCCAGGTTTTCCACTTTAAAAACTCCAGTTCTTTTATTTTGCTAATTGGGAAATTTTGGGCTGATTAATAGGAAATGGCCCTGTGGCCCAGCCAGAGCCAGGATTCGGATACAGGAGAGAGGGTTTCTAGGGCAGCCACAGGGTGTGCCTGCAGAAAGGCAGCAATGAGCCTGTCCCCAGCTTCTGTCGCAGGGTGACGCTGGACTAGCTTCCCAACCTCTCTTGAGTCTAGGTCTCTTCGTTTGAATTAATCCGAAATATCCCTACCTTAGGGGGACAGCCAGAGTGGAACGGCTGGCAGACTCTCCCCACAAACACTATGGATTCAGACAGGACAGACTTCAAATTCAAACCCTGAGTGACCCAAGGCACCCCCTCACTTTCTGGCCTTGGTCTCAGCATCTGGAAAAGTGAGGCACCACCCACCACAGAAGCTGCTGGGAAGATGAGACAGGCTAGGCTATCAGCATCCACAGCTTGGGTTGTTTAAAATTTGCATCTGGTGGGGGTATTAAAAAATAAAATAAAATAGGCCAGGCATGGTGGCTCACGCCTATAATCCCAGCACTTTGGGAGGCCTTTGGGAGGCCAAAGTGAAAGGATCATTTGAGGTCAGGAGTTCAAGACCAGCCTGACCAACAAGGTGAAACTCCGTCTCTATTAAAAATACAAAAAAATGGCAGGGCGCGGTGGCTCAAGCCTGTAATCCCAGCACTTTGGGAGGCCAAGACGGATGGATCACGAGGTCAGGAGATCGAGACCATCCTGGCTAACATGGTGAAACCCCGTCTCTACTAAAAATACAAAAAACTAGCCGGGCGAGGTGGTGGGCGCCTGTAGTCCCAGCTACTCGGGAGGCTGAGGCAGGAGAATGGCGTAAACCCGGGGGGCGGAGCTTGCAGTGAGCTGAGATCCGGCCACTGCACTCTAGCCTGGGCGACAGAGCAAGACTCCGTCTCAAAAAAAAAAAAAATTAGCCAGGCATGGTGGCATGTACCTGTAGTACCAGCTACTTGGGAGGCTGAGGCAGGAGAATGGCGTAAACCCGGGGGGCGGAGCTTGCAGTGAGCTGAGATCCGGCCACTGCACTCTAGCCTGGGCGACAGAGCAAGACTCCGTCTCAAAAAAAAAAAAAATTAGCCAGGCATGGTGGCATGTACCTGTAGTACCAGCTACTTGGGAGGCTGAGGCAGGAGAATTGCTTGAACCCAGGAGGTTGCAGTGAGCTGAGATTGCACCACTGCACTCCAGCCTGGGCAACAGAGTGAGACTCCATCATGAAAAAAATAATAATAATTAAAAAAATAAATAAAATTTGCATTTTATATGTTCCTTGACCTACCTATTGAGGAATATTGGAATGATGGACACTTTTTAGCAGTAGATGGGCTTAGATTCAAGTCTGGGTGCTGACGTAAACTTGCTATTTTGTGTGAGACTCCTGGCCTGTCCAAGCCTCAGTTTCCTCATCTGTAAAAGGGGGGGTGACAACAGGCATCAAGAACCCAGCACATGGTAGGTTCAGACATTAGTCCCCTACTTTTTATCTGACTCAATATAACCAGAGGGTCCAGCCTTGATTTTTATCCACAATTTAGCCACAGAAACCTGAATGTCAGGCTCCCTTTCCCTTCTTGGTGCCACAGCCTTGCCAGGCCACACCAATACAAGAACAAAGGCAGTCTCTGGTCTGAAGGTCCAAGACCCACAGCAGGGAGTTCCTGCCCCCTGGTGGCCAGAGAAAGAACAGGTAGCCTAGTGTGGACCCCAGTGGCAGCCTGGTAGCCTCTGGCCTGGGGCTGGGCTTAATTTGGGGAAGTCACTAGAGCTGGGTCAACCTCTGCTCACTGCCCTATCCTGATGGCTGGGCCAAGAGCAAGTCTCTGTCACCCTAAGTTGATAAGGTGCTTCTCAAGCCCCCAGTTAACACCTCCCGAGAAAAGCACAGCATGGCTGCTCAGACCACCAGCTGGTACTCAGTTCCTTGAAGAAAGGACTCAGTTCAAGTCTGAAAGTTGTTCGGGGTGGGGGTAGCATATACACATTTCTATCTCAGGAATAACAGCAGAAGTGTGAACGACTCACCCAGCAGCACCTAGGAGATGTCAATGCAAAGTCAATCACACCAGCAATCACACACCAAGAACACAGCAAGCACAGGGCAAACATGCTCCAAATACACAGGAGAGAGCTTATCCTGGGGCAAGGGAGGAAGTCCCCCACCCCCAGCTCCATCCCTAAGGCCTGTATGCCTGTACTCACTCAGGTTCTCTTACCCAGCAGCGGGCATCCCCACGGGGGCGCTGGGGTGAGCGAGGATGACCTCCAGGCAGCAGCTCCTATGACCTGTGTGGGCTGAGCCCCTCTCACCTCCCTGAAGCTCTGTCCTCCCCTCCCACAGGCTGTCCTTCCCAAGGACTCCTTAACCCCAGGGCAGGAATGGCCCAGCCACCAGGAGGCCACACAACACACCCTCTCTTCTCATCCCCAAACCCATCACCTCCCACCCCCACCACATCCTGAGAGATCCAGAGACCAGCCTTGTCACACGGCCCTGTCACACAGCCGTCAGGGCCGGGCAAGGCCAGGGCTCAGGAGTAGCTCAGTCATTCACCAGCAGCTCCACTCCAGGGGCTTCTCAGTAAATGGTCAGTAATGTGTTAGCTATCTCCACACTGGGTCCCCCAGCAACCTCTCCCCCAACACCCAACACATATACTTACTTCCTGATTTTCAGGCCCTCTTCATTGTCGGGGAGAAAAAATTCAAAAGATTTGTAGGTCTTGACCATGTTCCGGCGATACTGGCCAACATTGAACTCTGGCGGAAAGGAGAGGCTCAGCTTTCACAGCAACAACAACCCCTACCAACCCTGACCTTGATCCACCCCCAGGCCAAAGAATAGAGGATAGGCCTTTCTCTCTTCTCTTCGCCATGCCCCACAAAGCTCCCCTCGGATAGCTGGGGCCAAGCCTCACCCCGAGTAGGCACACCAATCCAGTTCAGGTATCGAGTGAGCTTCTTGGAGATGTAGGTCTTGCCCCTGGCGGGCAGGCCCACCATGACAATGAGCGTTGGGCAGTTGGTCATGCACACTAAAAGGCAAGCAGCACAGTGTCAGATGAGGGCCGGGACCCTCCCAGCAAACCCCTCCCTCTCGGCCTGTGTTCTCTCAGCCTCAGGGCATGGGAATGGCACCAGATGTATCTTCTTGGCTTCCTAGCATCACACAGTTCCTGGAGTGGCCCCAGATGCCGGTTTCAAGCCACCATTGGCATGTCCCCCTTCCCCAGGCCCGCCTGGGCTCTGGCACACACAGTGGGATCTCTCCAGCCCTTTTCATCCTGATGTGCACCACTAGGTATAAAGTCAACCGACCTTGCCACTGGCTAAACACAGCTAGGAGGGTCCCCACATCATGAAGGACAGGACCAAAACCCAGCAGGGTAATCAACATCCTGCCTCTGTCATCCAGGAATCCATACCCTAACATTTTTACATCTCTCCCACCCCAGTGCTCCCAGAACACACAGCCCCACTGCATGCCCTCCCCGTGGTGAACTTCTTTTCATCACACAAAGCCCAGCTCAAAAGTCACTTCCTCAACGAGTCCTTTCCCCAAGGCATCTCCATGGTCACCAGGAACACCCTCACCCTCAATCCTGGTCACCTCACTAATGACACTCTTCTCTCTAGACTGATCACTTACAGCAGAAGAAGCCCTGTGGCATCTGAGCCCTTCAGGGTCCTGGGGCCTGGCACAGCGCTGGTGCTCGGGAACTGTGGGCAGGATCAGGGAGGAAGGCATCTAGAAGTCTCTCAGGGTAAGGACAAGGGGTTGAGACCAGAGACCCAGACTGATGCCCACAAGAACAGTCCCTCTGATAGCCCACCCACCACCATCCATGTGCCACAGGTCAGTGTGCCAGCCAGAGACGATGCCAGGCTAAAGGAGTGAAGGGTCTGAATGCAGCCCCTATATCCCCAGCTAGCTAGAACAGACGCCAAGGCAGCAGAACTGCCCGCTCCATCTCGTGGCACCCAGCTCAGTTTTCTTTTTTTTTTGGGACGGAGTCTCGCTCTGTCTCCCAGGCTGGAGGGCAGTGGTGCGATCTTGGCTCACTGCAACCTCCACCTCCCAGGTTCAAGAGATTCTCCTGCCTCAGCCTCCCAAGTGGCTGGGATTACAGGCACCCACCACCACGCCTGGCTAATTTTTGCATTTTTAGTAGAGACAGGGTTTTACCATGTTGGTCAGGCTGATCTCAAACTCCTGACCTCAGGTGATCCACCCGCCTGGGCCTCCCAAAGTGCTGGGATTACAGGTGTGAGCCATCACCCCCGGCCTTCTTTTTTTTTTTTGAGACAGAGTCTCGCTCTGTCGCCCTTGCCCAGGCTGGAGTGCTGGAGTGCAGTGGCGCCCAGCTCACTGCAACCTCTGCCTCCCAGGTTCAAGCGATTCTTGTGCCTCAGCCTCTAAAGTAGCTGGGATTACAGGTGCACACCTGGCTAATTTTTGTATTTTCAGTAGACACAGGATTTCATTATGTTGGTCAGACTGGTCTTGAATTCCTGACCTCAGGTGATCTGCCCGCCTTGTCCTCCCAAAGTGCTAGGATTACAGGCATGAGCCCAGCCCCCAGCTCAGTTTCCAGTGCCATCAAATGCGGTCTCACGTCAGAAGCCTCAGGAAGCTTCCTTTTCCTCATCCTTAGGACCTGGGTCAGGTAAAACCATAGCAGACAGGCAGATGGACAGATGTGGGGACCTGTCACTGCCCCTCTTCTGCCCACTTGGTTCTGCAAGTGCCTTCACCTGGTTGCCTAGACAGACTGTCCCCACTAACAAGTTGTCTCCCTCAGAGCACAGAGGCCCCAGGAGCACTTCCGCGGGGTTTCAGGAGTCAGGCCTGGGTTGCCATCTCGAGTCTGACACTCATTGGGAACTCTGAGCCTCGGCGTCCCCAGCTGTAAAACGGGGCAATCATCCCTCAGAGAAGCCTAGTGCTATCCCCATGGAAGAGCCTGGGCACTTCTGGGAAGCTGTGCCCTCTGGCCTATCCTGGCAGATACTGAGCTAAAGCCATAGGTATACCTCAGCACCGACTGCCCTTGGGACTCAGGGCGTGGAGGCGGTGGCCTGGCCCCAGGCAGGCCCTGCAGAGAAACAAAGGGCCTTGCTGGCCAGTGGGGGCTCCATCACTCCTGTGCATGCCCCTTGTTTAAAGGTGACCCAAACAGTGAGCCTCAGGGGCAGGAAGGAGGAGATCCCATGAAACAGGCTGACTGAGTGAGAGTGAAGAAACTTGCAGAGAAATCTCAGCATTGGCTAAGGTGAGAGGAAAACAAGTCAGGCAAGGCCTTGCCTCCTCAGGGCCGGTGGACAGCTGAGGTCTGCATTGTTTGCATAGCTCCTGGCCAGGTGGCTGGGCTCTCAAGCAACCGAGGGTAGTGTGACAGCTGCTAAGCAGGAGGAAATCCTGCATCCACCCTGCTCCCGCTGACGGGGCCACCTCCCGACCGCTCCTTCAGGGGCTCCCACAACCTCAGGACTGGGGATCTGCACCCCCTCTCCACATCTCCTATTTTCCCAGAGACAGCTCCAGCCTCCTCCCTTGGCATTTGGTGACATTTCCCTTCCCCCCTCCCACCCACATGCGCAGCACAAGGTGCGCAGGCAGGGCAGCAAATCAGGCCTGGGTGCAAAACAAGGCAATAAATTACCTATCTCCTCTGCTCCCCAAGATAAGCTCCCAAGGAAATGACCCAAAAGAAAACCAAAGTTCAAGTGTATCACAACAGCTCCGCTTACCATAGCAAAACACTGGGGAATTCCAGCCATGAGAAATTGCCAACTGAGGCACAACAAGGAGGGAACACATTGCATCCCTTGAAACAGAGCACGTGAACTAAGCGAGCTGGGTGTGCAGCTGCACCTGCGGCTGTGAGCCCACAGGACTGTGACACTGAGCAAACAGGACAGCAGAACACACTGTTTATAGCTGGGCATGATGGCCCATGCCTGTAATCCCAGCACTTTGGGAGGCTGAGGCAGGCGGATCACCTGAGGTCAGGAGTTCGAGACCAGCCTGGCCAATATGGCAAAACCCTGTCTCTACTAAAAATACAAAAATTAGCCGGGTGTGGTGGTACACGCCAGTAATCCCAGCTACTGAGGAGGCTGAGACAGGAGAATTGCTTTAACACAGGAGGCAGAGGTTACAGTGAGCCAAAATAGTGCCACTGCACTCCAGCCTGGGGGTACAAAGTGAGACTGTCTCCAAACAAAAAGAACACACTGTTTATAACATTGAGCATGTGCGGAAGGAAATGTGAAGACATGTCAGCCCAACTTCCCTCACGGGTTCCTTTCCTGTAAATTTGCTGCACGCCCCATGAGCTCTAGGAGCCAAGCGGCCTGAGACATGCCTGGCAAGGGGCAGTGTTTATGTTCCGGCACTTCCACCCAAGGAGCAGCCACAAGTCCCTGGAGGGGGTGCCAGAATTGACTCCTGAACTGCAGCTGCTCTCACCTCCTTAGGCCAGGCTGGGGAAGGAAGAGCTCTTTAAAATAAAGCAATGTGCCATGGAGGCCCTGTTCAGAGGGGACAGAAAGTCATCTCTCCTGTTGCCCTGTGCACACACCAGTCATGTCCTTACCCAGGAATAGTCTTGCCACCTTTCAGCTGAGAAAAGCCATCAAACACTGTCCTTTCTGCAGTCCTTCCTGAGTTGGCTCTTGACCCACCTGCCCCCAGAGTTTCTCCAGGTCTGAGCTCAGAGGCCAGTGATGGGAAAGGTAAAAGCCTCCCAGCCCTCAGGTGTGGCTTTAGGTTTTATCAAGTGGGGGTGTGTCTGTGGGAGTGGAGGAGGTGCAGTACATCCCTCAGTCCACTAGCCCCTAGTGCCCTGAGGAGCTGGGGACTAGACTCCAGAGAAAACCCAGTACAAAGCACAGACCAGCAGTGGGTCCTAGTTCCTCCTCCCCACAAAGCCCTGGCACCAAATCCGCTTCCAGCCTCACCCACGCCCTCCGGGTTCGGACTGTCCTTGCAGCCACTCAACCTACAAGTCTACCGTGCAAAGGGTAAAATGTTGCCCAAATGCAGGCAGTGGGAGCTGGAGGTGCTGCATGGGCAGGTTTCATTCATTCACTGCTTACCCACTCCCTGCTGTGAACCCTGGGACCTTGGCTGAGGCCCAAGTCCCCACACAACCTGCAGGTCTCATCTTTGGCCTCTCAGGTGCTACTTCCTCCTCCAGGAAAAAGTGTGGACCTAGAACCCAGTCTACCCCAACACCCTGAGACACCGTGATGGCATGAGCCCCTCAGCTCAGGTCAGAGCCACATTTCAGTCCCCCACTTAGAGCTTGGAGAAACAGAGGCCCTGCCTCAGGAGCTATGAGACCTACTCATTGGGCCTCAGCTTCCTCTCACCTGTAAAGGGGGTTGGCTTGGAGCTGATGCATCAACCCCTGACTCAGACGTAGTGAGAAGCAAACAAAGAATGGTAGTGATGACAGAATACTCTGCCTCCACTTATTGAGGACCTACTCCTTAAAGGCTCACAGACTTGGCTGGGCACGGCAGCTTGTGCCTGTAATCCCAACACTTTGGGAGGCTGAGGGGGGGCAGATCATTAGAGGTAAGGAATTCAAGACCAGCCTGGCCAACATGGTGAAACTCCATCTCTACTAAAAATACAAAATTAGCCGGGCGTGGTGGTGCATGCCTGTAATCCCAGCAACCTGGAGGCTGAGGCAGGAGAATTGCTTGAACCCAGGAGGCAGAGGTTGCCAGTGAGCTGAGACAGGACCACTGCACTACAACCTGGGCAACAAGAGTGAAACTCCATCAAAAAAAAAAAAAAAAAAAAAAGGCCAGGTCCTCACTCCTTTCCTCTGTGTAGTAATAGCAGCCACCCCTCTAAGTCAGGACCACATAACACTAATAACACAGACTGGCTCTGCCTCCATGCCTCCAGAAGAGTCTCAAAGGAGGGCTGGCCATCGCCATCAGGACTGAATGTGCATTGTAGACAGCCACAGACCCCAGGACCTACATCACAATCAGAGCCATGAGTTGCCACGACTTGGTCTGGTCAGAAACATGGCCTTCCCCTACCAGGACTCACAGTGGGGCCAGAAATACACACACCCTTCCCCCAGGATTCATATCATGATCAAAGCCGTGGCCCCAGGCTGCTGCAGCAGGATGAGCACAAAGAACTCTCCCCTTGCTTATCATACATAAGCAGAGGCAGGATCACAGGGAGATCCAGGCATGTCACACAATCTCCTGATCTCCATTTCACTGTGAGTTAAACTAGATGTTCTCTGAGGTCCTGGACAAGTTGCAAATTCATTACAATGTTTCAGTTACTCCTAAAACAAATCTTTCTTTTTCCTGGTAATAAAAAAGTTGCAGGCCAGGACCCATGCCTGTAATCCCAACACTTTGCAAGGCAGAGGCCAGAGGATCCACTTGAAGCTATGAGTTGGAGACCAGCCCAGACAATATAGCAAGACCCTGTTTCTACAAAAAAAAAAAAAAAAAAAAAGTTGGGTGTGGTGGCGCACCTGTAGTCCCAGCTAATCGGGAGGTTGAGGTGGGAGGACTGCTTGAGCCCAGTAGGTTGTGACTGCAGTGAACTATGATCGAGCCACTGCACTTGCTCCAGCTTGGGCCACTGAGCGGAAAAAAAAAAAAAAAACAACTGCCAGCTCATTTAAGGACAGGCAGAAACTCAAGGAAGCGGTTTAAACACCTGGGACCCTAGGAGAGGTGAGCCCCTGAACAATTCCATGAATTTCAGCATTCTCCTAGCTGTTTCACCCTCCAGTTTTACTGTACACCCATGACCCCAGGTGGATACTTACATGTCCAGGGACACAGACACAGGCCCACATGGCATACTTTTCTGTCTCTATCCTGAGCACATCTGCGCTGAAGTTCCTACCCAAGCTCAGCTTTAAGGCCAAGAGGCACCCTTCCTCCTGTTGGAAAACTAGCCCACCTTTGAAAGTTCTGGGCTCAGAGAGGTCAAGTAATTCACCTAGGGCCACACAGCTCAGTTCCAGTCCAACAATCCGGCCCACACTCCTTCGCCAGGAGAGAGGGAAGGGCCTGGGGTGCCTACAGGGTCCTCCCCAGGCTGGGGGCGATGGGGATTGGGGCGGGAAGCGAGGGGGCCAGCGCCCTCCCCGAGGTGATGGTAGCCAGACCTAGTCACCGCCAAGCCGATATGCCCCCACATACCTGTCCCCGACCCCTGCTATGCCACACCTGTCTCTGGCCCACCACTGTCACGACCGCCTCACCTGTCCCCAGCAGCCTCCCCAAGTCACGGCAGCCTCACCTGTCCCCGGTTCCCCACCTGTCTACAGCCCCTTCTCCATGCGAGACCCTCGCCCAGGCCGCCCTACCCACCCATCCCGGTGCACCTCCCATCCCCTCCCGGAGGACCCCGCCTCACCACCGCGCTGGCAAGCGTGCAGAGCGGGCCGCCCATTGCTGTATGGCATCCAGATCTTCTTCAGGGGGTTCTGGGTCAATTCCCGTGGGGACGCCATCCCGGGGCCGGGATGAGTCGGATTACGCCGCTTCCAACCCAGCAGCCGGGCCACCTCGGGCCACCCGAGGTCCCGCCCCTTGGGCCACGCCCCTCCTCAAGCCGCGACAGCCCATGTCTATCTTCCCGCAGGCCCCGCCCCAGAGTGAGTAGGCTCCGCCCCAGCTGAGAGGGCCCGGCCTCCGACCACGCATGCCCAACTCACGTACCCGCCCGTTTTGGAACAAGCGGGCCCAGTTCTTCAGGCCAGGATCGAGAATGCGCATGCTCAACTCCGGATCGTGCTGGCCCCGCCCCAGTTCAAGACCCGGATTATGTAGGCCCGCCCCGGATGCGCAAACTCAGCGCTCCCAATCTGCCCGCGCTGATTTGCATAGGCCCCACCTACGGGCCCCGCCCCGGCGCTGCATACCTGAGCAGCGGCACGCGTGAATTCTGCTCCCTACTTGCCGGGGAGCCCGGGGCCCCCAGGAGGGAGGGGTTTTCATGCAGTGGGACGAGGCCTACGTGACCCGCATGGCCAGGTTGGTCAGAGCCGACAGGGGCCACTAGGCCTGTTGTGCCAGCCGTCAACTCCGCTTCGCCCTCCTGCCCCTGCTCTGGGTCCCCCTTGACTGCTCCGAGCCCCGGGACTCTCCACCGTCCATAGGAGTGCGCTCAACCACGCTGGAAAAGCTCCTTTATATCATGGATAGAGACGCAAAACACATTTCAATATTGTTCCTCTTTCTCTTTGCTTTGGCTGCTGGGAGCAAATGCGTGGGACCTTTTTGTTTTTTTTTTTTGAGACGGAGTTTCGCTCCTGTTTCCCAGGCTGGAGTGCAATGGCGCTATCTCGGCTCACTGCAAACTCCGCCTCCCGGGTTCAAGGGATTCTCCTGCCTCAGCTTCCCAAGTAGCTGGGGTTACAAGCGCCTACCACCACGCCCTGCTAATTTTTGTATTTTTAGAAGAGACGGGGTTTCACCACTTTGGCCAGGCTGGTCTTGAACTCCTGACCTCTGGTGATCTGCCCTCCTCAGCTTCCCAAAGTACTGGGATTACAGGCGTGAGCCACCGCGCCCGGCCGTGCGTGGGACTTAGTAACCAAGTACTTTGGGTACTCACTAAGCTCGGCAGTATCTTGTCTTTCTAGAATTTCAGTTTTTCCAATTAACTTTTTTTGTTTGTTTTTTAGTATTTTGGGTTTTTTTCCAACTAAATTTTTACATATTTTTTGAAAATAATATGTTAATAACATTTTCTCTTCATCAGGAAAATGGGATGTGCACATCGTCAATCTTACAGTATTATAGTATGAATTAAGTATGTCAATCTCTAAGAAATTCATTTTAAACTACGTTAAGGTTGCCTTTTACTATATTTGTATCTCCCTCTTGTCTTTGAAAATGCACTGGGGACAAGGAACAGGGGAGAGATCCAGAAGTTCGTAAACCGCTGGCTCACTCTCTTGTTTGGCCCCCACCGGACTCTTTCAGGCTCCCGCCTCCTCAGGATCCCCAGCCCCGCCTCTCCAAGCTTTGTACACTCTCTGCCCCAGCCCCCACCAACACGGCTTCGACCTGAGCCACACTGCCCTCTAGCGATGTCATCCACAACACCCCTGTCCGGTGCCCTGCATCCTCAAGTTCTCTCTGCCCAGTGTGTACCCAGCCAGGAGCCAGGTGTTGAGGGCATGGGACTGGCAACAAGACTGGCCTCGTGGGCTATAGGTGTAGCACCCCTTCCCATGCCATCCCTGCCACAGCCCTGCCTTGGATCAGTCCAAGTCCACCCAGCTCTTTAAAGCTTGGCAAGGACCCTTAAGATGACTGACACAGGTGTCTTGCCCACTTCATAGGAAATGAAGATTCCGAAGGTCCACATTCTGGAAGCCCATCTGGACCCTCCCCCAAACCAGCTCTAGCTGCTTGCCCTGGGAACACCCTGCCCCAGGCAGGGTCAACGACTTCTTCCTTCCTCATCCTCCTTTTGCAGTATCCACCCACTCATTCCTCCACCCCAGTCCCAGCAGATCTGAGCACATCCATGGGCGGCTCCTGATGAACTGGGTGCCCCTTGTGACCTGCTCCCTACTTCTCCAAAGCCACTCATTCTGTTTGTGACACAGTCAACCCTCTTTTCTTCTGGCCACTGCCAAGGCCATCGTGGTGCCACTGTGGCCTCTGAGACCTCATTACCACACACCCACACCCTGTCTAACCCACAGCACTCATTGCAAAACCTATCTCCTCTGACATCTACAGACACCCAGCACCTCCTCCGGCCTGTCCATTCTTCTCTTCCCAGACCTCCTGGCACACTAATCAAGGGCTGGGGGTAGAGGACAGCCGGCCTGGGCAGGGGGCCACGGCTATTTCTGGGAAGGCATCCTCACACCTAGACAGGATGAGCCTGGTTCCCAGGAAATGCAGCAGCTCTGCACCTCCCTCTCTTCCCCAGAAAGTCTACCCGTGGCTGACCCAGGCACCCTCCTTCAAGTCCCTATGTCCAGCTGGAAGGTCACAGTTCAACATCAGGAGATGCCTGGGGTTCCTC
This sequence comes from Mandrillus leucophaeus, assembly GCF_000951045.1. Taxonomy (NCBI): domain Eukaryota; kingdom Metazoa; phylum Chordata; class Mammalia; order Primates; family Cercopithecidae; genus Mandrillus; species Mandrillus leucophaeus. Next base: position 1,741,159 of record NW_012102254.1, on the reverse strand, counting down.
CCCAAGGCCACGAGTCCACATCTGCTCTGAGGATATTCTCCATCTCCCCTCCCATGGCCCTGTTTTTCAGGTGGGAACCTGAGGGTCGGAAAGAGGGAGAAGGGCCCAAGATCACAGAGTGAGTCCACAGTGCAGCATGGACTCAGTTCAATTCCCAGCCTTCCGGACCTTGCCTCCCACACTCCACTGGAATTGCACAGTCCACCTCCACACGTGTGCTCCCACTCCCCCGTGTCCTCTCCATGGAGATGCTGTCCCGGCGTCTGCTCTCTCAGCATCAGCGGATGCCTGGTAGAATCCCTGGCCCTCATGGCTTTTTCCTCCTCAGCATATCCCAAAGCGAGCCAGCTGTCCTGTCCCAGGTGTGAGAAGTACGCTGGGATGTCTGTACACACATGTGTGAATATGTTCTGCTCAGCCTCTGCCCACCATGAACCTGGCTGGCCTGACCCTGGTTGGCTCCCAGGGTGCCCTCTGCACTGACAATGGACTTCCTCCCAGTGTCCCAGCCTAGAAGCCATGTGGTGGCCAGTCCTCAAAGTTCACTCTTCCCAGTCCCTGTATCTACTGGCCAGTCATGACAGAACTGCCAAACCATCCCACCACACACGCAGATATACACACACACACAATTTTCTTTTTTTTTTGAGACAGAGTCTCGCACTCGTCACCCAGCCTGGAGCACAGTGGTGCAATCATGGCTCACTGCAGCCTTGAACTCCTGGCCTCAAGTGATCCTCCCATCTCGACCTCCCAAAGCCCTGGGTTTATAGCCGTGAGCTACCACATCTGGCCCACAAACCACCCTTTGTAGCATAAAGACCCAGGGGTGTCAGTGCGTGCCACACAGGCCCTCACACTGATGCACAGAGACACTGGCACAGCTGCACATGCACACACAGATGCACACACACTCACAAGCCCTGTACCCAGGCATGTGCAGAGACAGGCAGGCTGCAGTGGGGCCTGCTGCTCTCTGCTGCCTCCCTTCCCATATATATCTCTCCACCCCCACCCCTGCTGTCCACTGGGAGGTTCAGGAGTTTCCAGGAATTCCAGCTTCCTCTGGCCATTTCCAGCAAAGGATTGTCCCCTGTGTTTCCCTGGGCCCAGGGCTCACAAGGAGTGTGAGGTTTTGACTTCGGGGTATAGAGCCATGTCACCAAGCAGCCTGGGAACCCTGATCTGCACTTCCTTCTTCCAGCCTGCCACAGGGCGTACAGTAGGTGCTTAGGGATTCAGGACCAGCAAGGGCACACAGAAAGAGTTCAGAGAGGTTCATGACCAAACTGTGTACATAGCAGGTGTTCAGAGAAGCTCAGGACTGGCACAGGGCACACAGCAGACACCCTAGAAGTGCTGGTTTAAGGGCTAAAGCCATATCATGTGAAACCCTTCCTAAATGAGCCTCTAGACTTCCCCAAAGTGGTGTGACCCCTAAGAGGAGACCTGGACAAACATGATCCCTTGGAGGCCAGCAAAGAGCAGAGCAGGAGGGCCTGGGCAGCTCCAGCTGGCAGTCCCTCCCCCTGGGCTCGAGGAAGACACTATTTATAGTTCCCCATTGGCCCAGCCCCCTCTCCCTTGCAAGGCGACAATCTTCCCCCTCCTTCAGGCCACTGACGGATGAATGCCCCTCAGAGCACCCCTAAACCAGGAGAGACCCCCCAGCATTCTCGCACCCCTCCAGCACAACTCTGACTTCATCCAGGTCTTTCCCTAACCCCCCACCCTCCCCACGCTGTCCCGTGCCTACCCCGCCTGCTGCTCCCTGGCCCCAGGTCCGTCAGGGAGCTGCCTCCTAACGAGCATCTGTCCATCCTGCAACCAAACTGGCCGGGGCCACTGCCCCCTGCAGCTCCAGAGTGGGGTCACCCCGCCCAGCACTCTGAAGAGTGTGGTTCCTGCAGCCCCGCCTCCCCAGCCCGCCCTAGGCCCGCCCCTACAGGACTGCTTACAACTGCGAGGGCAGCGCCAGTGCCCCCACTCCAGTCAGCCGGCCACGCTCGGTTAATATGGCCTCCCTCTCCCGCCAGAGCTGCCCATGCCACCCCGCGTCTGCCTTCATGTCCACCTAGAGTTGTCTGCACGGCCCAGAGTGCCTGTCCCCTCTAGCAGGCAAGCCCATCCACGGTGCCCAGAAAGTCAGTTCTGTCTCTGGCCCAACAATGGAGTTGGGCTGTGAAATCAGGCAAAACCTAATCCTTCCAAGTCAAGGGACCAGGTCAGTTAAGGAGGGAGCTAGGGAGGAAGGCAGAGAAGCCAGGTGTGACTCACCCCTCATGTGTCACAGCCTGGGTGCACATGACTGGGATTCTTGCACATCCCATCCTTCAATTGCTTTGCATTTATTGAGCACCTCCTGCTGCAGGACCTCCATGTCTGCTACATACACAATGCTCACAGGCTTGCTGGTGTCGCTCTGCTTTACAGATAAGGAAATCAAGGCTTGGAAAGGTGAACACCTTTGCCCAGGGCAATCTGTGCATTAAGTGGGGCAGAGTTTGGTCAGAGCTCCAGCAGCCTGAGCCCTGTCTCCTGTGAGCCATGCGTGTCCCTGGGTTGAGGCTGGGGATGCAGGGGTACATGGGGAGGACAGTGCCTGGCTAGGAGTTGTGCTTGCTTCATGCAGGTTTGGGGGACAAGCACCCACTCCTCTCAGACCCCTCACGTACCTTTACCCTGCTCACACACACTCATAGCTGTCAGAGGACCAGCCACACACGCACACATGCGCCCATAAGGCAAGGCTGCCATGGTCATAGGCTTCCTGTGTTCGGGCTTTGTGCCTGGAGATACCCCTCACAGCCCCGTCCATCTGGGGCAGGTGCTGCCTCATGGGGCACAGAGCAAGCAAGTGACCCTCAGCCAGCATCTCCCTGTGTGGTGGCCTGTGGGAGGACAGACCTATGGGCCTCAGAGGGACTGGTCTCAGAGGCAGTGTTGAGCTCTCGTGTTGAGGCTCCTGAAAGTAACATGATGATGACTGCATGTGGCAGTGTCCAGGTGCTCTGTGACTATGGGGCACCCAGACATAGCAAGACTCGCCACAGCAGTGACCTTACGTGGTAGCATCCAAGCTGTCCGGACATATATTAGGTCTGTGGGGCACACAGGCATGGCAAGACTCCATGTGGCAGTGACCCAGCTTAGCAATGTCCAATATCCAAGCTGTCCAGACACACTGTGACTCTGTGGGGCACTCAGATGTGATATGACCTGCATGACAGTGGCTTCATGTGGCAGTGTCCAGACACTCTATGCCCAGATGTGGCAGCATCTGTCCAGCTGTGTGGCTAACCTCCAGGTCTTCCCATCCAGGGCAGCCCTATCACTGTGACCCTCTCCCTCAGGCTCAGCGGCGGCCGACACGGGCCAGGATGCGGGCGTTGGTGGTGGCCTGCTCCCTGGCAGCCCTGGCCCGGGCTTGCTCCAGTAAGATCTGCAAGAGGCCGATGGAGACATCCAGCGATAGGACAATGCGCGAGCCAGAGTGGCGGGTGGGGCTGCGGTGGCTCTGGGCAGCCCAGGGCCATGTGGGAGCAGCTGAGGAGCTCTCTGAGGCCGCAGGTGCAGGTCCGGGAGTGGTCTGGGGAGAATTCTGAGGGCGGAGCTGGAAGGTTGGGATAGGGGTCACTGGGACAACCAGGACTCTGCCAAACATCAGGACCATCAGCACCAGCAGAGCACACCTGGTCATCGTGAGGTCAGGCTGCAAGGAGAAAATGGGCTCAGGGCAGGGGCCCTGGTCAACAGGGGTCCATGGACAGAGACAGATGGCAAGGGCAGAGCGACAGAGAGGGGGATGGAAAGAGAGGAAGACACCGAGAAAGGGGTTAGAGAGGCCAGGCCGGAGACAGAGAAGGGGAAACAAGAGGAGAGGCAGAAAGCAAGACAGAAAAAAAGAGACAAAGAAATTCAGAGACAGAGAGACAGCAAGAGGGGGAGATGAAGGAGATGGAGGCAGAGCAAAATGGAGACTGGAAGAAAAAGACAGAGACAGAAACCATCCCAGAGACAGGGAGCACGATGGAAAGAAAGATTCAGACAGAGAGAAACACAGAGTCCACAGGAGGGCAGGCAGTTCTCAGCAGGAGAGCTTGCAGCTGATCCAGGAAAGAGAAGGGCAGGAATGGGGTCTCAGAGGCAGAAAAGCAGCTAGAGATCCCAGAGCCCTCTGGGTCCAAGCCCTCCATAAAGCCAAACCCCAGATCCACTCAACCCCCAAGATCCTTCCCATCCCGACCCAACCCAGTCCTACCGCCACCAGCTTCTTCTGGGGTAAGTCAGGCTGCCGTGGCTGCCTGGGGCTGGGGCCAGGCAATGCTGTCCTGTGGTCTGACCCTCTACCCCGCTTCAGAGCCCATTTATCTCCCTCAGCCCCCTGGGGTGGGAGCTGGGACATGCTTCCTGGCATGAGGCAGCCCCCCAGCTATGACTCATCCCTCCCAGGGGGCAGTGGAGACATGTCCTTAGCTCCCACCCTATCTACTCCTTTCTGGGGACAAGTTAGAGACTGAGAATCACAAGACAGTGACCAGGACTGGGCAGAGGGACTGTGTACCCATGCAGAATAATACCAACCCCCCAGGGAAAACCTTCCCCCTTGACACCCCCACCTTCCCAAACAGTCACAACAGGAGCCTTTTAAAACAGCAGCTTTAATGCCCCCCAGAATCAGCACCATGTCATCACAGGCTTGGGTCAAGGGGCGGGTCAGACGCCAGTCACATCCGCTCACTGCCCACAGCCACCCCCCACAGTGAGTCATCTGCCAGGGTGGCAGGAGCCACAATGGGGGTTTGTCCACAGGGGGGAAGGCCAGACCCATGGGACCAAGTCACTGAAATAACAGACATGCACACGCACGCTCACGTGCACACAAGCCTCTAGCACCAAGGGGAGGGACAGCGGGTTCTGCTGAGACCTTGACTCCTCTAGGGGATGCTGAATCTCAGCTCATCATCTGGGCCTCAGTCCTGGGTAGCACCTGGTGAGGACAGGTTGGAAACGGTCATCAGCCATCTGACCTTACCTGGAGAAGCTCAGGCAGAGGCACCCATGGGGAGGGAGTTGAGGCTACAACAGGAAGTGGGGGCTCTGACCTCAGAAGGGTCCATACTTAGGTCTTTAAAGAAGGGAACATGGAAGGGGACCCTACTGGGGGCTCCACAGCTGGTGCTCAATATTCAGCTCTTTGGTCTGGGTGTCTGCCCCAGGTCCCCTAGTGTGAAGGAGCATCTCCTCCAGGACCCTGACCTGGGACCCTGGCCCAAGGACTCCTCCCCCAGACCCTGATCCAGGCAGGTTCAGTGCCCAGTCCCCCCACTGTGGGGGCTCAGCCCATACCTATCCCCTGGCTCTGGGCCACTCGGGGTGGGCAGCGGCGCTCACAGGCCTCACGGGTCCCAAAACGGTTGGCATTCCCTCCACAGCCGCCATAGACAAAAGGGTGACAGGCCTCTGTGCTGCCTGGCACAGCCCGATGGTACCAGCGCAGGGTGTAGGCAGTACAGGAGCCCTCATCCAGCGGCAGGGAACAGGGGTCTGGGCCAATGGGGTCAAGTCAATAGGTGTTGTGGGAATCAGAGAGGGTTAAAAGGTCAGGGGAAGGTCAGCAAGGGTCAGCTCTGCCTGCCCCTCCCCAAGCCCCGTTGGGCGCAGCCCCCCATTCTCACCATCGCTATCCCAAGGGGTTTCAGGGTCCTGGTACTCCTCCACGGAATACTCGGAGTATTCGGAGTACTCATCATCCTCAGGGGGCACCCGCTCTGCAGGTAGGGCAGGGTGTGCTGGGAACAGTGGCTGCTGGCCCCGGGGCAAGGTGGGCAGCACTGATCTCCATTGTGTGCACACAGTGCCCATGTGTGTGCCCTGCATGCAGACCCTATGTGCTTGGCATGTGCCCTGCATGCATGGCCACCCATGTGCATGTCTGGGCCCCACCCATAGCTGCCCCACGGGTTCAGCTGTCCTCACCTTCCTCCTCTGCATGAGAGACGCGGAGCACAGGCACAGCATGGAGCTGGGAGCCAGCAGTGTCTGCAGCATAACTAGGGAGGGGTCCTGGAGCCAAGAGCAGGGGCCTCAGGGCCCTGAGGTCACCATGGGCAGCCATCCCAGCCAACCCCGCTGAAAGGACCCAGGTGATAAGCAAGGCAGGGCCTGGGGTGAATAAAGTTCTGCGAGTAGAAAACTACTCACGCGATCCGGATGCGATGAACTGGCCCTGGCAGGCTAGAGGGGGCAGAGAGGGATAGAGAGAAAATGACAGAGAGAAGGATGGGAAGATGGAGAGACAGACAGACACACACACGCAGAGGGGTAGAGATACACAAAGAGACAGCAGGAGAGGGTAACAGGAGAGAGAGGAAGAGAGAGGGTGGGAGGTAGATAGAGAGATGGAAAAAGGGAAGAAGGCAGAGGAGAGGGAAGTTGGGAACAGGCCAACAAAAGGCAAGAAACAGAAGCAGGCCAGACACAGAAACACGCAGGCGGTGCAGACAGAGATGGGAAGAGACAGCTTCACTCTGATGCCCTTCAGGGTCGTCATAGTCCCATCGGGTCCAGGTCAGGCCCAAGGGGACCAGCTCTGGCTCCCACCATCATCCTGCTCCCCACACAGCCAAGCTGGACATCCAAGAACACTGCATGGCAATCCTCATCTGCCTGTGTGTCTCCCTTCACTGGGGACGCGTGTCATGTGTCAGTACTGAAGCACACGTGTCCTGTGTATCCATCCATCCCCCCATTTTCTTAACTGCTTGCCCTGTAAGTTCTAGGGGCCTGCCTGCCCTTGCCTAGGGTGCTGGCACGGAGCGGGAGACTGCAGGCTGGGCACCACTCACCGCAGTGCTGACTCATCTCCTGGCGCACAAAGCCCCGGATGTCATCCTCCTGGGAGCAGAAGGCCAAGGGAACCATGAAGAACCCATGGCTCACAGGAGGACATAGGGCACATAATGCAGGGACCATGGAGAGACTGCATGGAGCCAGGGCCCAGGGGTCAGGGTGCTGGGTGAGGGAGGGAGGGCCCCAGCCCACCCAGGCCCACCCAGGCCCACCCAGGCCCATCCAGGTCCATCCAGGCCCACACTCACCGTCAGTGCAGCTTCTCCCTTCTCGCCTCGGGGGCCAGCAGGCCCTGGCCGCCCCTATGTACAACAGATGGGACCAGGCTGTGACCTCTGATCTCAGGGACAACAGAGGTCACCCCGATCTCTGACCCAAGCCTGGGAATCCCAACTCACCTGCTCCCCTCTCTCGCCAGGGGCTCCAGGGGCCCCAGGAGCCCCCACCACTCTCTCTCCAGGGGGACCTCGCTCACCCTGTCAGACACAGGGACCAAATGAGCAGGGTCAGAGACAGTAGGGATCAGGAGTCAGGCAGGTTGGGGGTCACAGCTTCAAAGGTTGGGGCAGGCAGGCTGGAGGATGATTATGAGGTTGGAAGGGTAGGGAAGGGGTCAGGAGTCAGAGCTGGGGCCCCTTACCTTCTGGCCCTGAAGTCCTTCAGGGCCTCTGGGACCAACACCGCCAGGTGGCCCCGGGGAACCAGCAGAGCCATCACTGCCCCTGGGGCCTGGGAAGCCCCCAATTCCTGGGGTTCCCTGGGGAGATATAGGACAGAGTCAGTAATCAGAGGCCCCAAAGATGGACCCTCTCCCAAAGGGCACGCTTCCCTCAATTCACCATGACCATGGCCTCAACTCACCCGTTCCCCTTTCTCGCCCTGGTCACCCTTGGGGCCTGGCTGCCCATCAAAGCCTCGGTCACCCTGGGAACAGAAGAAGCATGAGAGACCTTCTGCCCTGATCTCCCTCAGCTCTGGACCCTCCCTGAACTGCCATGCACTCCCTGGCCTAATGCCCAAACTTTCTGTAACCCGAGTACCTGTGAGCCAACCAGATGTGATCCCCATGACTCCAACTCCACTATAGCCCCCTGCCCTGATACATATGCCCCCTCTACCTCCCATGCTTTCATCCTAACTCCACTGTGACCCCAACCCACCTTGACACCTCAAGACTAGCCCCACTTCAGTCCCAACCCTCCACAGCCTTCCTTGTCCCTACACCCCCATGACCCGACTGTGAGCTTCCCTGCCCCATCCTGACTCCCTGTCATGTCCACTGTCCACAGACCCTGTACCTTGGGACCGATCAGGCCCTCCTTGCCAGGGGCCCCCGACTGGCCCGGCACACCAGGCTCCCCCTGGAGAAAAAAAGACATGAGCTTGGCCCCAGTCCGCCCATGGCCCCCTCATTCTGAGTGTGCCCACACTCACCATCTCTCCTTTGTGTCCTGCCAGCCCAGGGCGGCCTGGGGGACCAGCTTCTCCCTGCAGGCATCAGGCAGTGGGGTCAGCCTTAGGCCCCAGGCCCCATAGCCCCCCATCCCCCATCCCCTCTGCACCTTGTCTCCCTTCTCTCCATCAAGGCCACAGGCTCCCTTCACTCCCCGTTCACCCTGAGGGAGAAAAGCAGGTGAAGAAGTGATTCCCAGACGCCTCACTCTGTGATCCCCTTCGCCCTGAAACCAACTCTCCAAACAGGCCTCAGGTACTCCAACCTCTGACCCAGCACCCTAACATCTGACCCCAGGCCACTCGCCCTTCAACATTAGGCCTTTCTGACCAGAAAAAAATACAATCTTGTTTCTTTCCTACCTTGAGGCCCCGGGGACCCATGAAGCCAACATCTCCTTTTCCTCCTCGAATGCCAGGCACTCCATCCTTTCCTGGGGAGCCCTAGCAGGGAGAGGGTCCATGTGAGGTCAGAGGAGGTCAGTGAGGGACCAAAGAGAATTGCCCTGGATAGTGGGTAGGGAACTCCATGGGATGGGAGTCACCTCTGGAGGTCGGAGCCACTGAGGCTTGCCATGGGGACAAGGGTCACCATCAGCAGGGGATACCATCATAGGTGGCTACTGTGGAAGTGGGGGACCCTGGGCAACATGAGGACACCATGAGAGCACTGGGTCACTGTAAGGTCAAAAGCTACCACATTGGTGGGACCACCACGGTGACGGGGGCCCTCTGGGAACAGGGGGCCCCTGTGGGAGCAGGGGAATCTTACCGGGTCACCAGGGATCCCTGCTGCACCAGGTTGACCCTGTGAGAAACACAGATGGGGGAGCCCTTCAGTGGGACTGTCCCCAGTGCTGGCCCATCCGCTGCATGTGTGGCCACTCAGATGCTCAGTGGCCGGGGCCCAGCCCACACACAGATCCCAGGTGAACACACGTGGGGCCAGCAGCGAGGGAGCCAGAACCCCCAGCACTCAGAGGACCCCCAGGATATGTGTGTGTGTGATGCTGGCTCTGGACCTGGGCCTGGGCCTGGGGCAGGACTTGCCTGGGGTCCTGGGAGTCCACGCAGTCCTGGCGACCCAGCTGAGCCCTTGTCACCAGGCTCTCCCTTGCTGCCCTGTGGGATAGGGAGAGGGATACAATCAGGACCAGACCAGGCTGGCGGCTTAGAATACAATGAGCCCGCCAGCTGGGGCAGAGCTTGAATACAATGAGCCCGCCAGCTGGGGCAGAGCTTGAGTCACTCACGACCCGACCCAGCGGCACGCCCCTCCCAGCCCATGCCATAGCAGGGTGGAGCTGGGGGCTGTAGTCCACAGACTGGCTCATTTCTCACCCCAAGGACTCCAGACTCTTGCCCCTCCCTCTTATCACTGGGTTCCTCATCCCATCTGAAGCACCTTCAGATGGGGACACCAAAGGAGCCCCCTTCCTGTCCCTATAGGGCCCCTCATAGGGCCAGTGCACAGAGCTCTCCTAACCTCACACCAAAGCCTTGAGCTCTCCCTAGAGCCCCTCCTCTTAGTCACTCCATAGTCAGCCACAGAACCCCTTCCCCCTGAACCCCAGAAAGTCCCCTCCTGTCCTCCCCTCCTGCCCTCACAGATGCTGTGGAACTCCCATAGCCACAGGACCCCATAGACAGTACACCACCCCCTTCCCCGTACCTTGTCACCAGGGTCCCCACTATCTCCCCGAGGTCCTTTGTCACCATCCAAGCCCCGAGGCCCTCGTTCGCCCTGGGTTGGGTAAGAAGTCATGGTAAGGGGCTGAAGGTCCCTCACCCTCTGGGGGTTTGAGCTCTCAGATGCCCTGGGCCAGCCCCATGGGGTCCCTCTCGCACCCGGGGAAGACCCAGTCTGCATGTGGGCTCACTCACCATGTCCCCCTTGGCACCCCGTGGCCCTGGAGGCCCCAGGATCACAGCGGAGTCTCCCTGAGGGGGCAGGGAGGAGTCAGAGGAGTTGGGAGCACCCTGGCCCCTGCCCTGCCCTCCCCATGCCCACACTCACCTTGTCGCCCTTTAGTCCTGCAGTCCCAACATCACCCTATTATGCGAAAGAGTGTGAGTCCCACCCAAACTGGGGAGGCCCCAGGCCTGAATTCTAATATCATGCAAGATCCACTCACCCATCCCACTCACGCCAGGACCTTCCCCACATTCCTACCTTCTCCCCACGCTCTCCCCTGCTGCCGGGGGGCCCCTGTGTGAGAGAAGGCGACTGTGAGCTACAGGAACTAGGGCAGTGGAGGACAGAGGAGGATCGGGGGAAGGAGGGAAACACTGGGGACCAAAGGGGACAGGGGTAGACCAGGAGGGCCAGAGGGCTAGGGAGGATGGCAGAGAGTCCTGGGGCACAAAGGGCACAGGCAGGGGACTGAAGTCACAGCACTGTCACTTCCTCCAGCGGGACCCACCGTGAGTCCTCGGGGTCCCTCCTGGCCAGGGCGGCCATCTTCACCCTGGATGGTGACATTAAGTTCATTGACTCAGAGGTTGGAAATCTGAGGCAAGAGCTGGGATGAAGGGAGCTCAGCTGTGGAGTAGGACGTACATACCCGGACGCCTGGCTCCCCACGCTCGCCTCGGGGCCCGGGCAGCCCTGCTCCAGGGTCTCCCTGGAGACCAACAGGACACCGGGGATCAGTGAGGGGAATCAGTGGGGGACGCAGGATCATGGGAGGTCAGTGGAGGCTGGAGGGGGTGACGAGGGCACAAGAGACAGCCGGTAGCATTTGTCCAACCTACCTTGTCTCCTTTGAGTCCAGAGGCCCCAGGTGGTCCCTATAGGTCAGAGTGAGGTGAGGGTCCTGTGAGTCTCAAAGTGCCTCCCCCAACACCCCACAGTATGGCCCGGCCCCCATCTTAAGTCCTCACGAGGACAGGCAATCAAACACGTGGGGCTTTAGGGCACCTCTACTCACCACTGACCCCGGTGGTCCAGGTGGCCCCAAGGGGCCTGGAACTCCTTCTCTCCCTGGGGGGCCTGCCAGACCCTACCAGAAAAATGGAGCAAGAGAGGCAGAGAGTGACTTGGAAACCCTCCTACCCTCTGCCCCCTCAAGACTGGGAACCCCCAAAGCAGGGCCCTCTCCTCCCACCACAGATTCACCAAGCCCCTACATGCTGTTTCCAGTCCCTCACCCGCTCTCCGCTAGGGCCTGGCTGACCCATCTCTCCTCGAGGGCCTGTCTGACCCGGGAACCCAACAACACCAGGAGCACCAGGGGGGCCAGGAAGGCCCAGATCTCCCTGAAATCAACACAGCAAAGGGAGGAAATGGTCAATGCAGGACCTCTCCCGGGACTCTCATCAGAACTCCCTCTTCCTCCTACCTCCAGCAGCCGCCTGGCCCGCTGCCCCTACAACCGGTGATGGGGCATGACTTACCTTCACACCTGGAGGGCCAGGCAGCCCAGGGGAGCCTGGGACCCCAACTCCTGGGTCACCCTTTGAGGAAAAGAGGCATCAGATCAAGCTCATGGAGTCTCAGGACCAGGACCCCAACAGGGACCCTTCTGGGTACACATACCTTGAACCCTTTGGGTCCTGGAGCCCCTTTCTGACCCTAAAAAAACCAGCAAACAGCACGTGAGAGGGTAGGAACATGAGCACAGAGTTCAGACATGGCCCAAAATATTCCCAGGGGAGCTCAGATGTGACCATGAACACCTGGGAACTCAGACATGCAACCAAGAATTGGCTCACAGGAGCTCAGACATGACCATGGCCTGTCTCAGGATGGCACAGACAGAGGGACACTCAGATACGACCATAGACAGGTGGGAGTTCCGGCATGGCCACAGGCACACGGAGCCCACACACGAGTGCAGACATCTGGCTCCACAGACGTGAGTGCGGACACACGGGAGCTCAGAGGGGAACCCCAACACGTCCACTCCCGGGTAGAGCAGGCGTGGCCACAGGCTGAACGCTGGCAGTCAGGGGCAGGGGAAAGGAGGACTGTAAACACAGGACCAAGGAGAGGTTCACAAGAACTCAGGTGTGTCCTGGGATCTGGGAGATCAGACCAGAGCACACATGTGTGTCCAGATGCGGTGAGGAACAGACCAAGGACAGGCACACAGAAGCCAAGACACGGCCCCCCAGAGCTCAGAGTGTGGAAGCCAATAGCCTGTGGCTCCCTGTTCTCCAGGGAGCAGGCTCCTGGATGTTGGGACATGCAGCCTGACTCAGGGGCTCAGACATGTGCCCAGGCCCAAGAGTGGCCCCTTGTGCCCACCATCACCCCCCTCAGGCCAGGCTCACCCTTGCCCGGGCCCCAGACTCACATCTTCCCCAGGGTCTCCGGGCTCCCCTGCACGGCCAGCTTCACCCTGCAAAGAATGGCTGGAGAGGGGTGTCTGGACTGAGCCTTCTCTTCTCAGTACTCAGGTCCTGGGGCCAGCCCACCTCACCTTCTCGCCTCGCGGCCCTGGCAGTCCTCGGTCACCTTTGGCTCCCTGTTGACAGAGGTCAGGAGGCAACACAGTCACAGATGAGACTCCAGAGGGAGGCATGAGGCCAGGGCTCAAATATGGGGTCTACTGTGAAAGCTGAGGGTCATGAGGGTGGGTAAACTATGGGTCAAAGGTCAGATGTTGGGCCACTGGAGAGACAGGACCCCCAGAACTTCTGCTGTCAGAAGTTCCCTACTCACCGGCTCACCCACCAGGTCTCCAGCAAGGCCTCCAGGGGCTCCCTGGTAAGGGGGAGGGGTCAGTGGGATTCCTCGGCCCCCACCAGTTGACCCCTCCTCACTGGCAGCCCCTACACACTCACCTTCTCTCCCTTTGCTCCAGGGAGCCCGACCACAGCCTGTGGGGAATGCTAGTGAGTTTCCTTCTCCTCCCCACCCCCATCCTGCCACCCCCATGCGTTTGGAAACAGGCTTGTGGGTGAAGCAGAGGAGTTACTGCAGGGGGTGGAAGTCAGGGTCAAAGATCACCTGTCCAGGGGCCCCCGTGGGGCCAGGCTCTCCTTTAGGTCCGACAGGGCCGGGCAGACCTGGTGATCCCTATGGCACAGCAGCGGGAGGAACTCAGTGTCTCCACTACCACCCCTGCTGCCCCACTCCTCATATTTCAAGCTCACAGCGGGACACCACACCCCACAGCAGGCCCGCAGCGAGCTGCCCCCAGAACACATACTGGCACACCAGGGCTCCCTCTGTCTCCATCTTTTCCACCGGCACCATCTCGACCTGGGGCTCCCGGCTTCCCTGTCTCCCCCTGAGAGGGAGGAGCTCTGTCAGGGCTGCCTGCTGACCCCTGACCCCTGGAGCCCAACCCTTGACCCCCAGAACTCACCACTTGTCCAGGCAAACCTGGAGACCCCTGTGGACCCTGAGGGAGAACAAGTAGGATGTCAGGGTAACAAGGGACACACAAGGACATGAGAGAACATGGGCCCCAAGGAGTGAAAACACAGTATCCCTGCAGGGGCCACAGGGCTCACTCACCACAAGGCCCGAAGGCCCGGGGGGACCAGGAAGTCCCACAGCTCCAGTAGGTCCAGGCAGGCCCTGGAGGAAGAGAAAGTTCAGGGCAGTGCCAACCCCACCCATCTCCCTATGACCCTAACATGTGAGCTAGGCCACTCACCCGTCCAGGGGGTCCTGTCTCTCCAGGCTCCCCCTGCAAACAACCCAGAGACTGCATGAGCAGAGCCCACGCGGCCAGGGCTCCTGGAGCTCAGCCTCACTGCAGGAGATGACAGCCCAGGAGGTTGGCACACACTACCCCGGGCATGGACATGGCTCAAAGGAGCCTCCTCCTCCCATCCACACACCTAGACTCACCTTCAGGCCAGAGGGTCCCTGGGGTCCTGCAGGGCCAGCAAGACCCTAGAGAAAAGGGTCAAGGGCAGGGAACAGGGCTCAGGGATTAACACAGAGAAGGTGTGGCTTATCAGTTGAGGCCAATGCCTATCCCATCCCTTCCAGACCCTCACTCCCTGGTCACTCACCGGGGCACCAGGTGGTCCAGGGTCTCCATGACCACCCTGTTGGGGAGAAAAAGAGTCTGATTAGGGGGAATTAGCCTCGCCCCACCAGGGAAACTAAGGCAGTACTGCTCATTGGGGCAGGGCACAGGATGGAGGCAGGATAGGTGAAGGTTCTTGGGTACTCACCGCTGGGCCAGGGGGTCCTCTTGGACCCTGCAGACCCTACGTAGAGAGGGCACTGATGAGCCTCAATCTGGGCCTCACTTGGGCCTGTTCCCAACCTCTGGGGCTTTTACCTTGGGGCAATTTCCATACCTCACCCTTTCCAGTCACAGATAACACCTACCCATGGGCTGCCTCTCACAGATAGCACACATGGGCCTGCACACACACATCCACATACAACCACACACACAGACACAGGCACACACAGACAGGCACACACAAGCAGGCACACACAAACACACACACACAGACATGCACACACACAGCAGCAGCAGCACCTAGCGGAGGGTCCAGAGTCTGGGCCGGGTGCTTCAGCCATCACTCACCGGCTTCCCTTCAGGCCCAGCCACACCACGCTCTCCCGGTAGACCCTGCAGAGAACAGGTTTCAGGCCTTAGTTTCCCAGTTCCAACTTCCCCTCCACCCACCATCCCCCTTGACAGAGTCAGGACTCAGACAGTCCCAGGCAGTGCAGACCCCAGCCCTGCACATAGAACAACATATATGAGAGCCACCTTCTTGCACATGTGTGGCTGTTGGGCAAGGACTTACCAGGTTGCCATCCTGGCCCCTCGGTCCAGGCTCTCCCCGGTCTCCTTTGATGCCTGGCACACCCTGAAGGCAGAGTGTTGTGCCCTGAGCCCCCAGTCACTGCCACACACCCAGGTACTTAAGCACATCACCTCTCATGTGCCCCTAGAAAGGAGGGAGACTCTATGGAAGTGTGGGGAGAGGTCTCACCCTGTCTCCTTTGGGACCTCGGTCACCATCGCTGCCTGGCTCCCCCTGTGGGGATGAGATGTCAAGTCAGTCCCTAGTGCCACGGTAGAGGGTGGCCCCGAGCTGAACCCACACACTGACCTTAGCACCCTTGAGTCCAGGGGGTCCCTGTTCTCCAGAGAGTGCAGGACCTGGCCCATCCACAGACACCTAAAAACACAAGGTCACAGGGGAGAGATGTCTCTGTCATAGAGGCATGGGCAGGTCATCACAGATCTTAGCATCACAGAGGGTTACAGGGTCAGAAATTCCAGGGTCATGGCACACACTACCATATTTCTGGGGACCAAGCTAAGGGTGGCTTTCTGGTCACCAGTCACAGGCTTAGGGCAGGGATGGGGTGATCACCTTGGGGCCAGGGGGTCCAGGGAGCCCAGGGGATCCAGGGAGGCCAGGAGGGCCATCTCTGCCCTGCAGGAAACAAGAAAATGGTGTGGCAGCCCCAGCACAGCCTCCAGGCAGCCTGCCCCACAGAGCCCATCGCAGCCCACCTGTTCTCCACGTTCTCCTTTCTCTCCCCGTTCTCCCTGAAATGCAAACAGCGGGTGAGGGCCAAGCCCATGGGGGTCCCACCCCTCCCAACCGCTCTTCCCTTACTCTCCCGGCCAGCCCCCAGCCTCACCCTCTCTCCTGGCCTTCCTGCCTCTCCCACACCCCCAGCCCTGCCTGGGAGCCCGGGAATACCAGGCTTTCCAGGCTCCCCGGCAAGGCCGGGAGGTCCAGGGGGGCCCCTCTCCCCAAGGGCCAGGCCAGGTGGCCCCTGAGGGCCAGGGTCTCCACGGTCTCCCTTCAGCCCGCGTTCTCCAGGAAAGCCGATGGGGCCCTGCAGGAGTTGAAGAGAGAATGCTGGTTGCTGTACAGCTACACCCCCACAGGGTACACCCCACTGAGCCACCTCTGCTCACCTCCTTGCCTGGGGAGCCCCGCTCGCCTGGGTCCCCCTTGGGGCCTCGACGCCGTTCGGGCACAGGCAGGAAGCTACCAGAGCTCTCATCCCAGGTCTCCACGATCTCCCGCAGGGCAGACACCTGAGGGACAGCAAGAGGTCAGAGAAGCGGGGTGCATCGCTGCAGCTCCCATGCCTGTGGGCCCTGCTAGGCCCACTTGCCCCTATCCCCAGCCCCTAAACAACCCACCTTGATGCCAGCAGTTTCCAGCAACCGATCCATGTTCTAGGGACAAAGGCTGGGTGAAGGGCTGCCCATGACAGAGAAGCTCCTGCC
Source organism: Mandrillus leucophaeus (assembly GCF_000951045.1). Taxonomy (NCBI): domain Eukaryota; kingdom Metazoa; phylum Chordata; class Mammalia; order Primates; family Cercopithecidae; genus Mandrillus; species Mandrillus leucophaeus. The sequence goes on along the minus strand of NW_012102254.1, from coordinate 1,724,675 downwards.
TTCTGCTCCACGCAGCCTCAGGAAAGCACCTCCACGCCCTTTTCCCCAGGCCTCTTGCCCAGAGCACCCTTTAGCACTTGGCTGAGGCATGGCTGGAGACCCCTGAGAGCCCCTTTCTGGCATGTTCCCACTGCCCAAGTTCCCTTGAGTGTGGGCTACAAGAACCCCAATGGGGCAGGGCACTGAACACACAGCACAGAACCTATGGAGCCTCATGGCAAGGGGAAGGGGATGGTGAGGTGGCCCCCATGGGCATGCAAAACAGAATCAAGGGCACTTCCCAAGGCTGGCTCACCGGCACACTTCCAGGCTCTCCTCGCAGGCCACGCTCTCCAGGGAGGCCCTGGAAAGATGAAGACAAACTGCTAGGAACCAGCCTATGGGCGTGCATGTGCGCATGTGGGTGCTGTGGCTACCTGGGCGTGTGGAAAAGGTGGGGGCCTCACCTGCTCCCCTTTGGATCCAGTCTCCCCACGGTCACCCTGAAAACAAGAATGACCAAGTGAGGAAATGACCCCCAGCCTGGTCAGCCCCTCATCACGCCCCCTACCCAACATCCACACACTTACCTTGGGGCCCGTGCCTCCTGGAACACCAGGAAAACCCTGAGATACGGCAGAACACAAAGGGGTCACACAGGCCTATGGCTTCCTGGGAGGGTTATCCATGAAAACATAATGGCTTCTAATGCTCTCAAGTCCCAGAATGATCCAGGACACTCACCTGGCCAGGAGGGCCCACTGGCCCTGGGAGACCTGGAGGGCCCTGGGGTCCAAGGATACCAGGAACGCCACGCTCACCCTTGGGGCCATCACGACCCTGTGAGGGATGCAGTCAGCATCAGGACCCTGAGACCTCAGAAAAGAGTGGAGTCATATCCCCCAGGGTCAGGGTCAGGGGTCAGAGGTTGCAGAAAACTCCAACACTCACTTCTCTCCCAGGGGCACCTGAATCTCCTTTCTCTCCCTAAGGAAAACAAGGATGCTTCAGACATGGCTCCAAGCAGAGACCAGGGAGACCCCAGGTGGGGGACTTTACCTTCCTCCCGTCTTCTCCAGGGTCCCCAGGTTCTCCCTGTGGGCAGAGGACTCACATCAGCCCAAACATTCACTTGTGTCTGACTGCAAGACACTATCTTGGCAGATTTCAGATGACTATGACTGTATTTCTGGGCCTGTAGCTCCATGGCTGTGTATGTCTTGGAGCATGGCCTGTGGCCGTCCGAGTGAGCTGCTGCATGTCTAAGGGTGTGCCTGTGCAGCCCTGCTCACCCCAACAGGCAACTGCACACATGTCCTCTGTCTCTGGCTCTCTAGAGATAGCTCCACATTCATGCATCTCTGGGTTGGTGACTGTCCACATGTCCTGGGTGTGTGCATATCCATGTGTGTCTTAGTACATGTACCCATGGGTCTGGGTGTCCTGGTCTGTTTGCACATCTTGGCCCATGTCTGCATATGGGCATGGGCTTATACATGTCTCCAAAGGCCCCCAGTGCCTTGGGTCTTGAGGCCTATGTCTTGGCATCTGTCTGCAACTCGTGTGTAGCTCAATGTGTACGACCATAAGCGTGTGGGTGACGATATAAAGTCATGTGCCAGCATGTTGTAGCACATGTCACAGGTCAGAGCCATCCATGTGTGTCTCACCATGTCTCAACACAGGTCCACATGCAGTCTTGGGTCCATGTCTGAGCACATGAGTCTGGGTGGAAGTGTCTGGGTGTCAACAAGTCTCTAAGTGCCTCAAATGTGGCTTCACATTAGTGTGCTTGTGCCTGTTGACCTGTCTGTGGCTCTTCACTTGTGCCTATGGCTGTGGGTTATCTGGGCATGTGTCAACCCATCCTGGCACAAATTGGCCCATTCACCAAACCCCTATGTTTCTGTGAGGCTGCATGTGTGTGCATATAGAACTATTTTTCCAGGCCTGATGCGGTGGCTCATGCCTGTAAACTCAGCACTTTGGAAGGCCGAGGCGGGCGGATCACCTGAGGTCGGTTCGAGACCAGCCTGACCAACATGGAGAAACCCTGTCTCTATTAAAAATACAAAATGCGGCCGGGCGCAGTGGCTTAAGCCTGTAATCCCAGCACTTTGGGAGGCCAAGACGGATGGATCACGAGGTCAGGAGATCGAGACCATCCTGGCTAACACGGTGAAACCTCGTCTCTACTAAAAAATACAAAAAACTAGCCGGGCGAGGTGGCGGGCGCCTGTAGTCCCAGCTACTCGGGAGGCTGAGGCAGGAGAATGGCGTAAACCCGGGAGGCAGAGCTTGCAGTGAGCTGAGATCCGGCCACTGCACTCCAGCCTGGGTGACAGAGCGAGACTCCGTCTCAAAAACAAAAAAAAACAAAATGCCAGGCGTGGTGGCGCATGCCTGTAATCCCAGCTACTCAGGAGGCTGAGGCAGGAGAATCACTTGAACCCAGGAGGCAGAGGTTGCGGTGAGCCGAGATCGTGCCATTGCATTCCAACCTGAGCAACAAGAGCGAAACTCCGTCTCAAAAAAAAAAAAAAAAAAAAAAAGAACTATGTTTCTGGATGTATCTGTATGTCTGGGCCAGGATGCATGTGTCTGCACGTGTGCTTCATGTGTTGCTAGAGATCTTGGCTATGTAGGTGTGCTGGCGTTTCTTGGCAGGTTTCGCCGCAGTTGCCCTGGACACACTCACGTTTTTTCCATTCAGGCCAGGTTTGCCATCCTCGCCTGGCTTTCCCTGTGGGAACAGATCACTGGTCAGATGTCGGGGATCAGGTGAGGGTAGTAAGGGGGAAAATAGGGTAACATGAAAGTCTGGACTCACCGGTAATCCAGGGGAACCAGAGGGGCCAGGGGGGCCCTGTTCTCCACGGAGGCCTGGAAGCCCCTGGAAAAAGTATTTGTTAAGATTTATAGGGCCTCTGAGATATTCCTTGGGGCATACCCCATGGACTAAGAGGACCCCAATAAGATCTCCCTCCAGGGTAGAGACCCCCAAGACTGGGAGGTCCCATTGAGATCCCTCAGGCACAGACCCCATGGATGAGGGGCCCCCTGCTGATACTCCCAAGGGAAGAACTCCCAGAACTTGGAGGGCCTATGAAGACTCCCAAGGCAAAGAAGGTCAGAAAGGGGGATTCTACTAAAACCTGTCTGCCAGGGACTGAGACCCCTCCCGAGGACTGAGACCCCTCCCAAAGGCAAGGGTGAACCAACGCCCCCCACTCTCCTGATGCTGTAACTATGATGATCTGGTCGGAGCTTATGCAAACCCCTAAGTTCCCACTGTCCCAGCATCTCCCCTCACTTACGTCTCTCCCTGGGTCCCCAGCTTTGCCTGCAGCACCCTGAGGAGAGACTCAAAGTCAGTTCATCATGGTCATGGGGTCAGGGGCTCTAGTCCCTGTAAGCCTAAAGCCTGCATGGCAACAACGCACCCCACCCAGGCAGGGCTCTGGGAGAAGACACAGACAACATGTCTGGCCCCAGAGCTCGTCAAGGCCAAGACCAACCAACGAGGCTGGGGTCTAGGGCCCTCATGTGAAGGGATAGGGGAAGGGGACAACCAGGCAGGACTACCTAGACTCACATTCAGCCCAGGGGGCCCGGAGGCTCCTGGTTTCCCATCCAGTCCGCTCCGGCCATCCAGCCCAGGGGGACCCCGGTCACCCTGTGGAAAATAGAGTGGTAAGAGGCCACCAAGGCCGAGGTGGATCTGATAACCCAGGCTCATGTCCTGAGAAACCTCCACACCCTCTCACCTTTTCTCCTGCTGGGCCTCGGACACCTGGGTCCCCCTGGAGGGAACAGGGTCAGATAAGAGGTGAGGGCAAGATGGGGACTTGGCAGACAGGGCAAAGTGCATCACTCACCTGTGGGCCTGGGGGCCCGCGAAGCCCATCTATGCCCTGAAGATAGGGGAGGAAGAAATCAGAGTGGGCCCTCCCACACCTGCACCCCCAGGACCAGCCATACTCACCCTATCCCCAGGGGCTCCAGGGAGGCCAGGGTCGCCCTTGGGCCCTCGAGGACCCTCTTGTCCGCGGTCCCCAGGCTCTCCCTGTGGCAGAGATAAGCTTGCTGAGGAACAGCCTTGAAGCTAAGCCATGCCCAAGGTAGAACCTGCCGGGAGGGGCACTGGGGTCTTTCTTACCCTCCACCCACAGACCCTAATACCTTCTCTCTTGCTCCAGGTCCTATGTCTACCTGTGGGGGGAATGGCCAGTGAGAAGAATGGCTCAACAAGGGGAAGAGTGGTTGGCGAGGGGATACAGGGTCTGTGAGGGGCTCCAGGGATCTGTGGAGGTTTCAGAGGGGCAGCTGGGGGAAGTGGAAATTAGTGGAAGGAACGAGGGGACATGACGTGGAGCCAAAGGGGCAAGTGAGGGCACTGACAGAGGACCAGACCCAGTGCAGCCCTTACCAGCCGTCCCGGGAGTCCTGGGGGACCCTGGGAAAGGAAATGATTATAGTCAACAGGAAGCCTCAGGTCCCAGGCCATGGCTCTGGTTTGCTCCAGGCTCAACTCTGCCCCCAAGTTCCCCGAAGTACCCCAATGCCAGCCCCCAGCAGGCATGGGTGGCCATCCATGCTTCCCACCTTGACCTCCAGACCTCTCGTGTGAAGGCACACTGGCAGCAGTGCCAGGGGACCCTCAATCCTTTCTGAGCCCAGGACACTAGCCCTACTCACCGGCTCCCCACGGTCACCCTTGGATCCAGATGGTCCAGGGCTGCCCTGCAGAAAGGCAGGGGTCAGGACCACTCAAGGTGGGCAGCAGTTTGGGGGAGCTTTGGAAGCACCATGGGGACTCATGGGAATGTTGGTAGGCTTCAGGTGGGCGTGATGCAGGGGTCACAGGAAGTAAAGATTGGGAGGGTTTAGCATTACGGGGTTGGGGATAGGATCAGGTGTTGGGAATTGACTGGTTAGAGGGTTAAGGTTGGGGTGAGGAGTCATAGATTGGGACTCACATTTTGTCCATCCGCTCCAGGATCTCCCTGGTTTCCCTTCTCACCCACAGGCCCCCGAACTCCAGGTGCCCCCTAAGAAGAGCAGCTGGCCTGAGACAGACCCTCCCAGTATTTTGCAGGTGCCCCTGTGACCCCCTACACTGCCTCAGGCTCCCCATCACTCCAAAATCCACATCAGAGGTCTCCATCACCCCATGCCTCCCTGCAGGGCCTCCCATCACCCCTTAGCCCCCCTCAGCCTTTCCTATCACCTTCATGCCCACCTCCCATCACCCCGTTACTTCTCTCTGCCAAGACTCACCCGAAGGCCACGCTCGCCTGCTTTTCCAGGCAAACCTGGGTCACCCTGGTGATAGAAAGAAAAGTCATACTGCACAGGGGAGTTAGGATCTAACTCACTCAGGGAGAGGGGACAGAGAAGGGCCTGAGCAGCAGCTGGACAGGAGGCAAGGAGTGGATGGATGGTCTGGTGGAGCCCCAGCCCACTGGGATCCTAGTTCAAGGGTAAAGGATCAGAAACCACAGTGGGAAGAAGTCTCACCGGAGGACCCTCGTCACCTTTGTCTCCAACTTCACCCTGTGAAACATGAGTGTCAGCCCTGGTTTCAAGAACCCCATGATGCTGGCAACAGCGCTACTCCCTTACCCGCCGTGACTCCCCCGGCTCCAGCCTCTTACATCTCGTCCTCGGGGGCCAACAGGTCCTGGGGGGCCAGGCCGCCCAGGGTCTCCCTTCTCTCCAGGAGGCCCTGAGTCACCCTGTGGAGGAGGCAAGAGGGAGGTGATGCAGGATGCTCAAAGCAGGCAGTCCTCAAGGGGAGGGGATCCCAGAAGCCTTGAGGTTGCCCAGGGTCATGGGTACTCACTGGGGGTCCTGCTCTGCCAGTAAGGCCAATGGGACCCTGAAGGGAATAGAAGGGGGATAGGATTTAGTCAGGGTCCTACCACCTCATCTCCCTCTGTCACACTCCCCATTCCGACATTGATTCACCCGGTCTCCAGGGTCTCCCTTGGGGCCAGGGTCTCCAGGAAGAACCAAGCCAGGTGCGCCCTGTGGATGGAAGGATAAGAAGTCAGCAAGACAACCTCTACCAACCGCCCCCTAAACACTTCCCTTCACGGGCCAGGCGCAGTGGCTCACGCCTATAATCCCAGCACTTTGGGAGGCCAAGACGGGTGGATCACGAGGTCAGGAGATGGAGACCACGGTGAAACCCTGTCTCTACAAAAAATACAAAAAATTAGCTGGCCATGCTGGCGGGCGCCTGTACTCCCAGCTACTTGGGAGGCTGAGGCAGGAGAATCATTTGAACCCAGGAGGCGGAGCTTGCAGTGAGCTGAGATCCCGCCACTGCACTCCAGCCTGGGCAACAGAGCGAGACTCTGTCTCAAAAAAAAAACAAAAAAAAACAAAAAAAACCACTTCCCTTCACTTACCCGTTCCCCTTGGACTCCAGTAGCTCCTCTGGGCCCAGCAGGCCCCACATCTCCCTGGAGGTGACAAAGACCATCAGTGCTAGTCCCAGGCTCCAGTTAACCCCCTGACCTAGCAAGTCCTATGACCCTCAAGTCCCATACATAGGCCCTATGACCTAGACCTCAACTCTGTAGAAACCTCCCCTTGCCCCATACCAGGCTTACCTTTTCTCCTTTGGGTCCAGCAACAGCAGGTCCCTGAAAACAAACAGGACAGATACAGCTTGGCCCTGCCTTGGGGTTGTATGACCAGTCTTCATTGGAATGGAGGTCACATGGAATTCGAAGTCATACAGCTCAGTCTCCACCCAGAAGTCACAGGGTCACCGCCGATAGCAGGGAAGGGGTTATATGAAATGGACTGACACAAAGAGCTCATGACCTGCATGGCGGTCATGGGGTCACAGGATCACAGCCAGGAGTCTGGAGGCAGGTTCTAGCAGGTAAGCCACAGAGCTCTGAGACTGCTCACGGGCCCAGCACTGTGGAATCACAGCCCAGATAGTGTTCTATAGGAGGATCACTGCTCAAGGGCTGTGCTGTGCTCAGAGCCCCATCCTCTCATCACTCACCACCACTGCAGGGTCCCCAGGACGACCAGGCTCCCCCTGTGGAGAGAGGACCGGAGCAGGGACAGGTCAGGGAGTCACCTTGGAGCCCCAAATCCCAGTGTCCCACCTGCCACACCCCTAGTACCAGATAGTACCACCCCCAGTTGAGGACCCACCTTCTCTCCTTGGCGGCCGGTGGGTCCTGGTGGCCCCTGAATGTAGAGAAAGTGGGAGTCCAGGAGGGGAAAGGAAAGGGGAGGGACACACAAAAGTCCCACTCGTGGTCCCACCACAGTCACAGACTCACTTCAGGACCCTCTGCTCCAGGACGTCCAGCAACCCCTGGCAGCCCCTGGAGGAAAGAAAGGGAAGAGCTGTGCAGGTGGGTGGGGATGGGGGATATGGGCAGGGCTAGAGGCTGGGGTGGGGGCTGGAGAGGGGTCAGAGAAGATTGGGATTTAGGTTGGCAGGGGTAGACTTGGCAGGAGGACAGAGACCAGGTCAGTGAAAGTCAAGGTCAGTTCAGCAGGGTCAGAGATTTAAAGCCAGGTCCCTGGGGCTGATGGTTAGAGCCTGTATCAGCAGGGATAAGGGGTCATTGAGGAGGGGTGAGGAGCAGGGGCAGCGGGGGTCAAGGGCAAAAAGCCAAAACCAGAAAGGGCACAGCCAGGTCAGCTGGTATGAGCATTGCAGCCAGTGGGCTTACCCGGGATCCCGCTGGGCCTGGGGGTCCACGTTCGCCCTGATGGAACAGAAGAGGTCAGGGCTGAGTTGGGCCAGATCCTCCAGGGCCCTTGGAGCCCCCCAGGTTGCACTTACCTTCTCTCCAGCCTCACCCAGGGGCCCTGGAAAGCCCCGGTCACCCTGAAGACAGAGGGTGAGAGAACGACAGAGAGAGAGGGTTGGTGGCGGGCTTGAATGTCAAACCCCAGACAAGGGGTCTCAAACTCCAACCACCCCCTCCAAAACCACAACCTCTGACCTGGAGGGAACTGTTATCTCCTGATCTTCCAGCCTCCCCTAATACCACGGGGAGCCCGGAGTAGCACCCCTCACACCTCAGTCCCCCAACTGGTACTCACTTTGGGGCCAATAGCTCCAGGAGGTCCCCGTGGGCCCTGGAAGGGATGAATTTGGGGGTTCAGAGATTTGCGTTTGGGCATGAGGATGGAGCAGTGGTTGATGATTGAGGTGGGGGCTGAAGCTGTGCCCACCACATTCAGAACCCCTGGCCCCTCCACTCACTTGCTCACCCGGAGACCCAGGTTGTCCTGGGAGGCCTGGAGCTCCATCCTCAGAGTCACCCTGAAGGAGAAACTCACGGGTGGGAAGACTGAAAGGAGGCCCTGCCCCTAGCACCCAGCCTCCCACCCCAGAACTGGGATATCATCAAGTCAGGCTTCCTACTTTTTCTCCTTTCTCTCCAGGGGGGCCAACGGGGCCTTGGGGTCCAGGGCTTCCGGGAAGACCCTAGGAGGAAGTGAGTAAAAATGTGAGCGAAGAACTATGAAGCCCAGCACCCAACCACTGCCCCAGGAGAGACCCACAGCCCTGAGCAGGGCCCCCAGCAGAGCCTCAAGGCCCACTCACCGGCAGCCCAGGCTCCCCGGGAGCAATGCCACCTTCACCTGGTCCAGGGGGACCCTGGAAGAGAACAGCAGGTCACGGAATGAACAGGGGAATCAGACTCCAAGCCACCCCCAGCACAACCTGTCCCTCACTTACCCGCTCCCCACGATCACCTTTGTCACCCTAGAAAACAGATGATGACCCCATGACCCTGGGCCACACCTCACTCCCAAAGATACTAGGAGGGATGAGGGTCATGGGGTCCAATTGGATTACAAGGATCTTGGGAGAACTGAGGCATCATAGTGAGGATGGGGGTGATCAGAGGGTCACAAGAGCCAGAGGAACTGGTAGGGGTTATGTGGGTTCAAATGGGGTCACCAGGTCTCTGCATCACATGGCACTCATGAGGTTGTCACCTTCACGGCTGTTCCAGGAAGCCCTGGGGGGCCACGGGGTCCTGGGTCCCCCAGTGGTCCACGAGGTCCAGGGGGGCCCTGATGGAGGAGACAAAGTATAAGGTGCAACCCCATAGACCCTCCTCTCACCCCCTCTTGTCAGTCCCCCCACTACCCATCACTCGCCACCACATACCCTGGACTTACCGATGGTCCAGGGTCCCCTTTCCGCCCAGGAAGCCCAGGTCCTTCTCCTCCAGTGATTTGTCCGGGAGCCCCCTGTAGGGACAGAGAGCAGTGGGCAGGATTCAGGATATGGGGGCCTTGAGCTGGAATAAGCCCCTAGACACGTCCAGCTATTCCTATTCGCGCCTTAGGCCCTGCACAGGGTCTGGCGTGGGGCAGTCCTGCTCCTCCCTGGGACATCCCGGCCGCCTCCCTTCCCCCTTCACCTACCGGCTCCCCCTTTGGGCCTCGAGATCCTTGCTCTCCCTGAGGACCAAACAGAGCAGAGGGTGGTGCTTGGGCTCAGGCGAGTGTCAGCGTGGGCACTGACCCACCACCCCAGGCTCCCGCCCTGTGGAAGAGCCCTGGGAAGACACTTGGAGAGCAAAGAAGGGAGGGCGCCTTACCGGTTCCCCACGAGGGCCAGGCAACCCTGGAGAGCCCTGCAAATGGAGGCCAGAGGCAGAACAGTCGGAGCCACCCACCCACTCAGGCAGCGCCCATCCTGACCTGCAGGGCAAGGCTTGCTCACCTTTAGGCCAGGGGCTCCAGGGGTCCCAGGAGTCCCGGGGCGGCCAGGGCTGCCTGGACGCCCATCTGCTCCAGGGAAGCCCTGAGGAGGTGAAGAGGTCAGGGCAGGAAGGCACCCTCCCCCAAGGCCCCTGGTTTGCTGGAGGGGCCTCACCCCATCAACAAGGGGTCCCCTACCTCACTGGCCCCCAGGTATTATTGGGGGTGGAACAGTGAGGCAGAGAAGTGGCCCCTCAGAGCTGCACGGAGTCCAATTCCAGGCACAAGGGCAGTGACAAGGCAGAGGGCTTCCCTGCCTCTGGGACTTAGAGCTGCTGCTCAGGCTCTGCAGAGGGGCTAGAAGCCCCATTGGCCCTTCTACTTCAGAGTGTCCCCTAAAGTCTCTGCGGTGGTTTATAACCTCCAGCTGGGCTTCTAGGAATTTCCGATGATTCTAACTCTGCTTATTCCTTCCCTCTTGTAAAAACCCTGAGAAAGCTTTGAGGAGTGCCTCAGAGAAACCTCGATGGTCCCCACACTCACCCTTTCGCCCTTAGCAATGGCACTTCCAGGGGGCCCCTGGGGGCCAGGAGCACCAGTCCTGCCCTGAGAGAAGAGAGCAGGTTAGGTGGTGATAAGCCAGTCAGGGTGCAGGGACAGAGGTGGGGGGCACTCACCGGGAGGCCAGGGTCGCCAGGAGGCCCAACTTGTCCTCTCAGGCCCTAGGAAGGGTGATCAGTGAGACCTGTGCTGCCAACCTCCCCTGCCCCACTGACACCCAACCCACTCTCTATTCCCCACCCCGCAGGGGCACTCACCATTTCTCCAGGTTCCCCCTTCTGGCCCTGGGGAAAGACATGTCAGATGTGGGTCAGAGTGGCTAGCCCCAGGTGCAGCTTCTGCCCACCTCTCATCACAGGACTCTTACCTTTGGACAATATACTGGGCAGGGTTCTGGCCGGGGCTGTGGACATAGGGTCTCTTTGAGGTTGAACATTTCTACCAAGAACCCCCAGATCCCTTATTTTCTACCACCCAGTCCCCCAGAGGCCTCTTCCAAACCTGAGTAGTGAAGGATGCCTGACACAGGGCTGCGGCCAGACCACTGACTGCCCGGTCCAGGCTTGGCCCATCATCCACGGCGAAAAAGGTCTGGACAGAGTCCATGCCCGGCACCAAGCGACGCAGCTGCTCTGGGTCCGCTCCAGCCATTCCCAACATCACCACTTTAAGCCCTAAGGTGGGGTCCAGTGGCTGCTTGATAGCCCTGTCAGGGCCACCCCTATTCCCAGACCCCTTCCCCATCAGCCTACTCCTTACCAGCAGCCTGGGCCTCACGGATGGGGCTGAATATGTCACCTCTCAAGGGTTCATCCACTAGCAGAACCATCACCCCTGGCACGTGCTGGCGGCGCCCAGGAGCATCTGGTGCCAACACGTATCTGTGAGCTGTGACCACGGCTGTGCCTGGAAGGAAGGACATGTCAGAACCCTGGGGCACCAAGTTCCCAGTGGATAGCCCCAAGAGTCCATGCCTGCTGCAGTCCTCACCCAGGTTGTTCCCACTTGGGTCCATGTAGGGCATGTCACGGATCCTTTGCAAGATAATGCCAAGGTCATAGGAGCCATTCAGGGGGAACAGTGGGGAGGGCCGGTGACTGTAAGACAGCAGGCCAACCTGGGGTGGAGGGAGACACAGAGCCTGAGGAGGATGATAGAGCAGGGATGGGGGTGCACAGAGCCTGGAGAAACACATCAGGCTGTGTGTGACCAAAGCCTGACTATCTATTAGGGAGTCAGCAGTGACGGCAGGATAGGAAGCCAGGCAGCAGGTGAGATCTGGAGCCTGTGGGAGAGCTGGGAGAATGACTGAACCTGTTGGGTGGTCAGGAGATGGTAACTGGCATGGAGCCTGGGTGGGGGGCCACAGGGAGAGGTAAGAATCTGGTTGCCCCAGGACCAAACCTGAACCGCCTGTGGCCCAAGAGGCCCAAGTGCCAACACCAGACGCTCCAGGACCCGTCTTGTAGCCTCCGCACGGTGAGCATTGTCTTGAGTGGCATGTGGTAGGAACACCACATCTGCCAGGCCACGGGGACACACTGTAGGAAGGGGAACAAGTTACTGAAGCGAGCAGCCCACCCAGACACACCTTTCTGCCCTTCCCACTATGCCCGCCATACCTGGCGCCTGTGTGATGGATGCCTCAGGACCCTGCACGCCATCCAGGACAGGCGTCAGGGAGAATATGTAAGAGACGCCAGGCTCTAGCCCTGTCACCCGCTGGGAGCTTGAGATCCCTGGAAGTGTCTGCGGGGCCCCAGGCACTTATGCAGGAGAGAGAACTTGATTAAAAATCAGTCTCCACAGAACCCCAACTGCCAGCCCACCCCAACCCTGGCCTCCCCCTCACCCTGGCCAGGGCCTCTGAGTGGCCGCCAGGATAGGATGTAGCTGGATGCCCTGGACACTGGGGTCCAGGCCAAAGTCACCGAGTCGATCGAGGTGTCCACCACACGTAGTTCAGTGCTTGGAACACGAGGTGACTCTGAAGGAGGAATGAAAGATCGAGGATCAGAGGTTGAGTCCTGAGAACCCAGAGGGGAGAGAGATCTGAGATCCTGGGTCGGGTTTGTCTTACTGAAGCGTCATGAGAGGTCATGCTGGGGTCACCCAGGGTCAGAGGGTGAGGGCTGGGGGTACAGGAGGAGTCACTCAGAATCGGGGTGCAGGAAGCCAGGGTGGGTCATCAGTAGGGGAGGAGCACGCCAAGGTGAGGCAGGCTTACCAGTGCGCGCAGTCACGTCTGTAGAGGGCCCTTCTCCAGCCGGCCCTAGGACACTCAGCCTCACGCGGTACTGTGTGGCTGGCTCCAGCCCGTCCAGGTGATAGCTGTTGAGCTCGGGCCCCAGGACCCGGGACTGTTCTTGGCCACCTGGGGCAGGCGTGAGGGTGGGGGCCAAGAGCATGTGGGAGAGTGACACCTGGAGGCATTAAAGGGCCCGCCCACCTCACTGGCTCTGTTAACTGGGTCCACCCTCCTGACTTCCTCATCCTCACTGACTCTGCCCACTTTATGGACCTTGCCAGACTGACCCTCCATGAACTCATTGATCCTGCCCACTTCATTGACTGATCTTACCTACTGTCACTGATCTCGCAGACCCCCAATGACAGACCCCACTCACTGTCACTGTCCTCACCTACCTTGCAGCATCTGCCACAGCTTTGCCCCCATTGGTTCCTAACCCCCTCCCAGGGACACCCCTCACCCTCTGGTTGCCAGCGCAGAAGGAAGCCCTGCACTCCGGGCACCAGCTCCCAGCGCAGCCTTAGCGAGTGCTCCCCGCGCTGCACCACGTGAAGCGTCCCCAGGGCTGGCGGAGCCTCAGGTGCTGGAGAGAAAGCTCAGGAATCAGGGAGGCTCTGCCCCAATGGCCCCTGTGCCAATCCCAGGCCCACCCTGGCACACGCACCCCACCCAGCCAGCCCCTCTGCCTATCCCGGGCTTCACCTTCCCTCCTCTCAGACCCCACCCCCAAAGGCTCACTACCAATCCTGGTCCTTTCTCCAATCTGGAGCACAAGCCCCGATCCCCAAACCATCCACACCACCCATCCCGAGGCTCTCCAGCTCATGCTCTGCCTACGCGTGGTGATGACAATGGAGACAGGTGTGCCCTCGCGGTCCCCGACAAGTGCAGTCACTCGCACTGAGTAGCTGACTCCACCTTCGAGACCCCGGATCTCTGCAGAGTCTGTGTTTCCTGGGAGTATCTGGTGTCTCAGGGGGCCACCTGGCCAGGTGGGCATAGAGCAATGGTTAGGGGTGGGCAGTCCCAGCCAGGAAGGATAGGGGTGGCATCAGGGAGCCATACCTTCACTCCGGCCCCAGGCCAGTCTGTAAGCTGTGGCCCCAGTGACCCCTACCCAGGTGATCCGCAGAACGTCGCTGGAAGCATTGAGGATTTGCAGCCTTGACACACGGCCCACAGGCTCAGGGGCTGGGGACAGAGGCAAGGTAAAGGGGTCTGGCAGAGAACAGAGTGGTAGTGCAGGCATGGTTGACACGGGGGTAATCTGAAAGTCAGCGTGAGGTTAGTATGAACAGGTCACTGTAGGTAGCCCTGAGAAGGAGGAGGTCAGTGCCTTGGGGTGGGCAGTGTGGGGCCACCAGGAAGTCACCGTGGGTGGACACTTAATCAGTGCGGGGTGGGTCAGTGTGGACAGGACAGTCACTAAGCAGGGGCGTGGAGGCAGCTGGGCAATCAGGAATACACAGCAGGGCAGGGTAGCTAATTCAGTGTGGCTAGCAGCTGGTCAGGGTCCACTCACCAGTCCTGACAACCACAGAGGCAGGGGGCCCATCCACACCAGCCACATGGGCCCTTACATGCACCGTATACTCAGTATCTGGCTCCAGCCCGTCCAGCTCAGCCACCGTGGCCTCCCCAGAAACCAACTGGGATTTCTCTGGGCCTAGGAGCAGGGATGGAGGCAACTCCAGGGCTAGTCAAACTCTGTCTCCCAGAGCCCCACCTGGACCCCCAATAAACCCCCAGCCCCCATTCCACCCTGACCTGCCCCCTCCCAAACCCCAGTCCCCACCGTGGGCTGAGTGCCAGGAAACCCTGTATCCTGTAGCGCCAGGAACCCTGGTCCAGGTAATGGTGACAGATGAGCTGCTGGGCTGAGTCACATGGACTGTCCTCACTGGGCCCAGTGGGTCTAGTGGGGAGAGGCAATGGGGAGTCTGTTGGAGCAGGCAGGAAGGAGTGGGGCTATCTGATACTGATAGTGGAAGGCGATGAGAGTCTAATAGAAGACAGGGATCTGATAGAGGAGATGGTGAATAGGTCCAGTAGAGAAGTGGGGAGATGGAGGTTTTAGGAGGCAGTGAGGGGGTCTGATGGAGGAGAAAGTGTAAATCTCAGAGATTTGGGTCCAGCAAAAAAGGGGTGCAGGTCTGAGGGCTGAGGTGGTGGAAATTTGAGGGCAAAGATTGTGGGAGTCTTAGGGGAGAAGCGGGGGAATCTGAAGATGGGAAGGGCTTAAGGGGAGACAGCTGAAACTGAAGGGGAAGCAGAGTCTCTGAGGGAGGAGGGAGTAGGAATCTGAAGGGGGAGGCAGGAGTTCTGGGGAGTAGCAAGGGTCTGCAAGGGAAGGCATGGGGGTCTGAAAGAGCAATGGAGGCAGAGAGTCAAGGGACAGGGGCAGGCCCTGACCTGTTCGAGCCACGATGACCGCAGCGGGGCCCTCCTCTCTCCCTCGCAGTACAGACACAGCCACCTGGTAGGCGGTTCCAGGCTGCAGCCCTGTGATGTCTGTGACAGTAGAGTCTGGGGGCAGTGTCTGGCTGGACTCTGGACCTGAGGTCAGAGGGAAATGCTGGCATGGCTCCTGCCTGTCCCCTCCGGCCCCCATACCCTCATTGGTCCCTTCAGCAGTCCCCCCACACACCCCACACTGACCACTGCCTGTGCTCCAGCTAATCCGAAATCCACTGGCTCGAGGGACGGGTCCCCAGGCCACCCTCACTCTCGTAGCATCTGACACCACAACCCGCAGCCCTGGAACAGCAAGTAGGGTTTCCGGCTCTAGGGGTTAAACACAGAGGTCAGAGGTCAGAACCAGGACCAGGGTGAGGCAGACAGCTGTCCTCCACAAGCTTCCTGTAGTGCTCACCCCGGCGGACAGTGAGGACACTGGCACTGCCCTCACGGGAACCCACTCGAGCAGACACCTGCACAGTGTAGCTAAGCCCAGCCTGAACGTCATCCAAGTCGAACGCTGTCTGACTCCCGGGAAGCATCAGGATCCGCTCAACCCCTAAGAGAGAAGTCAGCGTAGGTGGGCAGGGGTCAAAAAGAGACAGGGACGTGGGACGATGGCAGTGATGGACAGGGACACACAGCGAGAAGGGCCATGGAGGTGGGGATGTGGGGTGGTGGGGACCAGAGAGATGGGATATGGTTGAAAAAAGTGAATGCAAGACAAGGACATAGGATGAAAGGGGCCAGTGATGGTCAGGGACACTAGAGGACAGGGGTCCGTGGGATGCTGGCATGTAGGATGACAGGAGCCAGTGGACTGCAGTGAGAACTGATGAGCTGTTGATAGACACTGACGTGGGATTGCAGAAGTCGGTGCTGGATGGGGACATGCAATGAGAGGTTGGTGTACAGTGGTCACCACTAGGGTCACAGAAAGGCAGGTGACTGAGTTTGTGGCTGTGCAGAGTCGCAAGCCATGGACAGGGGTGTGGGGCAGGGAGGAGATCGGCTGGGGCAGGGTAGGGGCAGACACACCCTGTGACACTTCAGGGCTCAGTGCCATCCTGGGAAGCAGATGGATAAGGAGACAGGGAGGAGACTATAGGGACCCAGGTGTGGAAGGAGAGGCTGGAACTTCAGTGTGTGTGGTGGGGGTGCTGGTTGTGTCCACCTTACCCTGGGTGCTGCGAACAATGATGCGGTACTGGGTGGCACCGGGGACTGGGCTCCAGGACACTCGCACCCGCTGCCCGGGCAGCTCGGTGGCTTGCAGGTCCATCACAGGGCCCACGGGCAGCTCTGGTCCTGTTGGAGAGCACAGCATAGAGGCAGCCTGGGGCTCCGACACCTCCCCCACTCACTGGCCCAGCCCACAGAGCCCTCACCAGTGGGAACCACGGTTGCAGGGGTGGCCACCTCGCGGCCCTCCAGCAGAGTGTAGAGTGTGAGGCGGTACTCTGTGCCCGGCTGCAGCCCATCCAACTGGTAGCGGGTCACATCAGAGGGCAGCACCACCTTCTGTGGTGGCTCCAAGCCTGCAAGATGACAGGGTCAGGCCAGCTGACGCCATGCCCTGACCCTTGCCTGTCCGTCCCTTCCCCCAGACTGACCAGTCTCACGCCGCCATTCCAACCGGTAGCCACGGGCCTCAGGCACCAAGTTCCAGGAAAGGAGGATGGATGTGGGGCCCAGGATGACCGGGCGCAGGGTCTGCTCAACAGAAGCGTCTGCCCAGGGCACATGGGATGTCAGTGGCCTCCAGTCCTTGCCCTGCCTGCCCGTCCCAGCCTAACGAAAGTGCCCAGCCTTCTCACCAGTGCGAGCCGTCAGGGAAGCGGCGGGCCCCACACTATGGCCAAACAGGGTGCTCATGGTCACCTCATAGTCTGTGCCAGGCTCCAAGTCGCGCAGCAACACTGAACCTTGCCCAGGGCCCAGCTCCTGCTGCTGTGTGGGCCCACCTGCATGGGGGGCACCAAGAGGCCAGTGGGCCTTGCAGACACAGGACTCTACAGTTTTGTCTGAGGTGCAGGGACTCCCCTCAGCCCACATCTCTCACTCACCACTGAGGACCCGCCATGTCACACGGTAGCCAGTGGCACCTGACACACTCCGCCAGGCCACCAGGAGGCTGTGGGCTGTGGTATTCTGGATGGTCAGTTCCGGCCCCTCCAGGGCAGCTGGGGGAGAGTCCCACCAGGGATTCATGGAGTCAGGAGTGGGAGGGGGTACTGGGGTGGGGAGTTAGGTGAATGGGGTCAGAGGCTGGCAGAATTGCTCACTGGTCCGAGCTGTCCCGCTCACTGCCTCCCCGATGCTGTTGGCGTAGAGGGCAACCACAGTCACTTGGTACTCAGTCAGTGGCCGGAGACCCTGCAGCCACACGCTGGTCTCACCAGCTGGGATGTTCACCTGCCCAGGGCCAGAGGTCACTTTATCTTGCCCAGCCAAGTCCCCAGCCACCACTTATCACTCCTGACATCCTACCTCCTGCCGCTCGCTCGGCAGTGGCTGTCCCAGCCCCGTCAGAGGAGTATACTGGACCTTGTAGCCAGTCACAGGGCCACTGGCCGCTGTCCACTGTACTCTCAAGGATTGGCTGCTTGGCTCAGACAGCACCAGGTCTCGTGGAGCAGAGGTTGAGTCATCCACTGGGAATGGGGGATCAGGGGATCAGGCAGGAGGATTGGGGTGGGCATGTGTGGTGCAGAGTTGGGGTTAGGGTCAGGAGCACATAGGATGGAATCAGCACTCCCAAGTGGGGGTTGGGGTCCAGGGTCTAGGTCGGGGCACACCATGTAGGCAGGAACTCACGAGGCCGGGTCACAGGCACGCCACCAGCAGTTGTGCACACTCTCCGGGAAACGAGGGGGAGTAGTGTCCTCAAGATGCTGAAGTCATTGACGAAGAAGAAGAAGTCACTGGTGGGCTGTGAGGCAACTCGCTTCAGCTCCTCAGGGTCGGCATTCTTGATCCCTGAAGTGACAACCAGTCAGGACTCAGTCACCCACATGCTCTCTGACCACTCCCACTCCCCAGCTGACCTGTCATCCCTGCTCGGTCCTTACCCACAGCAAACAGCTTGACCCCCTGCCCCTTCAGCTTTTGGGCAGCTGTGTCCACCAGGTCCTGGGACTTCCCATCTGTGATCAGGATGCAGACCTGGGACAGGTGCAGGGGTCAAATCACGGCTCCTCTGAACACTTCATTTGGGGTCATCTTGGGAGGCATGGAAGGGGTAAGGATCACCTTGGGGACACCAGGTCGGGCCAGCTGGGGCAGGAAGACACGGTCAGCCACATGGAGAATTGCAGCCCCTGTGCGAGTGTTGCCCCCTTTGTAGCTGAGCTCACGGATGGCGCGGATCACATCACCCCCAGAGCCAAGTGCATCCAGGCTGAACTCTGTCCTGTTGGAGGGTAGGGGTGGCAACAGGCTAGGACTCAGGATCTCTTCTGGCCCTGGCCTTGAGGAGGCCTCTAGGGTGAGGGTTATGGGTATCAGGCTCTCTTGAGAGGTCCCTTCATTCTGTGATTCTCCACATCCACTTTCCTCTGGAACCCCCAGGTTAACAAACTCCCCAGGGGCTCCTTTGTGCACCATCTGCAGCTGGGCCTGGGCAGGCCTGAAGGAGCCCTTAGGGGCTCACAGTCTGTGGGAAACAAGATGCTGCTTAATTAAATAATTGCAGGAGGAGGGGTCCAGATGTAGGAAAGTGGATGCTGGCCAGATGGAGCACCTCTGGTGAACGGCTGCAGGGGTTAAGGGGCTAGAACATGAAGAGTCCAACAGGCATGGGGGGCCCCTCCTGGGCTCCCCATCTCCAGCTCAGAAAACACAGCCTGTCTTGCACCTTCCTGTCTTGCAATAGCCTGGAGGTGCTTCAGGGCATGAAGGTTCTACCTAGGGAATCCTTATCTCTGTCTCCAGAGGAGGTCCTGGCTAGGGGGTCTCTAGGTTCCCCAAAACTTGTTTCCGGAAAGACCCGGTCTGAGGTTTCCGGGGTCTCCTCCCTTACTGGGGAAGGGGTCTTGGTGGGATCCCGGGGTCCCCAGCCCCCAGGGCCGCTACTCACCGTGGTTCATCACTGTACTGCACTGTGGCAAAGCGCACACCCTGTGCACTGGCTGCTCCAGAGAAAGGCAGCACCAGCCCTTCGAGAAAGCTGCGGACCTCGCGGAAATTGCTGCGGCCAATGGATGAGGAGCCATCCAGTAAGAACACAATGTCAGCGGCGTAAAGGCGCGTGCAGGTCACTGGGGCGGGCAGAAGAGATCAGGGCCTCTTCTGGGAGGCCAACCACCCGCCTCCCCGCACGGTGGCCTCGCTGGGACTTGGGATGGTGGGGAGAGTAGGCCTCATCTCATGCAAACCAGGGCCGAGTCGGCCTGAGCCTGGGGGCCTTGGAGGGAGTCGAGCTGGGTGGGTCCCAGAGCAGACTCCCGCGGGGGGTTGGGGTGTGCGGGGGAGGGAGAGTCGCCAGCACGGGTGTGGACTTGGGACTGAGGTCAGCCTCTAGGGGCCGGCGCGGATTGACATAAGGCAGGGGACCCCGCGTGCATCCAGGGAGCCAGAATTTGAGTCGGAACAGGATAGGAGGCAGTTTAGGGAACCCAGCACCGACCGCGGAGGGTTCGGTGAGTCCCAGAATTAGGAGGAATCCTCGGGGAGTCGCGGAGTTGGCTGGGTTGTGGGCGGGGGGCGGGGGGTGTCGGGGATGAAGGCCGAGTGGAGCGGAGGGTGACACACACGGTGCAGTGCCCCAGGCCGGGTCCTCCCTTGCGGTGCCCACCTCTCTCCCTGTGCTGGGCTCGGACTCGGGGCGCCCCTGCCAGGATCCCGGCGCAGAGCGCGGCCACCAGAAGCCGCAGCCTCATCCTAGTCGGTAGAAGCAGTCAGCTAGGACCCCCGCCTCTGCCCCTTGCTCCCCTGCGGCCTTGGCGGGTCCGAGCCCAGCGCCCCTCCAGCCCGAGTCCTGGTCTTGCCTGCGCGTCCGCCCGCTCCCGCCGCCGCCGCTGCAGTCCCGCGGGCAGAGCAGAGAAAAATCCCTGATCTCGGGGGGCGGAGCGGCAGGCGGGGACCCAGGCACCCGCCCTCACCCACATCCCTGAGAGGTCGCCGCCCCCACCACCCCTCCCCCAGACAAACGATATGACGCACTTAACTATGAACCCACCGACCCCCCCTTGGCTTCTGGGAATTTCCCAGAAGGTTCTCCATGGACAGATGCTGAGGGAGTACCCCTAACTCCATCTAAGGTCACAGGTCTTGGCTGCTTTAGGTCAATCACAGTGACCAGGCTGAGGAGTGGACAGGTTCCTGCAGAGCCACAAGGCAGCAGCGCCGTGGGGGGTGGGGGCTGCAGCTGAGGATGACTCACCCCCAATCCGGTGGGGGTGCCCAGACAAGCCCTCAGGCCATGGGTCCCGCCGGCCACTCCTGTGATTCAGCCATCTGTCTGGTGGGCCTCCTGAGCCCCACCCCAATCTCCTTGACAGGAGAGAAGCCCTGGCAAATGAGTGACTCTGGGCCTGTCTTAGGGAAACCAAGGTCCCCTTGGCCTAGATCCAAGTAACTCACCCTGTCTTTGTAGGGGATAAGCCAGAAGGAGGAGAGAACCTGTGTCATGCTTATGCATATGTCCCAGTGTCCCACACCCTCTACCATGTCCCAGGCAGATGCAATCCAGCTGTGCCTGAAGGGAGGGGGCCGCCCATCTGTGGAGAGCGGGACCACCCACAGTGACAGCTCATCTCTCAGGAATCCAGCCCTCCATGCCCCAGGCCGGGTCCCCCTACCCACATGTCCTCACCCATAGGCATCCCCTCCTTCCATCTACTTTTCTTGCAGGTCCCTGCCACCCATCTCCCCCACCAGGCCGAGGTCTCCTTGGGCCCCTTCCTCCTTTCCTCATTGCCCTCATGGTACCTGTAGTTCTGGCTTCATAACTGCCCGCTACCTTACTCCTCTCCCCTTACCCAGGCTGACTTCCCACCCTCCCCCAGCTTGGCTTCTGAGGCTGTGGACAGTCCCCCAACACACCAGACCAGGGCCACTGTCCCAAGGAGGTGGGACTTTGTATATGTGTATCTCTTCATTAGATGGGTGACACTAAGGCAGAGAGGCACCCCTAAGAAGGGCAGGCCTCCATCTGGGTCCTGCTCCCCCTTTTTTTCCTGCTAATCCTGAATAACTCTGGGCAGCCCAGAAAGCACATCTATACTCACCAAGGCTGCTGGGCCCCTTCTAATATGCCCAGCCCCACAGCCTGAGGACTCCGGTGTGGCCAGAGCTGGAGGCAGTGAAGACCATCCGTGCTGCCTGCTTTCCTATTGCCCAAGGAAGGCTGGGGCTATTCCTTATTACTGACCCCCGAAACTATCCTGGGGCACAGTGCTGTGACCCCATGGGGCCTAGAACCTTATTCCAAGGTCAGAGTCTCCTCAACCATGTCCCAGGACCCCCCATCCCTGCAAGGTGTGCTCCAGGTGAGGGCTGCAGAGAACCACATATGTTCTCATCACACAAGCAGCCCCTTCCCACTAAGACTGTCACTTCCTCCTGCACAGCCAGGGTGGGCGAGAGCAGGCCAGTGGCACAGACAGTACAGTACAGACATATGTGCACACGTGGGCCAGCCTTAGGGGAGACAGGAGGCCCAGCTGGGAGGGTGGGTGCTCAGGCAAACCTCATCAGAATTGAGGTGCCCCCAAAAGAAAGGACAGGTTGCTGTGAGAGGGTCTCTCAAAGGGTGCTGGGAGAGGCTGTTGGGAAGGTAGGAGTAAGGTTGGAATGACTACATGTCTGGAGCTCCTATGAGGCTTATGAGCAGGAGTGTGGCCCTCTGAGGCCCCGGCTCTGGCCTCCTGGGAGGCACACAGCCTAGGGCACAGCCCCAGAGGCCAGTACCTATCTGCAATCCCATCAGGGCAGTGGAGCCCCCAGAGCACATCTTTCTCCCTCCCAAGCTTCCCTGAACATTTCCTTCCCTGGCCTCAGTCACTACCTCTCCCCATCTGTTTCCAACCAGGGCCTCTTTATCAGGTGCCAGCCCCACACATCCCACTGTGCCCTGGACACCACCAAACTCCTCACTGGACTATGGAAGATTACCCTCCTCCAATCCACTCCTGCCCCTGCGTCTCCCAGCCCTGCTGGGAATGTAGTCCTCTTTGTGTCCCCTGCAGCTGGCTCCAGCTCTTGTATGGCCATGACCTCTGCTCTGCCACAGCACAGCTCACCAGGACTGACACAGAAATGTGGCCCGAGAGTCCCCATGCTGAATCTCAACGCTGACCAAGTCACTTCTCTTCATGGTAACCTCCACACACCTCTCCAGCATGGCTCCAGGGTAAAGACCAGAGTCCCTGGCTTGGTATGCAAGGTCCCTTAGAACCAGACCACTCCCAGCAGCTCAAGCTCTCGTGACCAGCACACCTGTAGTCTCTAAGGGCCAGGCTGGGCTTACAGATGAAGCCCCATCCTCCAGGAGCTCAAACTTGGCAACAGACTTGGCACTTGTTCCCCTGCCTGGGTGTTGCATCTCCACGAGCACCCAGGGTTGGGCCTGTCAGGGTTCTGCGCTGCCCAGCATCTTCTCTCCAGCGGTTCACAAAGTAGAATGATCTGTGCAATGCCCTGGTCCCGGACCATAGAAGGTGCTTAACAAATGTCTCTGAATTGACAACTTATGGCACCCAATGGTGAAGGAAAGGCACTGGGGCAGGGTGAGAACGGTACAAGGGTTCCTTGGGCTACTTCCAAGCTAGGATGCCGGGGGGACTTCTCAACAGCCCTCTTCTAAACGACCTTGTCCCAGCACCCTGCTTGTGATTGCCAGGCAGTGACTTCCTCAAAGGAAAACTGGGCCCCTCACTTTCAACTTCCCCCTGGGATCCCAGAGAACCTGATTGTGGAAGCACTGGGGGGTGAAGGAGGAACGGCCTACCTGCCCACCCACCATGGGGACCAGAATCCAAAGAGATAACAGAGGGACTAGGTAGCTAAGAGCTGTACCGGGTCCTGGCAGCCTCAGGAAAATGGGGAGGGGATTGTCAGGGCAGCAGCTCTGGACTTGCCTGGGACAGATGTAGTTGAAGGAGGGGGCTTGGGCCCCACTGAGCTCAGGGCTATTCTTGGAACCTGAGTCAGCGGAGGCAAAGGATTCTTGCCCTGCTTGTCCAGGCAGCAGTTAGAAACCAAATGGGAACACTATGCCCCAGGCTATCCTCCTCCCAGAATCCAGAGTAAACACACGCAAGAGGCATCCTTGGAGATACCCCTTGGCCCTTCTGGTCCACCCCAGCAAACTAGAGACCACCAGGGGGTGACTTGGCACAAGGTCCACAGTGAGGGGTTTCCCACCTGAGCCCCCAGGGATTCCAGGCTGGGACTCCTACAGGGGCAAAGGCTGGGTTTACACTTCCTATGGACTCCCATAGCCCACTCTTGGGACCGGCTGGCTGAGGAACATCCCCTAAGTGGCTGAGTGGAAACATCTGGGCTCAGCTCCCTGCAGGCATCAAAGACTTCCGGCCTCTGCTGCAGCCCCCATGCTTGCCCCTGGCTGAGGACACATCAGCCTGTGGGAAGGCAGGAGGATCCAGGAGCTGCAGAACTAGAGGGAAGTCCTTGCTCCCCATCTACTGCCCCATGGACTCCATGCCAATGCCAAAAGAGGGACGACACATTTCTCAGCAGAAGATTTTATTGGTGGTCACCTGCGGCACAGGTTAGAGGAGCCGGAGTGCTGTGTTTGTGGTGGGGGGACCACGAGCCCCAGCCCAGCTCTCTTGTTTACACAGGCTTCCCGCCTAGAAGCGCAGCCAGAACATGCCGCTACGGATCCGGTTGTAGTCTGGGAGCTGCTCAATGGGGCCTGTGGGGATAGGGTGGAGCGTCAGGGTGGGGTACCTGGCCTGCACAGGGACACCTGGCCCTGCGCCGCACCCAGTTCGGAGCTGCTGCCTAGAGCAGCACAAGACAGGCTTTGAGTGGAAAGAGGGAAGAGAACATTCCCCCAGGGGTGCTGAGCCTGTCCCTTCATGTTCTGGCCCTTGAAGCCCCACCCCACATGGAGGTGCCCGTTACCTGACGGGTGCAGGGTATTGATGGAGGCACCCTGGCAGGCAGTCAAGGAACTGCCGGGACAGGTTTTCTGAGCAAGAACTCCCTGGCAGCCAGGGGACTTGGGAGAGCTGCTTGGGGCCTTAACTGGCTGCTCTGTAAGCTGAGCAGCAGTGGGGGAGCAGAGGTGGAAGGCGAGGCCAAGAGAATGGCCTGAGGAAATAAACAAAGAGCAGATCCCCTAGGCCACTTACCATATCCAGCCACCGCTGGGCACTGGTCATAGATGTACTTGGAGCAGATCTCACGCACCACACTGGCATCCACCTCCTGCAGGGTGAGGCAGATGACATACTAGCTAACAGGCACCTGGCCACCACCTCAGCCAGTCAGCATCATCCAACTAGCTGAGATCTCCCACAGGCAGCATGCAGCTGTCCCCAACCCAAAAGGGGAAAGGCGGAAGGGATCCCTGCTATAGACTTCCATGGGCCGCACCCATCTCCACAGCCATCAGCACCTCTGCCCTGCCCTCCCACTATGCTATCCCTGCAGGTGACAGCTGCCTAGGACACCAGGGATGCCTATAGGAGCAGGCTCTGCTGTGCCAGGCCCCAACGCTGCACCTCCAGGTGTCTGTCAGGTCAAGATTCCAGAACCTCTCCCAGGGGCCCATGTTACCGCAATCCGGCTTTCCCATTCAGCCAGGGGGATGCGGCGGCCATAGGTCAGGAGGCTGCGACCAATGTCCTCACACACAGGAGTAGTGCCTTTAAGGGTGGGGGAGGGCTCAGAAGTCCACCCAGCCCAATCCTGGACCCACAGGTACACAAACAACTTCCAGCCTAAGGTTGACAAGGACCTCCCTGACCTCATGCTGACCCAGATCACAGCCCTCTCTTCTGTGGTCACCTATTATGATAGCGATGGGCTGTGGACCTGTCCCACACCTGCCTGCATCTCCAAGGGTGGGGTGATGGGGCACAGTGTGGTCTTCAAAGTTTTCCTTTCTAACTTTGGTTAGTTAGGAGTGGTGGCCACCTTGGGGCTGTCGCTGGCAAGATGCACTCTATCCCTCCCCACTGAGCTACAGGACTCACCATCTAGATGAGACACCAGGGCATTTCTGAGGATGTTTTTGCCCCGGGCCACCTCACTCTCCGTGGCACTGGTACACAGGCGCATCCTAAAGTCGGAGGGGGCGGGGGTGGGTGGGTGGTGTTCACTTTGAGCCAATGTGTCCTCTCTCAGCCTCCCACTGCACTGGTTAAAGCCGCCATCCCACCTAGGAGTACCAGGCTGCCACTTACCACTGCCCTTGCAGGACGAACATCATGTCATCGATTTTCATTCGGTCACAGACAAAGTGTGCACCCAGCAAACCCGTGTCTGCATAGCAGATGCTGAAGGTCTGGAAACTCTGGCATAGCTTGTTGGCCACGGCACCTGAAGCCAGCGGGCTGGACAGGTGCTGCCAGGGGGATAGGTGGTCAGCACCCACCCTCTTGTCTTCAACCCATACTGTGACCCCCACGCACAGAAGCACACAGCCCCAGCACCCTCTCTTCCCTGAAGGTGAGGTACCATGCTCACTCTGGCACTCACCACGCCACCACCGTAAGTGCAATCATAGTGGCCGATGATGGCATTGGCCACTTGCAAGGCCACATTGTCCGGGCTGGCCCAGCCAGGACCCTCTACTGCAATGGCCACATGAGCAAAAGGTAGAGCATCGTCACGGTGGCGGATCTGAAACAGTATATGACAAGATTGAGGGACAGCCAGACTGCCGGGGGAACAGAAAAGGTGGGTAGAGGGTGTACGTGTGTGTGACCATGTGTGCCTGTGACGCAGAAGCCAGAGAACCCCTTCCCAACTGCTGAGGTATCTCTGGAGTCACTAGGATAACCATGCACATGTGGGTCCTCCCACAGGCCCCCAGCTGAGCACTACCCCGGCCCAATAGGCAGCATACCTCACTGCCAGTGAAGCGGCACGGAGTAAGAGCGGGCACAGTGTCCTCTGCGTATGTCCAAGGGATGTCACCAAGGTGCTTCTGGGCAAGGTCTAACAGTTGCTGGTGCTCCACTCCTGCTGAGACAGACAGTGGCATTACTGACCAGCCAGGGCCCAAAGCACAGGGTGAAGGGGAGTTCACAGACAGGCGGAGGACCCCCATGTCCTGTCTTAGTGGGAGAAACCAGGAGTATGTGACATTAGAACAAGGTGAGGAAAGAAGGTCCTCCTCAGACAGACCCTGCCTTGTGGACAGGACAGACACCTCAGGGCCAGATAGCTCCCACGGCCTCAGTCCTAGAAGAGCAGCAGCGCTCAGAACTTCAACACGGGCTGCCATGTGATGTAAGTGTGGGTTCTCACTTGAGAAGATGCATTCCACCTATATCAAGGACAAGACTGGTACTCCTGGGTACAAAGCCACCTGGCCTGCCTTTTCCCTCTAGCTCTCCCTCAAGTATTTCTGGCTGCTGGCCCGGCAGGGGGTGGCAAGTGAGGGGGCAGAAAGAGGTGCTATTACAGGGCTGTGATAAGGTCTGGGGTCCCCTGAGAGCTGGGGACATTTGCAAATAATATTACAAACGTATACCCTAGGACTCCTTGGATCTGGCCTCCTCACCTCCACAAGAGGGCTCTGTGGTGCCACCAGTTACGCTGGCCTTTTCTTTCCCCCCAAGACGGAGTCTCGCTCTGTTGCCCAGGCTGGAGCACAGCGACGCGATCTCAGCTCACTGCAAGCTCCGCCTCCCGGGTTCACGCTATTCTCCTGCCTCAGCCTCCCAAGTAACTGGGACTATAGGTGCCCGACACCATGCCTGTCTAATTTTTTTGTATTTTCAGTAGAGGCGGGGTTTCACTGTGTTAGCCAGGATGGTCTCGATCTCCTGACCTCGTGATCCGCCCACCTCAGCCTCCCAAAGTGCTGGGATTCCAGGCGTGAGCCACTGCACCCGGCCTGTGTTGGCCTATTTTTTTTTGTTTTTGTTTTTTGTTTTTTTCAGACGGAGTCTCGCTCTGTCGCCCAGACTGGAGTGCAGTGGCACGATCTCGGCTAGCTGCAAGCTCCACC
This sequence comes from Mandrillus leucophaeus, assembly GCF_000951045.1. Taxonomy (NCBI): domain Eukaryota; kingdom Metazoa; phylum Chordata; class Mammalia; order Primates; family Cercopithecidae; genus Mandrillus; species Mandrillus leucophaeus. The sequence continues at coordinate 1,697,565 of NW_012102254.1, read as the reverse complement.
TCCCAGGTTCCTGCCATTCTCCTGCCTCAGCCTCCCAAGTAGCTGGGACTACAGGCACCCGCTACCACGCCCGGCTAATTTTTTTGTATTTTTAGTAGAGATGGGGTTTCACCATGTTAGCCAGGATGGTCTCAATCTCTTGAACTCGTGATCCGCCTGCCTTGGCCTCCCAAAAAGTTCTGGGATTACAGGCGTGAGCCACCGCACCCTGCCCTGTGTTGGCCTTTTATTCCTTCTGTGAGCTCAAGCCCTGCTAGTCTGACAGACATGTCAGACTGCTCTTACCCCCAGGTTCCTCAGCTCCAAAACCCTGGTCATGTTCATCCTATTGGTCTTTTATGCATACCCAGCTGCCAAAGTCAGCTCAGCTGGGAAGCTTTTTTTTTTTTTTTTTTTTTTT